>NC_057797.1:289284187-289591675 GCF_018294505.1 Triticum aestivum | reverse complement strand
TGGTGTAATACCCTACTCCAGTGTGGTGGTGTGGATTGCCTCTTGGGCTGATGATGAACAGTACAAGGGGAAGAACAGCCCGCCGGGATTGAGGTGTTCTTGTGCTTGGTGAACTTGTGTGGGCGAGATAAACTTGGATCCGCTCTCGACTTGTGATGAGGTCGATCTTCTCCCCACTGTAGTGGCTAATTTTACTTATATAGGCCCTGGTCCTCTCCCCATATATTGAGCTAGAAGGGAGCCAACGATAGCCAATTCAAAGGGGGACAACTAGTACAAGTTATCCTGACAAAAGGTGGTCTTCGGCTGCCAAAGGCTCTGGTGGTGACGCCGTCTTAGGCTCCATAGTGACCTCCTTCTTGCCGTCCTTATGGTCTTGGTCTCGTTGCACCAATATGGAAACCTTTCCTTGATGCCTTGGTACCCCGCGCCTGCGCTTGCCCCCCTGGCACCAAAGAGGAAACGAGGACACTGCGTGCTAGCGCCAGCCTGGTCTCGATCATCATGGCTCACGTCGCGAGGACCTCACGAGGTTTTCCTTGCCTTGATCTCTCCGCCCCTCGCGAGCCTGCCTGGCGAGGCCGCTCCTGAGGAGGTCTTGCGTCATCCGCCTCGCGAGGCTTGGCCCCTCGTGAGGGTCTTGAATGCCTTGTCGATGAAGATGGGCCATACAGACCTGCCAGCCCAGCCATGCCGTGGGCCGCAGGCAGGCAAGTCTGGGGACCCCGGTTCCCAGAACATGGACAGTAGACCCTGGGCCCAAGGCGCGCTCGGGCTTGGCTTCGAGGCGAAGCCAAAGGATCAAGCACAGAGCGCCACGGGCCCCAAAAGCCTGTGGCCTCGGTTGACGTGTGGCCATTGATTGGACGTGGGCGTCTCCACTTCCCCATGCTGCCTTGGCAACTTCCCGACTTGACAAGTCCCTGCGACATGCACGGAAAACCATCATTACCTGCGATCGTTGGGGTGCTGGTTGGCCTTCTCCTGCTATAAATGGGGAGGAGGGCAGAGCCCCCGTTGCCCATCGCTTCACATTCTGTCTGCTTCTTCTTCCTCTGCTCCACCACCGACTCCAATGGCGTTGTCGAAGAGGTTCTCCGCCGCGGAGAAAGAAAAGGCCCCTCGCTATGGACCCGGCTCCCTGGCGCCTAAACGGGGACGCGGCTATCCCCGCAAACACACCACAACTCCCGCCGTGGCCCCCTGCTCCCGGGGTGGCGCCGCTGCGCGTGGCGGGGGTCGATCCGGTCGCGGCAGCCCTGTCGATGAGGGGAGACGTGCCATGGTTGCATGGCCTCCCCGGCCACGATTCCACTCAGCAGAGGTGCTGCCGAAGTTCGTTCTCTGGTCGGTGGATCCGGCCGACAATTGGCTCCAGCTTCCGTGCTTCTTCGTCAACGAGCTGCCGGCCCCTGGTCTAGGCGGGCTCTGGCTGCAGGAGGACGGTTGCTGCAGCAGGGCCTCTTGGGTCACAGTTGAAGTCTCCGCCGCGGGCAACATAGCTCTGGCCCGCGGTTGGCAGACGTTCGCCCGCGCGCGCGGCCTTGGCAAGTGGTGCACCCTCCATTTCAAGTATGACGGTGATGTGACCCTCTACGTGAGGGTGTTTGGGGAAGATGGTCACTGCACCGGGTGCTGCCCCGAGACGAACGACGACGAGGAGATGCGACCCTCTACCTCTTGAGCACTGCGTTGGTTTTCCCTTGAAGAGGAAAGGGTGATGCAGCAAAGTAGCGGAAGTATTTCCCTCAGTTTTTGAGAACCAAGGTATCAATCCAGTAGGAGGCCGCGCACGAGTCCCTCGCACCTACACAAACAAATAAATCCTCGCAACCAACGCGATAAGGGGTTGTCAATCGCTACATGGTTACTTACGAGAGTGAGATCTGATAGATATGATAGGATAATATTTTTTGTATTTTATGATAAAGATAAATAAAAGATGAAAGTAAAAAAATAGCAAAGGAAATAACTAAGTATTGGAAGATTAATATGATGGAATATAGACCCGGGGGCCATAGGTTTCACTAGTGGCTTCTCTCAAGAGCATAAGTATTTACGGTGGGTGAACAAATTACTGTTGAGCAATTGACAGAATTGAGCATAGTTATGAGAATATCGAGGTATGATCATGTATATAGGCATCACGTCCGAAACAAGTAGACGGACTCCTGCCTGCATCTACTACTATTACTCCACACATCGACCGCTATCCAGCATGCATCTAGAGTATTACGTTCAAGAGAACAGAGTAACGCTTTAAGCAAGATGACATGATGTAGAGGGATAAACTCATGCAATATGATGTAAACCCCATCTTGTTATCCTCGATGGCAACAATACAATACGTGCCTTGCTGCCCCTACTGTCACTGGGAAAGGACACCGCAAGATTGAACCCAAAGCTAAGCACTTCTCCCATTACAAGAAAGGTCAATCTAGTAGGCCAAACCAAACTGATAATTCGAAGATACTTGCAAAGATAACCAATCATACATAAAAGAATTCAGAGAAGATTCAAATATTGTTCATAGATAAACTTGATCATAAACCGACAATTCATCGGTCTCAACAAACACACTGCAAAAGAAGATTACATCGAATAGATCCCCACAAGAGAGGGGGAGAACTTTGTATTGAGATCCAAAAATAGAGAAGAAGCCATCTAGCTAATAACTATGGACCCGTAGGTCTGAAGTAAACTACTCACACTTCATCGGAGAGGCTATGGTGTTGATGTAGAAGCGCTCCGTGATCGATGCCCCCTCCGACAGAGCTCCGGAAAAGGCCCCAAGATGGGATCTGGTGGATACAGAAAGTTACGGCGGTGGAATTAGGGTTTTCGCTCCGTATCTGGTAGTTTGGGGGTACGTAGGTATATATAGGAGGAAGGACTACGTTGGTGGAGCAAAAGGGGGCCCACGAGGGTGTAGGGCACGCCTAGATGGGGTAGGCACGCCCCTACCTCGTGCCTTCCTCGTTGATTTCTTGACTTAGGGTCCAAGTCCTCTAGATCATGTTCATTCCGAAAATCACGTTCTCGAAGGATTCATTCCGTTTGGACTCCGTTTGATATTATTTTTCTGCGAAACCCTAAAATAGGCAAAAAACAGCAATTCTGGGCTGGGCCTCTGGTTAATAGGTTAGTACCAAAAATAATATAAAAGTGTATAATAAAGCCCAATAATGTCCAAAACATAATATAATATAGCATGGAACAATCAAAAATTATAGATATGTTGGAGACGTATCAAGCATCCCCAAACTTAATTCCTTCTCGTCCTCGAGTAGGTAAATTATAAAAACAGAATTTTTGATGTGGAATGCTACTTGGCATAATTTCAATGTAATTCTTCTTAATTGTGGTATGAATATTCAGATCCAAAAGATTCAAGACAAAAGTTCAATATTGACATAGAAATAATAATAATTCAAGCATACTAACTAAGCAATTATGTCTCTTCAAAATAACATGGCCAAATAAAGTTATCCCTACAAAATCATATAGTCTGGCTACGCTCTATCGTCACCACACAAAGTATTTAAATCATGCACGACCCTGATGACAAGCCAAGCAATTGTTTCATACTTTTGGTGTTCTCAAACCTTTTCAATCTTCACGCAATACATGAGTGTGAGCCATGGAAATAGCACTTTAGGTGGAATAGGATGGTGGTTGTGGAGGAGACAAAAAAGGGGAAAGATAGTCTCACATCAACTAGGCGTATCAACGGTCTATGGAGATGCCCATCAATAGATATCAATGTGAGTGAGTAGGGATTGCCATGCAACGGATGCACTAGAGCTATAAGTATATGAAAGCTCAACAAAAGGAACTAAGTGGGTGTGCATCCAACTTGCTTGCTCACGAGGACCTAGGGCATTTTGAGGAAGCCCATCATTGGAATATACAAGCCAAGTTCTATAATGAAAAATTCCCACTAGTATATGAAAGTGATAACATAGGAGACTCTCTATCATGAAGATCATGGTGCTACTTTGAAGCACATGTGTGGTAAAAGGATAGTAGCATTTTCCCTTGTCTCTTTTTCTCTCTTTTTTATTTGGGCCTTTTCCTTTTTATGGCCTCTTTTTTTTGGGGGGGGGGTGCTTCTTTGGCCTTTTTTTCGTCCGGAGTCTCATCCCGACTTGTGGTGGAATCATAGTCTCCATCATCCTTTCCTCACTTGGGACAATGCTCTAAAAAGGATGATCATCACACTTTTATTTACTTACAACTCAACAATTACAACTCAATACTTAGAACAAAATATGACTCTATGTGAATGCCTCCGACAGTGTACCGGGATATGCAATGAATCAAGAGTGACATGTATGAAAGAATTATGAACGGTGGCTTTGCCACAAATACAATGTCAACTACATGATCATGCAAAGCAATATGACAATGATGGAGCGTGTCATAGTAAACGGACCGGTGGAATGTTGCATGGAAATATATCTCGGAATGGCTATGGAAATGCCATGATAGGTAGGTATGGTGGGTGTATGATACCGGCGAAAGGTGTGCGGTATTAGAGAGGCTAGCAATGGTGGAAGGAAGAAAAGTGCGTATGATCCATGGACTCAACCTTAGTCATAAAGAACTCATATACTTATTGCAAAAATCTACAATTTATCAAAGCAAAGTATTACGCGCATGCTCCCAGGGGGATAGATTGGTAGGAAAAGACCACCGCTCGTCCTCGACCGCCACTCATAAAGAAGACAATCAATAAATAAATCATGCTCCGGCTTCATCACATAACGGTTCACCATACGTGCATGATACAAGAATCACAAACTTTAACACGAGTATTTCTCAAATTCACAACTACTCAACTAGCATGACTCTAATATCACCATCTTCATATCTCAAAACAATTTTCAAGTATCAAACTTCTCATAGTATTCAACACACTCATAAGAAAAAAAAATATTAATCTTGAATGCCTAACATAATTATAGCAAATTACCATGCTGTTTTGTAGGACTCTCAAAATAATCTAAGTGAAGCATGAGAGAACAATAGTTTCTATAAAAAAAATCCACCGACGTGCTCTAAAAGATATAAGTGAAGCACTAGAGCAAAAACTATATAACTCAAAAGATATAAGTGAAGCACATAGAGTATTCTAACAATTTCCGAATCATGTGTGTCTCTCTCAAAAGGTGTGTACAGCGAGGACGATTGTGGAAAACTAACAAATAAAGAGTCAAATAATACAAGACGCTCCAAGCAAAACACATATCATGTGGTAAAAAAATATAGCTCCAAGTAAAGTTACCGATGGAAGTAGACGCAAGAGGGGATGCCTTCCGGGGCATCCCCAAGCTTTGGCTTTTAGGTGTCCTTAGATTATCTTGGGGTTCCATGGGAATCCCCAAGCTTAGGCTCTTTCCACTCCTTGTTCCATAATCCATCAAATCTTTTACCCAAAACTTGAAAACTTCACAACACAAAACATAAAGTAGAAAATCTCGTGAGCTCCGTTAGTGAAAGAAAACAAAACACCACTTCAAGGTACTGTGATGAAATCATTATTTATTTATATTGGTGTTAAACCTACTGTATTCCAACTTCTCTATGGTTTATAATCTATTTTACTATCCATAGATTCATTAAAATAAGCAAACAACACACGACAAACAGAATCTGTCAAAACAGAACAGTCTGTAGTAATCTGTAGCTAACGCAAGATCTGGAACCCCAAAAATTCCAAAATAAATTTCTGGACGTGTGGAATTTATCTATTAATCATCTGCAAAAATAATTAACTAAATATCACTTTCCAAATAAAAATGGCAGCAATTCTCGTCAGCGCTAAAGTTTCTGTTTTTTACAGCAAGATTAAAAAGACTTTTCCCAAGTCATCCCAACAGTTCTACTTGGCACAAACACTAATTAAACACAAGAAACACAACCAAAACCGAGGCTAGATAAATTATTTATTTCTAAGCAGGAGCAAAAAGCAAGGAATAAAAATAAAATTGGGGTGCCTCTCAACAAGCGCTATCGTTTAACGCCCCTAGCTAGGCATAATAGCAAGGATAGATCTAGGTATTGCCATCTATGGTAGGCAATCCATAAGTGGCTCTCATAATAGATTCATAAGGTAATTTAATTTTCTTTCTAGGGAAGTGTTCCATGCCTTTTCTTAATGGAAATTGGAATCTAATATTCCCTTCCTTCATATCAATTATTGCACCAATCGTTCTAAGGAAAGGTCTACCAAGAATAATAGGACATGAAGGATTGCAATCTATGTCAAGAACAATAAAATCTACGGGCACATAATTCCTATTTGAAACAATAAGAACAGCATTAATTCTTCCCATAGGTTTCTTAATAGTGGAACCCGCAAGCTGCAAGTTTAAAGAGCAATCATCAAAATCACGGAAACCTAGCAAATCACACAAAGTCTTTGGAATCATGGAAACACTAGCACCCAAATCACACAAAGCATAGCATTCATGATCTTTAATTTTAATTTTAATGGTAGGTTCCCATTCATCATAAAGTTTTCTAGGTACAGAAACTTCCAACTCAAGTTTTTCTTCATAAGATTGCATCAAAGCATCAACGATATGTTTAGTAAAAGCTTTAGTTTGACTATAAACATGAGGAGAATTTAGCACGGATTGCAACAAGGAAATACAATCTATCAAAGAGCTATTATCATAATTAAATTCCTTGAAATCCAAAATAGTGGGTTCATTAATATTTAAAGTTTTGACATCTTCAATCCCACTTTTAACAATTTTAGCACCAAGATCTAAAGGCTCCGAATTTTTGGAACGCCGTTTAGGTAAATGTGGATCATATTCAGTCCCATCATTATCAAGATTCATATTGCAAAAAAAGATTTAATAGGGGACACATCAATAACTTTTAGATCTTCATCTTTATTATCATGGAAACTAGAAGAACACGCTTTTATAAAGCAATCTTTCTTAGCACGTATCCTAGCGGTTCTTTCTTTGTACTCATCAATGGAAATTCTCATGGCTTTGAGAGACACATTGATATCATGCTTAGGTGGAATAGATCTAAGTTTCAAAAGAATCAACATCAAGAGAAATTCTATCAATGTTCCTAGCCAACTCATCAATCTTAAGCAATTTTACTTCAATCAAAGCATTGAAATTATTTTGCGAAGTAATAAATTCTTTAATATTAGATTCAAAATCATAGGGCATCTTATTATAATTTCCATAATAATTCTTGTAGGAATTACCATAATTATTAGAGGAATTACTAGGATACGACCTAGGATTAAAGTTTCCTCTATACGCGTTGTTACCAATATTATTCCTACCAAGAAAATTCACATCCATAGATTCATTATTATTCTCAATCAAAGTAGACAAAGGCATATCATTAGGATCAGAAGAAACACTTTTATTAGCAAATAATTTCATAAGTTCATCCATCTTTCCACTAAAACATTAATTTATTCTATCACATGCACTTTCTTATTAGTAGATCTTTCAGTGTGCCATTGAGAATAATTAAACATAATATTATCTAGGAGTTTTGTAGCTTGACCTAAAGTGATTTCCATAAAAGTGCCTCCCGCGGCCGAATGTAACAGATTTTGAGAAGCAAAATTCAATCCGGCATAATTTTTTTGTATAATCATCCACAAATTCAAACCATGTGTAGGGCAATTACGTATCATTAATTTCATCCTCTCCCAAGCTTGTGCAAGATGTTCATGATCAAGTTGCTTAAAATTCATAATATCATTTCTAAGAGAGATGATCTTAGCGGGAGGAAAATACTTAGAGATAAAAGCATCTTTGGAATTATTCCACGAATCAACACTATTTTTAGGCAAAGAGGAAAACCAAGCTTTAGCAGGATCTCTAAGCGAAAAAGGAAATGGCTTCAATTTAACAATATCATTATCCACATCTTTCTTCTTTTGCATATCACAAAAATCAACGAAGCTATTCAGATGGGTAGCGGCATCTTCACTAGGAAGGCCGACGAACTGATCTTTCATGACAAGATTCAACAAAGCAGCATTGATTTCACAAGATTCAGTATCGATAAGAGGAGCAATCGGAGTGCTAAGGAAATCATTGTTGTTGGTATTGGTGAAGTCACATAATTTAGTATTATCTTGAGCCATCGTGACAAGCAAGCAATCCAACACACAAGCAAACAAGAGACGGGCAAAAAGAGGCAAATAGAGAAAGAGAGG
Source organism: Triticum aestivum (assembly GCF_018294505.1). Taxonomy (NCBI): domain Eukaryota; kingdom Viridiplantae; phylum Streptophyta; class Magnoliopsida; order Poales; family Poaceae; genus Triticum; species Triticum aestivum. The sequence goes on along the minus strand of NC_057797.1, from coordinate 289,583,466 downwards.
GAGGATGGAGAGAGAGGGCGAATAAAATGGCAAGGGTGAAGTGGGGGAGAGGAAAACGAGAGGCAAATGGCAAATAATGTAATGCGGGACATAAGGGTTTGTGATGGGTACTTGGTATGTCTTGACTTGCAACGACGCCACAAGTGAGTCGTTGTCGGGAGTCAAATCTTGACTTGTCTTGCACGAACCTCCCCGGCAACGGCGCCAGAAATCCTTCTTGCTACCTCTTGAGCACTGCGTTGGTTTTCCCTTGAAGAGGAAAGGGTGATGCAGCAAAGTAGCGTAAGTATTTCCCTCAGTTTTTGAGAACCAAGGTATCAATCCACTAGGAGGCCGCGCACGAGTCCCTCGCACCTACACAAACAAATAAATCATCGCAACCAACGCGATAAGGGGTTGTCAATCCCTACACGGTCACTTACAAGAGTGAGATCTGATAGATATGATAGGATAATTTTTTTGGTATTTTTATGATAAAGAGAAATGAAAGATGCAAGTAAAATAAATAGCAAAGGAAATAACTAAGTATTGGAAGATTAATATGATGGAAGATAGACCCGGGGGGCATAGGTTTCACTAGTGGCTTCTCTCAAGAGCATAAGTATTTACGGTGCGTGAACAAATTACTGTTGAGCAATTGACAGAATTGAGCATAGTTATGAGAATATCTAGGTATGATCATGCATATAGGCATCACGTCCGAAACAAGTAGACTGACTCCTGCCTGCATCTACTACTATTACTCCACACATCGACCGCTATCCAGCATGCATCTAGAGTATTAAGTTCAAGAGAACAGAGTAATGCTTTAAGCAAGATGACATGATGTAGAGGGATAAACTCATGTAATATGATATAAACCCCATCTTGATATCCTCGATGGCGACAATACAATACGTGCCTTCCCGCCCCTACTGTCACTGGGAAAGGACACCGCAAGATTGAACCCAAAGCTAAGCACTTCTCCTATTGAAAGAAAGATCAATCTAGTAGGCCAAACCAAACTGATAAGAGACTTGCAAAGATAACCAATCATACATAAAAGAATTCAGAGAAGATTCAAATATTGTTCATAGATAAACTTGATCATAAACCCACAATTCATCGGTCTCAACAAACACACCGCAAAACAAGATTACATTGAATAGATCTCCACGAGAGAGGGGGAGAACTTTCTCTTGAGATCCAAAAAGAGAGAAGAAGCCATCTAGCTAATAACTATGGACCCGTAGGTATGAAGTAAACTACTCACACTTCATCGGAGAGGCTATGGTGTTGATGTAGAAGCCCCCCATGATCGATGCACCCTCCGGCGGAGCTCTAGAAAAGGCCCCAAGATGGGATCTGGTGGATACAGAAAGTTACGGCAGTGGAATTAGGGTTTTGGCTACGTATCTGGTAGTTTGGGGGTATGTAGGTATATATAGGAGGAAGGAGTATGTCGGTGGAGCAATAGGGGGCCCACGAGGGTGGAGGGTGCGCCTGGGGGGGGGGGGGGGGTTGGCGCGTCCCCCTACCTCGTGCCTTCCTCGTTGATTTCTTGACGTAGGGTCCAAGTTCTCTGGATCATGTTCGTTCCAAAAATCACGTTCCCGAAGGTTTCATTCTGTTTGGACTCTGTTTGATATTCTTTTTCTGCGAAACCCTAAAATAGGCAAAAAAATCAATTCTGGGTTGGGCCTCCGGTTAATATGTTAGTCCCAAAAATAATATAAAAGTGTATAATAAATCCCAATAATGTCCAAAACAGAATATAATATAGCATGGAACAATAAAAAATTATAGATACATTGGAGACATATCAGGCACCTAGTCTAGTCTTCGACGTCTTCTCACCAGCGCGGAGCTATGTGCTGCCACTAGGCATGGGAGGGAGCCCCCGAGGCCCGAGGGCGGCTCTCTGGAGACTCCGGGGCATGTACATCCTCACTCAATATTACGCGAGAGTATCACGGGCGGCAATTCTTCACAGGCACCGGGCCTTGCTTCACAGGCACTGGGCCCTGCTTCACACGCACTCGGCCTTGCTTCATGGGTAGAACTTTCGGAGGTGCTGGATGTTCTAGGCATTCTGTATGGGTACCCCGTCCAGCGTCTCCAGGCGCGCGGCGCCAGGCCTGGAGATATGGGCGACCCTGAACGGGCCCTCCCACATGGGTGAGAGCTTGTGCAACCCTTCCCTGGAGAGGACCCGCATCAGGACGAGGTCTCCTACCTCGAGCGTCCTGGAGCGGACGCTGCGGCAGTGGTACTACCGCAGCGCCTGCTGGTACCTTGCCGCCCTCAGCACAGCTTCGCAGCGTCGTTCCTCCCCCAACATGAGGTCCATCCCCCGCGTGGCGTCCTGCCGCATTTCATCAAACGCCAGGACCCGTGTGGAGTGATGCTTCACCTCATGACGGAGGACCGCTTCGGCTCCGTAGACAAGGAAGAACGGGGTCTCGCCCGTCGGCTTAGTGGTGGTGGTGCGGATGGACCACAGCATAGACTGGAGCTCGTCGTGCCAGCCCCTACCACAGGCTTCGAGCTTCTTCTTGAAGGTCCTAGTCTTGAGGCCTCTCAGGACCTCCACATTGGCGTGTTCAGCCTGGCCATTGCTCCTGGGATGCGCCACCGAAGCGTAGCAGATCTACCTTCCAAGGTTAGCACAGTATGTTTTGAAGAGGTTACTGGTGAACTGCGAGCCATTGTCGGTGATGATGTGGTTGGGGACCCCGAAACGGCTCACGAGGCCCTTGATGAACTTAACCGTAGAACCAGCTGGGATGGTGCGGACGGCTTCCACTTCCGCCCATTTGGTGAACTTGTCGATCGTGACGTAGAGGTGGCGGTAGCCTCCTGGCGCTCGAGGGAATGGGCCCAAGATATCCAGCCCCCAGACCGCGAACAGCCATGTGAGCGGTATAGTATGGAGGCCCTGAGCTAGCTGATGGATCTTCTTGGCATGGAACTGGAAAGCTTCACATGACTTCACTAACTCAGTCGCGTCGTTGAGCGCCGTGGGCCAGTAGAATCCACTGCGGAACACCTTGCCGACGAGAGTCCGTGACGACGAGTGGTGTCTGCAGCCTCCACCGTGTATGTCATTCAGCAACTCCTTCCCCTGGTCCCTAGAAATGCAATGCAGCGAAACATCATTCGATCGCTTCCTGTACAACTCACCGTCCTGGATGCAGTATGTCGTGGCTTGCTGGGCCACACGCTCTGCGTCCTCTTCCTTCTTCGGTAGCGCCCCTCGCACCAGGTATTCCTTGAATTCCTTGGTCCAACACCCCTCTTGGGGCTCGAGCGCCAAGAGCAAGTGAGCCCCTGAGGTTGGGCCACAAGCTGGGGCTCCCGTGGCAGGCGGTTGTGGGAGCTCCTCCCGAGGTCGTGTCGTGCTTGAAAGTGATGGCATTGCTGACGGCTTGAAGAGCCGCTGCTCGAAGACGCCAAGCTCTTGGGGCTGCCGCTTGGATACCCTCCTGGCCATGTCGTCAGCTTCCTTGTTGGTGCCACGAGGCACATGCTGCACTGCCAGGCCTAGGAACTACTTTTCCATCTTACGTACTTCCGCGAGGTACGCCTCCATGTGCTCGTCCTTTGGCTCATACACCTTGTTGGAGAAGTTGATGAGGAGCTGTGAGTCACCCCTAATGGTGAGGTGCTTCACCCCCAGAGCTGCCGCGGCCTTCAGGCCAGCTATGAGGCCTTCATATTCTGCGATGTTGTTGGAGACCTTCTCGCCCTGCTGAAAGCAGAGCTGCACATCATAGTAGAGCTTGTCCTGCGCGGGTAAGATGAGTACTGCTCCAGCCCCCGCGCCCTGGTGCGCGAAGGCTCCATCGAAATACATGTCCCATCCATCTGGCGCCTCACTTCCCGGCGAGGTGGACCGGTCCTCGCCTGCTTCCAGCGCCGGGGCATCCGTCCACTCCGCCACGAAGTTAGCGAGTGCAGCTCCCTTGATGACCCTGGTGGTGCTGAACTCCAACTGGAATGCCTGCAACTTGATGTTCCACTCGGTGACCCTTCCAGCAGAGTTGGGGCTCCTGAGCACCCTTTCCAATGGGTAGGCCAAAACGACTTTGATGGGGTGGCCCTGGAAGTAGTGCTGCAACTTGTGTGAGGCCACCAAGAGAGCGAGCAGGAGTTTCTGAGGCATGGGATAGCTTGCCCTCGCATCCTGCAACACCGTGCTAACGAAGTACACTGGTTGCTCGACGAGGACCGGCGTTGTAGTGACCCGACCCGAATGGATCAAGTCTCTATGCTTAAGTGTCATCCCTGGATCGATATGCTGACACACACACACACACACAGTACTTGAGGATTTATAACAGAGGTAACTCACATGTAAAAGTAACGTAAATACTATTACCTCAATCCAAATAGAGGAAGTAACAAGGTTATGGATTCCCATCAACACCAACGACAAAGTTGAGTGTAGAAATCGTAACCCTAACGTATCACTTACTCGTCATAAGATTCCTGCAACATGAGACGTTGCAGCCACAAAGGGTCAGTACATTGAATGTACTGCAAATTCACACCATAGAGAGGAATGATGAACAATGGCTATCACTACATGCATATTTGGCTGGTGGAAAAGCTCTATGGTTATATGGTTTTTGCGAAAAGCCAATTTTTCCCTACTGCAAAGGAATAAATTTTATTTAACTATCATGGTGGTTGTTAAACATTGAGAGTTTAGACACCCTCTCAATCCCAATTAAGTAACATCATTAAAAACACAACAATATTAATTAAAGTAACATGATGAGATTCACATGATAATCCAAGTCCTAGATACTCAAGACGTCCATAACCGGGGACACGGCTAATCATGATTAGTTTATACACTCTGTAGAGGTTTGCACACTTTTCCCCACAAGACTCGATCTCCTCCGTTGGATTTCTTGCACTACATGGTGTTTGAGAGACGGATGACCGAGACATGGTCTTTCATAAGCGTTTGCACCTTACGATGGGTAGACCGTACCACCTACTACCCCTACATCTGCTAGTCTACCACTATAAGAGTTCACACGACTTAATCAACTATGCTAGAGCCCATAATAGTTTGTGGCAGCACACGGAAGTTTCTAGTATGAATAATCTCATGATCCCTTTGAGCCTGGGTGGCAGTACATAAAAGAATGGGCAATCGCTGGAATACCCAGGTGCCTAAACAGGCAATCGCTGGAATACCCAGGTGCCTCAATCCACCCAGATGTGTGCTAAAGTTTCCACCTTAAGTAAACCATTAATTAACAATCTCACATCTGTCATGAATACTCTCAAACCCAAACCACGTCTACGCATAGCATAGCAGTATAAGCATAATGTAATAGTAACTCCCAAGGTTTGAATGCAGGGCAATAGGTTCCTACCTCATCAACTACTTCCCAATACCCACATGTTATCAATCCTACTCATGCAATGTTTGAGGGTGAAACTAATGCATAAAAACTGGGTATGAAAGGGATATGATCAAAGTGTGAACTTGCCTGCAATGTTGATGAAGATGACTCGCACTCAACACTCTTGATAGTTCTCCTCATCACACTCCGGTCAATCTATCATAAGCAAGCAATAGTAACCACACATAAGCAATCACTCAAAAGGTCGGGAAGATCGAGTAAGACAATTCGGAAAACGTCAAAACCAAGAAAATAACTCTTGCAACAGAAAACAATTTCTAACAGTACCAAAATTAAGTGAATTTGGCCTTATCAGAAAGTTTAGGTCAAGAGCTTCGATTTGCAAAAAGAATCAACTAAAACGGAGCTATGAAACTCAAGTTATGATCAAACGAAGTTTGAATTCAAATCTGGTCTAATTAAAATTTTAAACATTCAAAAACATGTTTGGGTTGGATTACTGGATAGAGGAGATCATAACGAAGACGTGAGCGTTGGTTTCGTTGTATTTGGACAAACGAGTAAAAAGTTGCGGTCGTTTGAAACAGAGGGACTAATCTGTGAATAAAATCATCACAGATAGGTCCCTGGCCAAAATTAAAAACAAAAAGAAAAACCTAAAGAATGCTAATGAACAAAAACCGTTCACTACAGAACCTAACTAATGAACGCTCGCGATATAACTAAACCTATATAACTAAATCGTTGAAAGAAATAAAACCAAACTAACTAAAGAAAACCAGGGCGGTTTTATCGGTTTTACCGGCTTGGGGCGAATAAACCGACGGCGGCGGTTTGGATCGGGGCGGCGGCTCCGGCGATGAGATGCGGCTGTGGCGTGCATCTGGCGAGTCTGGCGAGCTCCGGCGATGGGCGGCAGCAGCGGCTCCGGCGGGCGAGCTGCGCGGTGGTGCGGCGCGGTAGTGACGGTGGCGCGCGGTGGCTGCGGTGGTCGGGCAAAGTGCGGTGGCGGCGGGATGCGCGGGCGGCAGCGACGCGAGGTGCGAGGAGGAGAGAGGGAGCCGGGGTTCGCCTTTTAAAGGCCAGGGCGACGGCTTCCTTGGGGAAAGGGGCGGCCGGCGGCGTGGCTCGCTCGGACTCCGACAAGTCCGGGTGAAGCATGGGAGGAGGAAGGCGGCGGCGGGATCTTGGGCCTGGGCTGGCTCGGCGGGTCGGCCCAGTTGACACGCGGTTGTTTTTTTCTTCAAAACATTTTTCCAAACAAACCAAAAATAGTAAAAACAAAATAAATAAAAATATTATTTAGGCATATAATATATCAAAATTTTCAGAAAAACATTTCCTACAACATGAACATTTATCTAGTGCCAAATAAAATCCTCAAAAATTCAAATAATTTAAAGAGTGCTACTGGTCTAATAAAATCCAATAGAAATCATTTTAAAAATTCCAAAATTAATTCAAATTTATTTCTCTCCAATTTTCTTATGTAGGGAATCATGTTACCCTAGTTTCCGTATATTTTATTTTTGGAGAAAAATAATTTGAATAAAACTCAAATAACTCCAAATTGAAAATAAATTCAAAAGAACTTTGAATTTAATTCTTTGAAACTCCCAACTCATATTTCATATTTTTTTGAAGAAGTCATTTTATCTTCGCTCGTGAAAATCATTGAGTTGCATAAAGTTCCTGGGTTGGAAATATTTTCCAAATGAAATTCAAATATTTTTAACACCCCTTTTCATTAAAAAAAATGGAAGAAGTCATGTCATCTTCTCTCGAGGGTTTTGTGTTTGAAAAGAATTTGAATTCATGGAGACCACAAATGCAAAAATGAAAGTTTGGGAAGGTCCTTTTATTCCCTCTCGTTTAACTTTGAAAAAGTTTCGAATTGCACTCACTTTCAGTCACTCAATCAAACAATCAATCAAATCTATCTATTCATTATAACATTCCAAAATTTAGAATTTTGGGATGTTACAAACCTACCACCCTTAAAATGAATCTCGTCCTCGAGATTTGGAGAGGCTAGAAAGAAATAGGTTAGGTTTGGGGTCTCCTCAAAATCCGTTGATCATCACAGAGGTCTGGGGTGCTACCACCCATCCTTATCCTTGATAGTGTTGGTCTTCTTAGATTTTTCAGGAAAATTCCTTCTCTGGCTCTTTGGGCAGTGGCATAACCTTTTCCTCAAGTCTTCTGTACTTTCATCCTGGTAAGGTTATTCCGAGACTGGGTCTTCTTAGCTGACGGGTCTGGCGCCAATACTAAACAACTATCCATATCTCATGGTGGTCAACAATTTATGGTTTCTCCTGCAGGGAATGGGTCTAGGCTTCTTTCTCACCGTATGTCCTACGATTGGCAACAGCTGCCTTGTACAAGGGAAAATGATTATACCATTCTAAGGTTTAAACAAGGCTTAATATCGTCGTCTCTCTACTATAGGTAAGTCACTCAGATTTATCATCCAATATAGCAAGGCGAATAATAAGAGTAAGTCGGTATGGTGATCAATCCATCCCGCACCCAAATCATTACTTTGTATATGGTTTAGCGAATCTCGCATTCTAACACTCGATCATCCTCACAAGCATTGCAGAATTTATCTTGTCGACGAACCAAGTTCGGATGAATCCATTGATTCTGCAAGCCAAACAAACATCTATCGTTTCTTCACAACTCTCAGGTTTTGCGTAAACTCCTATAAAATCGTCGGTTGATAAACGTAACTTCTTCCAGGGTTTTTTCCTTCAGCAAGAGTGTGTTTGCTCCTTGGCATGTCCTGGGGCCTATGGGTTATGGCCCATCTCATTACTTGTAATCCTTGAGCTCATCCTAGGGGCAACTGATTATTTTCCAAACACCCAGCTTCCTGGCATTCTTACATCCTTCCAATTGTACTTTCTTCCTTCCTTCTATTGGCACCAAACTAGGACATTATTACTCAGACTCATCATGGAGTTTCCATTGATCCATATTTCTGACATCATACCTCCTTTATATCCAATAGTAATTTATCTCTTCATCCTCGTGGGATATCCCACATACCGAGATAAAAACTTATACTTATGAAGTCCATATTCCACTTCGTGGAACATCATTATCCTTTCCAGGGTCAAGCGTCCTTACAGGGGAATATTGGCCATCTCTGCATGGCACTTCTTCAACTGTGTAACATGAAACATATCATGAGCTCCTGCCAGTCCTTCGGGTGACTCTAAATTGTTGGCCACTTCTTCCATAAGCTCCAAAACTCGGTATGGTCCTACAAATCTCGGGGCTAACTTATCCTTAACTCCAATCGTTTAACTCCTCGTAGAGGGGACATACGAAGACATGCTCTGTCTCCAATTTCATAGACTACCTCCTTGCGTTTTTGAGTCCGCATAACTCTTCTGCCTGGACTAAGCTATCTTCATTCTATCTCGAATCAACTTAACATTCTCTTCTGACTCCTTGATCACATTTGGTCCAAACAACTGATGGTCTCCAACTTCATCCCACATACTCCTGGGGTATCACACATATCGAGACAAAACTCATATTCATTTTGTCCGAAATCCACTCAGTGGAGTATCCTTATCTTTTCCAGGGGTCAACGGTTCTTACAGGATACTACCACCCTTAAAATTCTCAAATCTTCCATAGACCATATTTCTCATATCCTCAAAATGGCCAAAATTCTTCTTCATAGAGTAACAACTCATAAAATCCATATTAGTACCAACGATGCTAACTTTATTCATTCTCAAATGATTACAATCTCTCGCTTTTCCATTACATGTCTCAACTCAACACCTCAATATAAAATAAAATGTTCTCACTTCTATTACTCCATTTCTTTTGTTGCAAACTCAACTATCTAGCACAAGTTTCGTTCTCCTTGGGGCATTCTCTGGCAAAGTGCCCTGCTCCATTACAACTAAAACATATTACTTCTGACAAGTATCAAGGTTTCCTTTTTGGGCAACCGTTGAGGTAGTGCCCTGACTCCTTGCACCTGTAACAGGTGATATGACTCAGGTCCCTCCTGGGCTCCAATCGGTTTCTCTTCCTGGACTTTTCCATTCCAATCAGGGCTTCTATTTCCTGCGGGTCATATTCTACTTCCTCGGTCGGGAATTCTACTAGATCCCCATTCAAACAATTTTGGGAGATGTGTCCTTCTTCTCCACATGAATAGCAAGACTTAGTGCAGGGTTTACTCGGGTCTTCTTTAGGTGTGTCCTCCACCTCTTCCTTCATCAAAGTTTCTTCTAAAATTTCCATGAGGGCTCCTTTCATTACTTCTTTCTTCTGCTGGATGGTTCGTTGTACCATGGGGTAAATGTGGCACTGAGCAGGATAGTGGGTAGTTCCTTCACACAAGAAACAAGTAATCTGCCTAGTTGGGCATTCTTCAACTGTCTGACTTCCATCACAATTAGGGCATTCCTCCTTGTGTTCTTTATGGGTGTGTCCTATTTCTCCACAAATCTTGCATGCACAAGGTTTCCTCATATCCTTTCCATAAGGCTTCAACTTCTGGGACACAAGGTGAGATCCTTGCAGAGTCAACTTTAATTCTCTCCAAGTGGTTACTCCTTGCATCCATTCATGGTTTGGTACATCCTCCACCAAGTAGCAGCACCTCTTTCAAAACACTAAAGAGCATGCTGGGTCATATCATGTCCAACTATAGGGTTATTCTCCATGTGATCCTCCATGTTCTGAATCCATCGGTCGTCTCCAACTGACTCATCGGTCCAGAAAGTACAAGCTCATCTCCATTCATCCTCTATTGGGTCCAAGGGTTTGGGGTGAGATAAGAGAGATAGAGAGGGGTACACACAATGCAAACAACAATTTTAAAAGACGAATTTTATTGTGGCTGTCGAAAAACATCAAACAATTGACAGCTCACAATCGTCGCATCTAACGTAGGTATATCAGGGGTTTGGTCTTCTAAAGGTCAATAAATCTTCGAAATCGCCAAACTCTTCAAGTCTTGTTTATGTCTCCGATGGCTTCTTTCCATCGTGCTTGTCCTTCTCAAGTTCTTGTGCCAGATCATCTCCATTGACGTGAAGTCTCTTGTGACGTCCTTTAATATTCTGGAGTTGCATTCCAAACTTTTGGGTTTCACATCCCTAGCATGAACCATGGTCCTACTGTCCTTCAGTTCCTGACAAATCTCCACTATCTCGAGGTTGTAGCTCCTCTAGCTTGGCTACTTTTAGTTTCTGGGGTCCTGAGTTCTTCACGAAATGCTTCCTTGTCAAATATGACTTCCTACAAGTCCAGCTTAAACTTCTTGATGTATTACTCGAGATCCTGGTGATACACCGTCCTAGGTTAAAACTTCATATTTTGCTAATAGGTGCTCCATCAGCCTTCTTCCATCCAATCCATTCTGAAGAAATGCATCATTAACTCAGCACGGTGACAATAGCATCAACGGGCGGTATCATCAGGGATAGCCGTGTTTCTGCCCTTGTCATTGCCATGAGCTATCTTCCATAATTGATATCTCCTGCCTTAGGGTTTTCTTGACAAAACTTTGAATTCTAATGCTCCATGTTCTGATCTTTCTCTTATACACCTTGATCTCGGGTATTGACAACTTCCATATTCTGCCAAGTTCCATAAGGGTAGCCTTCCCAGGTCACACAAATCTGGAAATTCTTCGGAGCCTCCAATTCTCCTAGTCTTCAGAGTCTTCAACAGTTGTAGTTTCCTTTATCATAATGTATGGTAAAATCCTCTTCATTCCGAATGGTCTCGATTGTCTGATATCTTGTACTTCTTGGAGTGGTCTCATTAGTCGAATCTTCGTGTGGTCAAAAAGGAAAAAGGGGGGTATGGTCTCACTAAAAGGGGATACTTGAATAATCTCAGAAGAGAAGAGAGGTAAAATATCTTTTTGAAAAGTAAAGTTTTAGAGAAAAATCTTTCCTATGGGCTTGCTAGTTTCTAGGGTCACGTCCTACGGTCAACATGTGCTCTGATACCATCTTGTAGTGACCTGACCCGAATGGATCAAGTCTCTGTGCTTAAGTGTCATCCCTGGATCGTTATGCTGACACACACAGTACTCGAGGATTTATAGCAGAGGTAAATCACATGTAAAAGTAACGTAAACACTATTACCTCAATCCAAATAGCGGACGTAACAAGGTTGTGGATTCCCATCAACACCAACGGCAAAGTTGAGTGTAGAAATCATAACCCTAACGTATCAATTACTTGTCGTCAGATTCCTGCAACATGAGACATTGCAGCCACAAAGGGTCAGTACATTGAATGTACTGGCAAATTCACACCATAGAGAGGAATGATGAACAATGGCTATCACTACATGCATATTTGGCTGGTGGAAAAGCTCTATGGTTATATGGTTTTTGCGAAAAGCCAATTTTTCCCTACTGCAAAGGAATAAATTTTATTTAACTATCATGGTGGTTGTTAAACATTGAGAGTGTAGACACCCTCTCAATCCCAATTAAGTAACATCATTAAAAACCCAACAATATTAATTAAAGGAGCACGATGAGATTCACATGATAATCCAAGTACTAGATACTCAAGACGTCCATAACCGGGGACACAGCTAATCATGATTAGTTTATACACTCTGCAGAGGTTTGCGCACTTTTCCCCACAAGACTTGATCTCCTCCGTTGGATTTCTCGCACTACATGTAGTTTGAGAGATGGATGACCGAGACATAGTCTTTCAGAAGCGTTTGCACCTTACGATGGGTAGACCGTACCACCTACTACCCCTACATCTGCTAGTCTACCACTATAAGAGTTCACACGACTTAATCAACTATGCTAGAGCCCATAATAGCTTGTGGCAGCACACGGAAGTTTCTAGTATGAATAATCTCATGATATCTTTGAGCCTGGGTGGCGGTCCATAAAAAAACAGGCAATCGCTGGAATACCCAGGTGCCTAAATAGGCAATCGCTGGAATACCCAGGTGCCTCAATCCACCCAGATGTGTGTTAAAGTTGCCACCTTAAGTAAACCATTAATTAACAATCTCACATCTGTCATGAATACTCTCAAATCCAAACCACGTCTACGCATAGCATAGCAGTATAAGCATAACGTAATAGTAACTCCCAAGGTTTGAATGCAGAGCAATAGGTTCCTACCTCATCAACTACTTCCCAATACCCACATGTTATCAATCCTACTCATGCAATGTTTGAGGGTGAAACTAATGCATAAAAACTATGTATGAAAGGGATATGATAAAAGTGTGAACTTGCCTACAATGTTGATGAAGATGACTCGCACTCAACACTCTTTAAAGTTCTACTCGTCACACACTAGTCAATCCATCATAAGCAAGCAATAGTAACCAGACATAAGCAATCACTCAAAAGGTCGCAAAGATCGAGGAAAACAATTCGAAAAACATCAAAACCAAGAAAATAACTCTTGCAACAGAAAACAATTTCTAACTGTACCAAAATTAAGTGAATTTGGCCTTATTATAAAGTTTAGGTCAAGAGCTTCGATTTGCAAAAAGAATCAACTAAAACGGAGCTACGAAACTCAAGTTATGATCAAACGATGTTTGAATTCAAATCTGGTCTAATTAAAATTTTAAACTTTCAAAAACATTTTTGGGTTGGATTACTGGATAGAGGAGGTCATAACGAAGACGTGAGCGTTGGTTTTGTTGGATGTGGACAAACGAGTAAAAAGTTGCGGTCGTTTGAAACAGAGGGACTAATCTGTAAATAAAATCATCACAGATAGGTCCCTGGCCGAAATTAAAAAGAAAAAGAAAAACTCTACCGGGCTAACGTTCGCTATCGAACGCTAATGAACGAAAACCGTGCACTACAGAACCCTAACTAATGAACGCTCGCGATATAACTAAACCAAAATAACTAAACCGTTGAAAGAAATAAAACTAAACTAACTAAAGAAAACCGGGGCAGTTTTATCGGTTTTATCGGCTCGGGGCGAATAAACCGACGGCGGCTGTTTGGATCGGGGCGGCGGCTTCGGCGACGAGATGCGGCTGCGGCATGCATCCGGCGAGTCCGGCGAGCTCCAGCGTCTGCGGCGGATGCGGCGATGGGCGGCGGCAGCGGCTCCGGCGGGCGAGCTACGCGATGGTGCGGCGCGGTAGTGACGGCGGCGAGCGGTGGCTGCGGTGGCTGGGCAAAGTGTGGCGGCGACGAGATGCGCGGACAGCGTCGACGCGAGGTGAGAGGAGGAGAGAGGGAGCCGAGGTTCGCCTTTTAAAGGCCAGGGGCGACGGCTTCCTTGGGGAAAGGGGCGGCCGGCGCCGTGGCTCTCTCGGACTCCGGCGAGTCCGGGTGAAGCACGGGAGGAGGAAGGCGGCGACAGGATCTTGGGCCTGGGCTGGCTCGGCTGGTCGGCCCAGTTGACGCGCGGTTTTTTTTCCAAACTTTTCTCCAAACAAACCAAAAATAGTAAAAACAAAATAAATGAAAATATTATATAGGCATATAATATATCAAAATTTTCAGAAAAACATTTCCAACAAGCTGAACATTTATCTAGTTCCAAATAAAATCCTCAAAAATTGGAATAATACAAAGAGTGCTACTGGTCTAATAAAATCCAATAAAAATCATTTTAAAAATACCAAAATTAATTCAAATTTATTTCTCTCCAATTTTCTTATGTAGGGAATCATGTTACCCTATTTTCCGTATATTTTATTTTTGGAGAAAAATAATTTGAATAAAACTCAAATAACTCCAAATTGAAAATAAATTCAAAAGAACTTTGAATTTAATTCTTTGAAACTCCCAACTCATATTTCATATTTTTTTGAAGAAGTCATTTTATCTTCGCTTGTGAAAATCATTGAGTTGCATAAAGTTCCTGGGTTGGAAATATTTTCCAAATGAAATTCAAATATTTTCAACACCCCTTTTCATAAAAATAATGGAAGAAGTCATGCCATCTTCTCTCCAGGGTTTTGTGTTTGAAAAGAATTTGAGTTCATGGAAACCACAAATGCAAAAGTGAAAGTTTGGGAAAGTCCTTTTATTCCCTCTCATTTAAATTTCAAAAAGTTTCGAATTGCACTCACTTTCAGTCACGCAATCAAACAATCAATCAAAACTATCTATTCATTATAACATTCCAAAATTTAGAATTTTGGGATGTTACAGGCGTGTTGGCGAGGCTTGCGTCATGTGCAAGCTGGGGTGCCCCCTGAGATGGTGGGGCCCCTGGTGCCTGGTTGCTTGCGGGGATCTCTATGTGTCATCCTGCCGAGATTGGTCTTCTGTTGCTGCCGCTACGGCTTTTTCTATGCCTTCCTGATCTTGCGTCACCTTGGATGGCGACGTAGCTTGGCGTGGTGCACTCTTGGTCTGGTGCTCCTCCCGAACCGCCACTAGTGCAGCACTGGCGGAGTACGGGGTGGTAGCAAGGTAAAGTACTAGAAGCTCGAGAGGCCGTGGCGCCACCAACACCGGCGGGCTGGTCAGGTATCTCTTGAGGTCTTGGAAGGCTCGGTCGCCCTCTGGAGTCCACTCGAACGGGCCCTTCTTCTTCATTAGCTTGAAAAAAGGGTAAGGCGCGCTCTCCCAGCTTGGAGATGAAGCGCCCCAATGCAGTCACCCGACCAGCCAGCTTCTGCATTTCCTTGAGGGTCTGTGGTGGGCTCATACCCTCAATGGCTTTGATATTCTCCGAGTTCGCCTCGATCCCTCTGTGTGACACGAGGAATCCCGGCAGCTTGCCGGAAGGGACACCGAACACACACTTTTCTGGGTTAAGCTGCAAGTTCACCTGGCGCAGGCTTTCGATGGTCTCCTCTAGGTCTTAGATCAAGGTTCTCGCCACCCGAGGCTTCACCACAATGTCGTTGATGTAGGCCTCCATGTTCCTCCCAAGATGCCGCCCTAAAGCGATGTGCATCAGCCGCTGAAAGGTCGCACCCATGTTGCGTAGCCCGAAGGGCATACAGGTGTAGGAGTACACCCCACACGGGGTCAGGAAGGCTGTCTTCTCTACATCTTCCACCGCCATATTGATTTGGTGATACCCTGAGAACGCATCCATGAAGCATAGTAGGTTGCACTCAGCGGTGGAGTCGACGATCTGGTCGATGCGCGGGAGAGGGAACGGATCTTGAGGGCACGCCTTGTTGAGGTTGGTGAAGTCGACGCACATTCCCTCCTGCCCGCCTTTCTTTGGCACCACGACTGGGTCCGCCAGCCATTCGGGGTACCTATCCTAATGAACGGCACCCACCGCCTCCAACTTGCGGGTCTCTTAGACGATGAAGGCCTGCTTCTCCGTGGACTGCCTCCTTGCTCGCTGCTTCATAGGGCGCACATTGGAGCACACCCTTAAGTGGTGCTGAATCACCTCTCTCGGGACCCCCACCAGCTGATTGGGCTCTGATGCGAATATGTTCTTGTTCGCACGCAAGAACTTCACCAATGCTTCCTCTTGGCTGGGGTTGAGGCCGGCACCTATGGTGAAAGTGGCTCCTGAGGAGCTGTCCTCATCGACCGGCACCTGCTTTGTCTCTGCCTTGTCTTGGGTGAACATCTGCTTCCTCTTGGTTGGTGCGGCCTCCTTGGCCTCGGGGGCACCGATGCTGACGGGCTGCGCCGCCGCAGCGGTCCTGAAGGCAAGTTTGAGCACCGTCACGACCTCCTTGGTGTCCCCCTTGATGGTGAGGAAACCCTTGCTTCCTAGCATTTTCATGAGGTTGTAGGCTGGATGAGTCGCCGCCACGAACTGGGCCAGAGTTGGGTACCCGAGGATGGCGTTGTACGGGAGGCCGATGTCACAGCCCCAGTTCAGCCCTTGCTTGACTTTGCTTGTTCTTCATGCCATCATGTTTTAATTCCAAAGAAAATTGAAATGGGGATTGTTGAAACCCTAGCACCAAATGAAATTCACTAGGTTCAACTAAAAATATTCTCAGTGAATTCAAATGATTTTCAAAAATGTTCATCATTTCTGGAAAATGCTGGAAGCAATAACCAGAGGTGTTGCACATTTTTCCATGACATATTTGGGCTCTGAATTAAATCATATTATATTTGCGTTTGGGCATTTAAATGCTATAAAATATTTTAAATGCTCAAATAATCATAAACTAAAATGTTTACTGTTGGATATATTATAAACAGTAGCCATGATTAGTTTCATGATTTTTGGAAATGTCTTAGCATTTTAATTAAGTCAAAACAATTGCAGAAAAATAGAAAACAGAAACAATTTAGAAAATAGAGAACAGAAACTTACCTGGGCCAACTCACCTGTGCAGCCACCTAGCGGCCCAAGTGGCCGACCCAGCCCACCTAGCCCTCCCCTGTCATCTTCCTCTCCGCGCCAATAGACAGCGCGCGTGGCCGAGGCACGCCGGCACGCGCCCGGCCACCTCCTGCTTCCTGCTGCTTCCCCCTCATCGCCCTGGGCCTCCCTCGCGATGCCATGCAGTCCCGACCCCTCTCTCACTCTCTCAAGCGTTTTCCCCCTTCTCTGCTCTCTTCCCGAACGGAGCCCATCGCCGCCACTCGCCGTTCCTGCGGCCACCGGCCACCCCTCGCCCTACCGCTAAGCTCAGGAGCTCCACCTCGACCCCATCTCCCTCCCCACCGAGCCACACCCCTCCGGAAGCTCTGCAGCGTCGTCCCCAACCTCGTCTTCAACCTCCGACCGTCGGCGGACTCGTCGGGGATTCGTGAGCTCCAGCCTCTCCCAGGCCTCATCGTCGCCTCTGCTGGATCCGCCGTGAGCTTCTACGCCGCCTCCCCCTCTTCTTTGCCTTGTTTGCGCCCTCTAACCGCCTCCTCCACCAGAGCCGAGATGCTCCGCTGCAAGATCTCGTCATCGGCATTGCTCTGGCGACCATTAGGTTGCACCAATGTGCCAAACATGCCCGCCGCACCGCGTAGTGCCTTGACCGCACTTTAGTTCACGATTTTGCCTGCTGTAGCCGTGCCCTCGAGCTCGGCCGAACTCCGGCCGAGCTGCCGTTGTTGCCGCCATCTTTCCCGGCCATCTCCGACGAAGCTGAGAGCACCACTCGACGCGCGTGAGCTCCAGCTACTCGTATATGGGCTCCGCCATTGATTTGGTCACCGGAGGAAGTTTTCCGAGCCTCGCCGCCGTGTCTAGTCTCGCCGGCGTCGAGTCGCCGGCAGGTTTGACCTGTTCGACCCGGGGTTTGACCTCCCTAGGGTCAACACACATGGACCCCGCCCCTGACTAGATTAGTTTAGGACTAATTACCCCCCCCCCCCCCGCTGACTCTGACAGTGGGCCCAGTGGCTGTTAGTTTATTAGTTAGATTTGATTAACCCTGGTAGTTAATTGTGTCACTGACGTGTCGACCCCACTGGTCAGGTTTGACCTGGACCGGGTGAGTTGACCTGCTGCCGTCACAGTGACGTAGTGCTGACACCACAACTCATTTTCTGGATTAATTATAATTCAGAAAATTCTAGAAAATAGTTAAAACTTCTAAAATTCATAGTAAATCAACCGTAGCTCTAGATCAAATAAATTATATATGAAAAATTATCAGAAAAATTCAAGGAATCTGTTTATGGCATTTGCATGCATGTTTGAACAACTTAGGGTTGCTGTACAGGGCAATTTGCATAATTGACATTTAAATAAGCACATATGGAGTTTGAATTTGAACCCTTGGTTCAAACCAACTTCATTTAATATGATTGCTAGTTGCATTAGTTCAATCAACAGCATATTGCCATGACATTATCATGCATCATAATTGTTGCATTGCATTGATTGTGTTCCTCTTTGTTTGCCGGTATTTGTCCCCTCTCGATAGACGTGGTTCCGATGATGAGGTCGATGTCACCGATGAAGAACTATACTATCTTCAGGAGTGCCAGGCAAGCAAAAACCCCTTGCTCATTCCGATAAAATCCCACTCTCTCGCTCCTGCTCTCTTTTACTGCATTAGGACAACAACGATTTATCTGTTACTTGTTGTGGTAGTTGAACCCCCTTATCCTCTGCATGACCTGTCATTGCCACAGTAAATAGATGAAACCCACTAGCATGAGTAGGAGTTGTTTGAGCCCTGATGTGCCTACTCATTCATGCTTGTTTGTCATGCCTGCTATTGCATAGAGTCGTGTCAGGTTTGGTTCATCGGGGATGAATCGGAGGTGTGTGAACATGTCCTACTGTGTGTGAGCTAAGTGTGTGAACACGATTTGGTAAAGGTAGCGGTGAGAGGCCATGTACGAGTACATGGTGGGTTGTCTCACTGAAACCGTCCTCAGGAACTGAGTTCTGTGTTTGTGATCCATGAAACAACTACTACCACACATTGGGCCCTGAAATATGACCCCGCTCGACTTATTGACCCCTCTCGTCCTCTGTCCAGGAGTTGCAACTAGTTTCTGGTGTTTGTAGGTTATGTGTTGGCGGCCGTGCGTAGCGCTGACCCTAGGGGTGGGCTATGATGCGGTAGATACACTATGGACGGGTATGCCGGGCGCCCGTTTGGCGTCTCGGGACCCTGTACACATTGTTTGGGGCCGTTGAGGACACCCCGGCCAGATTTCCTTGCGGATGGAACCTGAATAGTTGATAAACCTAGACTAGAGACTTGTGCGGTTAGTCAGGTCGTGGTCTACACCCACGTCGGCTTTCGCTTGAAGTCTGCCGAGCACATGTCGTGTGCAGACGCTAAGTGGTGGAAACATGTGTGACGAAGTACACCCCTGCAGGGTTGTAAATGATCTATTCGAATAGCCGTGCCCGCGGTAAAGGACTTCTGGGTTGCTTATAACAGTTCATAGACAAGTGAAAGTGGATACTCTAAAATGCGCAAGATAAGCGTGAGTGCTATGGATGGCGTTCTCGTAGGTAGACGGGAGCGGATCCATAGTGGTGTATTGATTGGTGAATATGTGGACTCGTGTGCGCCACCTCAAAAGAGTTACTTCCAGTCGTAGTTCAGGTTAGCCACTGAGTCAAAGCTGGCTTGCTGCAGTTAAACTCCACCACCCCCTTTATTGATACCGATGCATATGTAGCTAGTTCTGATGTAAGTCTTGCTGAGTACTTTTGTACTCACGTTTGCTTAATTTATGTTTTGCAGAGAGACTTCAGTCTCTCTAGTAGTTTTGCATGGACTTCGATGTTTAGCTTGATACCTCAGCTACGATCTTGTGCCCTCAGCAGGATCTGGTAGATAGTCAGGCTTCTTAGCCTATTTCATTTGTAGATGTCTGTACTCAGACATGTTAAGCTTCCGCGTGTGCTTTGATTTGTATGCTATGATTGTTGGGTCATGAGACCCATGTTTGTAATTTCTCGCTCCTCGGAGCTTAATAAATACTTGAGTCGTAGAGTTATGTTGTGATGCCATGTTATATTCACACATATCGAGCATATTGTGTGTATGATTGAAATGCTTGGTATGTGTGGGATCCGACAATCTAGTTGTTTATCCTTGGCAGCCTCTCTTATGGGGAAATGTAGTCTAGTGCTTCCATGAGCCATAGTAGTCCGCTACACCCCGGTTCACCGAAGTCCTACTAGCCCAGCACTACTTCTCAGGACACTTGACTGGCCGGCATGTGTTTCACTTCATTCCTGTGTCTGTCCCTTCGGGGAAATGTCACACAGTGACATCTGGAGTCCTGCCTAGCCTGCTACAGCCTAGGTTCCTGGAGTCCTGTTAGCCCAGTGCTACAGCCCAGATTCACACGCTGCTGACCGACATGCTCGATGTGATTCATGTATGCATGTCCCCATAGGTTGGTGCCGCTTTGGGTTCACGACTAGCCATGTCGGCCCGGGTTCTCTGTCATATGGATGCTAGCGACATTATCATATACATGAGCCAAAAGGCGCAAACGGTCCCGGGGCAGGTAAGGTGGCACATGTGGGAATACCGTGCATGAGGCCGCAAAGTGATATGAAGTGTTACATGCTAGATCGATGTGACTTAGGATCGGGGTCCTGACAGCCGATGCGGGCGATGTCGAAGTCGAACAACTCGGTGTGGTAGTTGTCGCACGTGCCAAAGGTGACGGGAAGGCGGATATGCCCCAGGGAGCGGGCAACGCCACCACCAACTCCTAAGAAAGGCTTGCTGAGGCCGAGTCACTCGAGCGGCACGTGAAATAGGCTGAAGGCCTCCATGGAGAGCAAGTTGAGGCCAGCACCGCCGTCGATGAGGGTCTTGGTGATGGCCATGTTGCAGATGGTAGGCGTGCAGAGCATCACAAGCATGCCCGAGCTGGTGGTGGGGACGGGGTGGTCTTCTGAGCTGAAGGTGAGGTTGGCCTCAGGCGCGGCCTAGCCCAGCGGAGCCCCCGAGTGCGTGGAAGCAGTGCCGATCTGGCGGAGGAGCCGGTACCCCGACGTCATCGTCCAACGCAACCGCAAATGCAACACCCTCAAGGACTTAGTAGCTGAAGCCGAGGCAGAGCTGCCTCCATGATGCCGACGCCTACGTGCGTCATACTAGAACCACTTCAACCATGCCGTCCTATGCCCCATCGCTGCAGCTCCACTGTCACAACCGTCCACCGCATCGGAGTTGTTGCCGCCTCTGATCTGGTTCCCCGCCGCAGACAGACGTCCACCGCACCACACTCAACAACTTGGACATGGGTTCCTCCAGGGCTCCACCATCCTCCACAACTTCTCATTGACAGCAAACCATAAGAAGATCGTTGGAAAAACATAAGGAGGACACAACATTGCTAGCATAAAGAGGTACTCCTCTTTCCTTATTCATGCAAATCTTACGTCTCTGCTCACATATATTCATCCCACGAAAGCAACTAGTTGAGCACTTCTTACTGCATCTTCTTCATGATACTAAATGCACAAGGTCTCCTCCCATTTACTATTTCACCTTGGCTAGAGGTCCGTAGCCCGACTAGATTTCAATTCAGGGTTAGTTGATTTGCAATTCAAAGAAGCAACACCTGCTTAGGCACGCGGAGCACCTAGTCTGCCTGTTCGCCGGGGAAGCGGTGCATCGGTGTCTATCATAGGGGTGTGGGGCGCAGGAGGTTCTTGCGCCTGATATGGAGGTCGGTGGGGCTTGAAGGGATGGTAGGGCGGTGCCAAGCATGGTGGTGCGGTGGGGTCGATGGGAGGGCGGAGGCAGGGGACTAGGCCGCTGGTCACTGACGTTTCGAGGAAGATCATCAACACTGACTGGCTGGAGGTAGATGAAGGTGATCTGCCCGTTCTTTGTACATCAGACGGTGTAGAAAAAATTGACTGGCCTATTTGTTTTCAGTCGACTATTTTTATTTTCATAGGACCACACCTTGTGTTGTGCTAGAGGAGCATATGCATTTCCTAGCCATCCCTATACTCATATTTCAAAATCGTAGAATCTAGTAATTTTGTGTGCCATGCATGTTGTAGAGCTATCATATGTCTCCTGTCATTTATTTCTCATCGACCTGCTATCTACTACTTCTACATTGTACTACTTATGCACATACTTCACCCATACGCACACTGTTATTTTTTTACGCATGGGTATTTCGGATTCTGACGCAGTGTTGATGAATACACAAACGAACGAAAAGATAGAAGTCACTCCAGTGTAATTCGAAGATAAGCACTAAGCGTTTCAGTGCTCTAAAGGGTGTAGTGTCAGCAGATGGAGACAGTAAACGTAGCTCTGCAGTTGATGATCTCAATTGCCATACACAACCATCCCAGATGCTTGCTTTAACTTCACGCTGTCAAATGTGGTTACATGTTGCATATGGTGTCTAGATTGTATTGCTTCCAAATTGGTTAAATTGCATCTGCTTACTTTACACATTATGCATTTGATAATGACATGCCTTCCTGTTTTTGATGCATAGTACATATGTCTATTAACCATGTTCGTACATCAAACTAATGCTCTTTTGTATCCCTCATCAATCACTTATGATGAGACAGTCACCTCAGTGGGTTACTGTGAGACGCCCTACTCGTTCAGAGAGTGTAGTGTCATCCTCCCCACATGATTCTCAAGAAACAGCGATGCTAAATAAAGATAGTCAAGGAAGCTCTCTAGTTGATGACCGCAATTCCCCTACACCACCATCATAGGAGCTTGCTCTTATTTGGCAATGTGATATGTGGTAGCATGTTGCACATGGTGTCTACCTTGTAATGCTTCTAATTAGCGTAAATTGCATCTACTTAGTTAACACATTATATCTGTGAATATGACATGCCTTCCTATTTTTGGTACATACTATATCTTTCTATTAATCATGTTCTTACATCAAACTACTTTTCTTGTGTATCCCTCATCAATCATTTCTGACGAGACACCTTCAAGTTGACAGTGTAATATTGGTTGCATCTTGCATATCATTTCAAACATGTATTGCCTCTAATTTGTTGAAGTTCCACTTATAATCAGACACATCTAACTTGGTAGAGTGATTTTTGTTGGATCTTTCATATGGTGTCTAGATTGCATTGCTTACAATTTGTTGAAATGCCTTCTGCTTAGCGTTTTTCATACATATTCCATCCTCCTACAATGTGGTTGCCTTACAAAAAGGTTGTGTTCGTCAGTATCATGCATCAACGAATTTGGAAGTGCAAATTTCGTTCCTTTTTCTTGTATGTTTACTTGACAAGTAAAAATCTAAAAGAACGAAGCCACAAAATGATGGTGGTCCTCTGGAGCAACCAAAACAGATGATCTCTGTAGATTCTCCTACTACTCCTACTGTATTGCAAGTTCCAAATCTCATCTCCCCTACTCCATAACCCAGGTGCTTGCTCTAACATGGCAGTGTGATATCTAGTTGCATGTTGTATATGGTGTGTAGCTTGCATTGCTCCTAATTTGTTAGATTGCATCTTCTTAGCTTACACATTATACTTGTGAATATGACACACCTTCCTATTTTTGGTACATACTACATCTGCCTATCAAACCATGTTCTTACATCAAACTACTGTTATTGTGTATCCTGCATCTATCACTTATAATGAGATAGTCATGCCCGTGGGTTAGTATGAGACGCACTACTCTTATAAAGAGTGCAGTTTCATCCTCCCCACATGATTCTCAAGAAATCGCAAGCCTAAATGAAGATATTGAATGTAGCTCTGTACTTAAAGACCACATTTCCCCTACACCACCATCGCAGGTGCTTGCTCTAACTTCGAAGTGTCATGTGTGGTTGCATGTTCCATACAGTGTCTAGCTTGTAATGTTTCTAATTAGGGTAAATTGCATCTGCTTAGTTTACACATTGTACCTGTGAATATGACATGCCTTCCTATTTTTGGTACAAACTACGTCTATCTCTTAATCATGTTCTTACATGAAACTACCTCTCTTCTGTATCCTGCATCAGTCACTTATGATGAGACACCTTTATTCGTTGCATATTGCATATTATTTCTAGGTTGTTGCCATGTATTTCTTCTAATTTGGTCAAATACATTTATGAGGCTACCCTTTTAA
This sequence comes from Triticum aestivum, assembly GCF_018294505.1. NCBI lineage: Eukaryota > Viridiplantae > Streptophyta > Magnoliopsida > Poales > Poaceae > Triticum > Triticum aestivum. The sequence continues at coordinate 289,559,649 of NC_057797.1, read as the reverse complement.
TTTGGTAGAGTGATATTGGTTTCATCTTTCATATGGTTTCTAGCTTGCATTGCTTCTAGCTAGTTCAAACACCTTGTGCTTAGTTTACACTTTATACATCATACATGTCAATATGTCATGTCGTATAGTTTTTCATACATATTCCATCCTCCTATCATGCGGGTGCCTTACATGAAAGTAGTGTTCATCAGTATCATGCATGAATGAGTTCTAAAGAGCAAATTTTATTCCTTTTTCTTGTGGGTTTGAGTTGACAAGGCAAAATCAAAAAAGAGGAAGGAAACGAGTAAGGAAGGCGATGATGGCGGTCCTCTGTAGCAACGTAAATGGAGCATTTGTACGGATTCTCCTCGTATTGCTAGTGCATTACAAGTTCCTAGTCTCCGCTCCCCTACTCCACCATCCAAGGTGCTTGCTCAAACTTGGTAGTGTGATATCTGGTTGCATGTTGCATCTAGTGTCTAGCTTGTATTGCTTCTAATTAGTGTAAACTACATCTTCTTAGCTTATACATGATACGTGTGAATATGACACGCTTTCCTATTTTTGGTACATACTATATCTGTTTATCACACCATGATCTTACATGAAACTACTCTTCTTGTGTATCCTGCATCACGCACTTATGATGGGACACCTTTATGTTGGCAGTGTGATATTGGTTTGCGTCTTGAATATCATTTCTAGCTTGTAGTGCTTCTAGTTTGATGAACGCCACATATGACGAAACAGTTTTAACTTGGCAGAGTGATATTGATTGCACCTTCCATATGGTGTCTAGCCTGTAGTGCTTGTAATTTGTTGATTGCATGCTGCATATATCTTTCCACCAGAATGAACCCCAATCAGAGGTTCCCTAGGGCACCTTATCATGATAATAAGAATCCCAGATTAAGGACACCCAGGGAAGATCTTTCTTGTTTAGAAACTTGTTTGCATGCTTGAGCAGAAGCGCCACATTCTGCACACCAAGGTTAAGAATGCCAAGACCTCCCCTATTTTTTGGTCTACAAATAAGATCCCAAGCAACAAGGGAAGGAGCTGGATCATCTCTATGTTGACTCCATAGGCATTGTCTTTGAATTCGTTCCAATTGCTTTAAAATTCCAGCAGGAACATCCAGGCTGCAGAGGGAAAAAATGGGCATGGAAGACAAGGCAGAGTTCAAAAACTGCAATCTTTCTCGTTCGTTTAAGAAGGAGCAGCTAGCAGTCATTCTCCTCTCCATGCAGTCCACTAATGGCATAAAATCAACCATTTTTGGCCTTGTAGTTCCCACATGCAGCCCAAGATAAGTAAAAGGCATTTTCCCAATTTGACATCCAAAAGCAGCAGCTAATTCAAACATCTGAGCAGAGTCCACATCGATTGGTATAATAAAGGATTTGTGATAGTTCACATCAAGACCAGTGGACAAAGAGAAGACCTTCAGCATGTCCTTCAGAGCAACAAGTTGGTCCTTGTCAGCAGGTAAAATGATCAGTGTGTCATCAGCATACTGAATCACAGGGTAATCCGAGTCATGACAAGGAATAGGCAGATGAAGCATGCCTCTTCTAAACATGTCATTATTTACAATCTATAAAAGGTCAGCGGCTAAAACAAAAAGAAGAGGGGAGACAGGATCCCCCTGTCTAACTCCCTTTTTGTCTAACTCCCTCATCCATTAACCAAAATAGATGAGGTGCTAGTAGACAAGAGCTGCTTTATCCAAAGGATCCACTTTTCATTAAAACCTTTATATCTCAAAATTTGAATTATAGCCCCATGCTCCAGGGAATCAAAAGCCTTCTCAAAATCCAGCTTAAGAATTACAATCGGTCTCTTCGATTGGTGGCACTAGTGCAAATACTCAAAAGTCCAGCCAATGCAAGCTTGAATTGTTCTGCTTTTTACGAAACAATATTGGTTCTTGTGAACACACTACATAATCATATCTTGGAACCTATTGGCTACCATCTTGGTGAGAAATTTTAGACCCATTCCAGTTAAAGAGATAGGTCTAAAGTCTCCCACCTCTTTAGGTGAGACTTTTTATGGCATTAGAGTGGTATATGAGTCATTAATATTTTCCAGCTTAGCAGAACCATCAAAGAAAGCCTGAGCCAGCTCATAAAAATCCTTGGAGATTATGTGCCAGCACTTTGTAAAGAACAAACCATTAAAACCATCAGGACCTAGGGCTTTATCCACGGGCATATGCTTCACAACATTGTCCATTTCATCCTTCTCAAAAGGCCTAGTTAGATTATCTAGACCCTCCACAGGAGTTATGAGGGAAGAGAGGTCAAATCCCATGAAAATTCCCCTTGAAGAACCCATTCTGTTTTTAAAACGGTTCCAGATAATTCCCTTCATTTGTGAATGCTCAGTCACCACAGTCCCATCAGACAATTTTAAACTTGCAATGGAGTTCCTTCTCTGCCTCTCAGTAGCCATGGCATGAAAAAACTTTGTATTTTCTTCCCCACTTTAATGTACCTAATAGTACATCTTTTCTTTCAATAAAGGAATTGGAGCTGGAGAAACTTTTGCACATGGGCCTTAACCACTCTTCTGAAATTTGACTCCTGTTTGTAGAGGGGCCTGTATTCCTCAAGCTCTTCCAAAAGCAGAATAACATAATTGCATTTATAGACTAGGGATTTTAGTTTGGAAATGTTTTTTGCCACTTCTTAAGACACATCCTCAAGGACTTGAATTTATCAGCTATCCTAGCAGTTATATGACCCATCGAGGAATATTTTTGCCAAGATGAATCAACACAATCCATAAAACCATCCAAATATAGCCAATAATTCTCAAACCTAAAGAGGTTAAATTTGGGAATAGAAGTTTTAATGGTAACCACACAAGGGACATAGTTAGATGCATTTTTGGCAAGAGGGAGCACTTTAGTCATAGGATAGTCAGATATCCAATCAACAGTGGTGAAAAACCAGTCCAGCTGCTAAAGTAGAGGAATATCTTGCATGTTTGACCATGTATAAGGTCTACCATTGATAGGTAATTCCAAGAGGCCCAAGTCCCAATTATCTCAATGAAGTTGAACATGTCATTCAAATCACCACCATGTAAGTTTCTATTATCCAAGGATTTAAAAAATTTAAAATCCCATAGCAGCAACCAATTTTCTTCCACAGGAATATTCAGATGATACAGCCAGTTGAGAAAATTATTCCTGGCTTCCCCTAACAAGGTCCATAGACAACCGCTAAATTCCATCTCTCATTGTTTTCCCTAGAGACAAACTCAATCACCACATCAAATTGCTGGACTTCCAATAAAGTCCCAGCAAAGATAGAAGAATTCCATACTACAAGAATTCCACCAGAGGAACCGAACAAAGGGGAGTAGGCAAAACTATCAAATCTGTTAGGACAGAAACCTTGGATTGTTCTAGAATCAAATGAGGTGCACTTAGTTTCTTGTAAGCAAGCAATGGCACAATGGCTTTCATCAATTTTTTGTCTAACAACTCTTTTTCTATTCTCGGAATTTAATCCCCTAACATTCCAACAAAGAACATTCCAGTTTCTACATAAAGTACTCATAAATAAAGATCTTTAAAAGGTCCACAAACCATATGATACACAATGCCAGATGTCCAAAATGCATAAACAAGTCTGAACCAACATTATTACATTAGAGATTACTAGAACTTAAAAACCAAAAGCGGAGAGCACATTTAGGGGCTTGCAAAACCCATCATAACATAAGCACACTAATCATTAGTGACCGCATTCTCAGCATTAGCAGGATCCACCATAAGTGCATCCACAAGTAGCAGCTTGTCATCAATTTCTAGCTCCTTCACAATTTCCTCCAAACGACTGACTGGACTAGGTGGAGGTACATCTACATGGGCAGGGTCGTCTGGCATTTCAGTGGAGAGAGGCGTGGCCTTGGGCTTCTTCCTCTTGGGCTGTGGAGCAAGCTCATAGAAAGTGGGCTTAAGCCCATCACGCTTGGCCGAGCTTTTGGTGCATCTTCGAACTGAAGTTTCTAGAAGAGGATTTTGCACCAAAGTCTTGCGGGGCCTCCTTGCTTTTGAGCGCATAGTGGGAGAGGGAATAACATCGGGTGCATCCCTCTCAGCATCATTAATGAAAAGGGCTCAAGCAATAGGCCGGGCAGGATTCTTCTCCTTCAACGTCAGCAGAGGAAGATCATCTTGCATGAAGGCAAAGTCCCGGTTCCTCTTTGATAAAATTACAGGAGATAGAGGCCGAGGCAGCAGGGGCTTAGGCACCTTAATAACAGCGGGTGCATTCAGAAGATTTTCCAAAAAACTTCTCCAAATCATCTCAGGGGGCAGTGGCGGCCCAAAGGGAATCGCAACAACAGGTAACTCCACAGCTTCAACCTCAATCACAGGAGGTTGATAAACCACAATTACCCAATTGTTAACATCCACGATAGCCTGTTCAACCACCATAGGATTATCTTGATTTTTAGGTTGGACCTCATCACTGATAATGACAGGACCAGGGTGCACCTGTTGCTGCAAATCAGAACTGGGTTGAACAGAGAGGTCAACCACCATTAATTCTTGATCCTGGACAGCAGGTTGGTCCTCAGACTCATTGCAGTTACCCCAATTGTCATCTTCCACTTCATTATTTGCAGGTTCGGGCGGAGGAGGTGACACATTGTTCCAACCCAGAGCAGGTTATGGAGGCAAAATAAACGGAGGGATCTCTGGGAAGGGCACACCAGGAACTGGGTGAGGGTTGCCATTAATGGGCATCCAATCCTCATCCTAGGGCATTTGCTCCACAAAATTTGCACCAAGGATATTAAGAGGTGCCGTCCAAGACAACATAGCCCCTCCCCAATCAGCAAAATCCATAAACACCACATCCCTGGGCACTAGAATATCCTCTAGAAAGGAAGCAGACACTAGAGTTTGAACAAGGTATGGGTCCTCACTGTTCCAATGATGAAATTTCCCAAAGGTGTTGACAGCTGCCCTGATACATTCAGTGTTACGGCGATCAAGCGGAATCTCGAAGAACATAAGTAGGCCCCGACGGAAACCCTGGGTAACCCGGAAAGACTCGCCCTCATCATGCTTCATGAATCGAACAAAGCGATCATTGCCAAGGGGTTGGGGTGGCAACTGCAGAAGTGAAAATCTGACTGCTGCATCTCGAAGCTCAAAATTACCAACAGACCGAATCCAAGGCTGAGCAGACCTCACCAAAACCCCATGAGCTTGAAGCCATTGGACCACTTCTTCTCTAGCAGCACCTATATGATCAGGAGGAGGGATGTGCATTACCTGATCTAACATGAACTCCTCGTGGCATCGCATAATTGGGGTATGTGGCATCACAAAGGTCTGAGGCACACGAGCTTCGCCTACATCCACAATGTGATGGCCCGCCGGCACATACAACAAAGGGTCGATGTGGAACTTGGCAATCGAAGTAGAGCACCCAGGGCTCACCGCAGATGGTGACTACTTCAGCGGAGGAGGGTTTCAGGCGACGCGGTCGAAGGTGTCTTGGGACCGAGGCTGATGGAATTGGACAATGGAGTAAATGCGAAAGTGCACGGGAGGTCCAAGTTTGGTAAAATCTGTCTCTGAGAGATATTCTCGGCAGGAGCTGAGTGATCCTTGGAAGTTGCAACGTTACTGGGTTTTGGTTGCCAAACTAGACCCAGGATCTGTGCAAACCTATTACAATCTTTTTTGACATGCCCCACCCACAGACAAGGATTACACGAGAGCTTGGATGTGCATGCACTTTTGACACGTAAAAATTTCCTCAACCATATCCGAAATCAAATTATCAAAATCTTCCTTGGCTTGATGCGATGAAGGAATAACAGAAGGCCCAATAGAGTTCACCGGCTCGTCCTGGACCGTGGCATGTGCAGATGATGGCCCAACACGGTCTGACACATACACATTCAAAGAACCAAGATTCCCGCTTGATAAAGAAAGTGAATGATCCATCGGAGCAAGCAGATCTTGGACTGTGCCAAAAGATATGGAAGGCCTCATCGACGTCCACCGAGTTCAGCCAGCGGCGAGGGAGGAATGACCACCCTCTCATGCGCAGGAAGTGTGTGCCCCGCATCTTCAATAGTTTGAATGCACTTTTGTGTGGTCGGATAACGATAACCACGTCAAGCAGGATAGTTCTGAAATATTGAAAAAGAAAGCTTCTTGGAATTGGAGTGAGAAGATCTTACCGAGGACCTTGATGGCTTGGAGTGCATAGCCAACAAACAAAGGGCAGTACGATGTTTAGAAGGACTAACGATGATCCATTCAGCATCACATTCCAATTTCCAAATCTTGAACTCACGGCCCCAATTCGGGCCACCATTCCCCAAAGATGAAAATAACATTTAAAATGATCATAAGAGAACGATCAAAGACTGAGAATGATCATAGCTACGGCCTTGCAAGACACTTGAAAGCCAAAAACCTTATCCTTGATCAAGAAAACCATAAAGTCAATGGTCGAGCCACCAATGGTTGCCTCAAGCGCCGCCGCCACTGAACCTTCATCCAAACAAAAGTCATGATGACCAAAAGAGATCACAATGGTAAAGAAGCCCGTGTCATCCATGGGGTGCACCGAGAAGCCCGTAGATTGAAAAACCTTATCTGCAAAAACCAAACCCTTGGAGAAGTCCAAGCCAAGGGTGGATCCATCAATGGAACCCATGAAAGATGGGTATGGTAGTGTAGATCACAAAACACTGAAGAGATCTATTGTTGTTGATTGTGTTGAGCACAAGTATTGCTTTTTTTCTTAGTTTTCTTTCATGTCTAAAAACTTGGCTCTGCTCCAACTATGTCCATTTATCAAATTAGTATGGTACAGTTGATAGATATGGTTGTAGCAAGTTGTGTTTCTAGATATGGTTCTAGATACTAATTGGTCTCTTCTGCTGCTTATCAGAGATGGGGGGAGGCCACCACCGCAGGCTACACTCTGCCACACCGAGTACGACTTGGAAGGTTTTGAGTTCTTCACGATCATACTCGAGAATTCCTTCAAGAGGCAGGTATATAAAAGGAGAGATCTCCCCTCCACCCATCTCTTTATCATAACTCTGTTGTTTGCTACATCACTGCTTGACCCACACTGCAGAGGCTGCCTCACAGTTTTATGAAGATGCTGGACGGCCATCGGCAAAAGACTGTGAAGCTGCGACAGGCCGACAGCGGGCTTTGTAAGCTGTGGGACGTGGAGGTGGTGTTCAGGTACAACCACTGTTGGGGAACGTAGTAATTCAAAAAAATCCTACGATCACGCAAGATCTATCTAGGAGAAGCATAGCAAAGAGACGGGAGAGTATGTCCACGTACCCTCGTAGATAAAAAGCGAAAGCGTTTAGTAACACCGTTGATGTAGTCGGACATCTTCACGATCCAACCGATCCAAGTACGGAACATATGGCACCTCCATGTTCAGCACACGTTCAGCATGATGACGTCCCCTGAGCTCTTGATACAGTAGAGGATCGAGGGAGAGTTCCGTCAGCACGACGACCTGGTGACAATGTTGCTGATGTGATCCTTGCAGGGCTACGCTTAAGCACTACGACAATATGACCGAGCTGGTAAACTATGGAGATTCAACAAAAATAGACCACTCATCAAGGGTGCATGACCATAAAAGATATTACTCGTATAAATAGAACAACCATTATTCTCTGATTTAAATGAATAACTGTCTCGCATCAAACAAGATCCAGATATAATGTTCATGCTCAACGCTAGCACCAAATAACAATTATTTAGGTCTAGAACTAATCCCGACGGTAAATGTAGAGGTAGCGTGCCGACAGCGATCACATCGACTTTGGAACCATTTCCCACGTGCATCATCACCTCGTCCTTAGCCAATCTTCGTTTAATCCGTAGCCCCAGTTTCTAGTTGCAAATATGAGCAACAGAACCAGTATCAAATACCCAAGCGCCACTACGCGCATTAGTAAGGTACACATCAATAACATGTATATCAAATATACCTTTCACTCTGCCATCCTTCTTATCCGCCAAATACTTGGGGCAGTTCCGCTTCCAGTGACCAGTCCCTTCGCGGTAGAAGCACTCAGTCTCAGGCTTAGGTCCAGACTTGGGCTTCTTCCCTTGAGCAGCAACTGGCTTGCTGTTTTGGTTGAAGTTCCCCTTCTTCCCTCTACCCTTTTTCTTGAAACTAGTGGTCTTGTTCACCATCAACAGTTGATGCTCCTTGATTTCTACCTCCGCAACCTATATCATAGCGAAGAGCTTGGGAATTGTCTTTTCCATCCCTTGCATATTATAGTTCATCATGAAGCCTTTATAGCTTGGTGGCACTGATTGAAGAACTCTGTCAATGAAGCTATCATCAGGAAGATTAACTCCCAGCTGAGTCAAGTAGTTGTGCTACCCAGGAATTCTGAGCATGTGTTCACTAACAGAACTATTCTCCTCCATTTTGCAGCTATAGAACTTATTGGAGACTTCATATCTCTCAACTTGGGCATTTGCTTGAAATACTAACTTCAACTCCTGGAAACAGCCTCTAACCTTTTCCACCATCCCAGCAAATTTTTATTTGGCTATGTTACCGCTTTTCTCAGCCCCTCTTATAGTGTTGCTAGTTGCAGGTTGTTCCATGTTGGCACATGGATATCATCGGATATCATAATATCTCTTATTTAAATAATGCATCTATATACTTGGTAGCAGGTGGAAATCTTGGCCTTTGGCCTAGTGTTTTGTTCCACTCTTGCCGCCCTAGATTCCATCATATCGGTGTTATGTTCCTTGATTTTGCGTTCCTAACACAGTCAAAGTTTATGGGCCCCCTTGACGATTCAGTTTGAATAAAAATCTTCCAGCAATGCCCAACATTGGTTTTACCATTTGTCTAATAACAACTAAAACTTGCATAGAGACTTTCCGGACCCCGAGGACTTAATTAACAACCCGGGCCAGTGCTCCCCTTGAGTGTTGGTCCAAACCTCTCAACCACAGATGACCGCCAGGGGCAACTCTAGACTTGGCCTACCGGAATTTTGGACAATCCGATCATGGCATGAGACGAGATACGCATGGCTACTATCAGGGTGTCGGCATGTCGGGAGATCTTGCTGGACTTGTTTTACCATTGTCGAAATGTCTTGTGAACCGGGATTCCGAGCTTGATCGGGTTGTTCTGAGAGGAGGATTTTCCTCCGTTGATTGTGAGAGTTTGTGATGGACTAAGTTGGGACACCCCTGCAGGGTTTAATCTTTCGAAAGTAGTGCTTGCGGTTATGCGATAGATGGGAATTCTCTAATATCCAGTTGTAGAGAACTTGACACCAAATCCGAATTAAAATACACCAACTGCGTGTGTAACCGAGATCGTCTATTTTCGACGAACTTCAGGAAGAGAACATTGTGGGGTTATGTTTGAATATAAGTAGTTCAGGATCACTTATTGATCCTTACTAGTTTCTGACCGCTATGCGTGGTTGCTCTTCTTATTCTTGTACTCGTAAGTTAGCCACCATACAAATGCTTAGTGCTGCTCCAACCTCACCAGTTATCCATTCCATACCCATTAAGCTTTGCTAGTCTTGATACCCATGGTAATGGGATTGCTGAGTCCTCATGCCTCATAGATTACTACAACAACAGTTGCAGGTATCGGTAATGCGATGATCTGTCGTGAGAGCGATGCTTGATTGTTTTGGAATTCTTCTACTTCTTCTTCTTCAATCAAGGGATAGGTTCTGGGTCGGGAGCCTGGGATTAGCAGGGTGGATGTCGTTCTTCTTTTTTGTTTGATTTCATCCGTAGTCGGATCCTTCTCATCTCTATGATGGTTGCTATGTATTGATATACTATTCTATTCATGTTGTAGCTTGTGGCAAGTGTAAGCATTTATCTTGTATTCCCATCTATTCAGTACATGGTATGTTGTAATGATATCCACCTTGCTATGCGCTCGAAATGCGGTTGTGCCCCAATCATGAGTTCATCACGTGAATGGGATAGAACTGCTTCTTGGGCGCGACATTTCAATTCCGGTGCAATGAGACCAAGACCGCCAGGATGGTAGGACAGATGTCATTGCCGAGCCCATCGCTGCGTCACGACGAGGAGTTTTGCAAGCGAAGACCACCTTTCGTCGGGATAGGATGTACTACTTGTGCCCTTGCAAAATTGGCCACTAAGGGATCGCTTCCCGCCTATATTCTGGGGTAAGAGGGTCGAGCCACTATAAATATAGGATAGCCACCGCTGTGGATGGGGATGGGAATCCTACCTTTCCCACTCTCACCAGAGCAACCTCGCGAGGTTGTTCATCCTTTGTACTAGTTCATCCTCAGCCCCTCGTGAGGCCAATCCACCACAAAGTAGGAGTAGGGTTTTACACTGCAAGGTGGCCCAAACCTGGGTAAACTGTTGTGTTCTTCCTCTTCCTTGTTTGTGCGAATCGAGCTAGGCCGTGGGGCGACGGGCTGGTAGGCTGGATAGGTTGAGTTCTTCGCACACGCCCTAGAGTTTGAACTTCTCTTGGGTTTGCGGAGCCCTGAATCCGACAGAAAGGGTGATGCGGCAAAGTAGAGATAAGTATTTCCCTTTGAGAACCAATGTATCAATCTAGTAGGAGGAACACACAAGTCACAAATGGTTGCACCTACACAAACAAACAAATACTTGCACCCAACACGATAAAGGGGTTGTCAATCCCTTCACGGTTACTTGCAAGGATGAGATCTGATAGAGATAAGTATAAAATATAAGTAAAAGTGCAAAACAAAGTAAAGGTAAGTAAATTGCAGCAAAGTATTTTTGGGTTTTTGGTTTTATAGATCTAAAAATAATAAGATAAAAATAGACACGAGGGCCACAGTTTTCACTAGAGGCTTCTCCCTTGAAAGAATGCATACGGTGGTTAAACAAAGCGCTGTTGAGCAATTGATGGAAAAGCAAATAATTACGACGACATCTAAGGCAATGATCATGAATATAGGCATCACATCCGTGACAGGTAGACCGACTCCTGCCTGCATCTACTACTATTACCCCACACATCGACCGCTAGCTAAATGCATCTAGTGTATTAACTTAAGAAGAACGGAGTAATGCCTTAAGAAAGATGACATGATGTAGAAGGATAGATCCAATCAATATGAACAAACCCCATCTTTTTATCCTTAATGGCAAGAATACAATGCGTGTAATGTACCTTTCTACACTAGGAATAAGCACCGCAAGATTGAGCCCAATACAAAGCACCTCTCCCATTGCAAGAAAAATCAATCTAGTTGGCCAAACCAAATCAATAGATCAGCGATAAATACAGAGCTATCTTAATCATCCATAAAAGAGTTCAGAGAAGACTCCAATAATATTCATAGATAATCTGATCATAAACCCACAATTAATGGGATCTGAACAAACGCACCACAAAATAAGATTATGTCGAATAGATCTCCGAGAACATCGAGGAGAAAATTTGTCGGCGTGGAGCCGGGGATCTATGTGGTTGGGCTGCCTCTTTTGCTAGTTCGGTGAGGGGGTGCACACAAAGAAAAGAGCAAGACGGTGACGGACACAACGGTTTTTACCCAGGTTCAGGCCGCTGAGAAGCATCAAACGCTACTCCCGCTTTGGTTTATTGAAGGCGTGCAAGCGCAAGCACATAGAGCCCTCTCCCCCGGCAAGTCACGAGGAAAGAGCAGCTGCACGAGAACCTACGCATGGATTTGCATGGGGTTCGAACACACCTTTTATAGTTCAAGGAGTTACCACAGTGGCAAAATGGTCTTTATAGGGTAATTAGATTGAAACAGATGTACCATACCACACTCTGCTAGTTAGGACAAAATGCATTAAATGCATCGCTAGCTATCGGCATCGAGCCAACGATCTATGGGGCAGTACAATTCCTTTGTTGGTTCAGCAAGGGGTGGCGATCGACGCAAGGAGAAAACACAAAGAGGGGCACATCATTTTACCCAGGTTCAGGCCGCCCAGAGGCGTAAAACCCTACTCCAGCCTTTGGGTGTATTCGTGGTGTTTGAGCACAACGTACATGGAGCGCTCTCGCCCGGCAAGTGGTGGAAAGGGAGCAGCTACACGAATACCTATGTGCGAGGGTCACAAAGGTTCGAACCACCCACTAATGTTGCCCTAGACCTACTTTTATAGCTCAAGGGGTAACCACAGTGGCAAAAAGGTCATTACATGGGTGATTAGACCAAAAATAGTGCTATCGTACATAATTCTACTGGTTAGGACAAAATACATTAAATGCACTGTTATGTGTCATGTGGAGGTTGAATCCTGGCAAAGTTGGCATGCCGCTTATTCATCTACCTCCTATGAATCGTGGCACGCCATCAAGACGGATGTCAATAAAGATGATTTACCTCCAAAGCAAGCTCACACGCAAGGGTTACGCCCACCTAAACACATGCGGGCTCGACACCTCACTAATTAGTGACCAGCTGGTCAGAGAGGCACAGTCCTGGTATTGGCAGGGAACCCACGCCCAAGGGGCTTGCCAGGTCTTGTCTTGACAGCTCATTCTTGCCAGACTTGGTTGCTCCTATTATGCAGTTTGTCTCTTGTTCCAATGCTTGGTCTTCTTAATGCTCTTCTTGATCTCAGGAAGAGCGGATTCTCTGGTTTAGTTGCATATGAGACTTGGCACTTGATGTGAGAGTGGCAAAGCACTTGTGCATAAGTCAAAGCGGCAAACACCCATGTTTGTTGCACCGATAGGAGCCCCCGGGCCTAGACCATACGTGTCGTCAGGCATCATAGGGGTAGGTCCTACATTGCACAGGCGCACACATCGACCTTACCGGGAACGATGTCGTGCCTTAAGATCTTCTTTGTTTCTTTGTTAATCTGGACCTGGGTCAGTCCCAGCTTCACCCTGATATCTTTGGTGTTTGAATGATGTGCACCAATCACGTCAAAGACCAGGGGCGCCCATGCCCATAGGATGCCATTAGGGCACCCGCGCGTGAGCGGGGGTAACTGCCAATTTACCTTTAGTTCAACTACCACTCCTGCCATTTTTGCCTCCCGCGACGCATGCATTGTGCGGGGATAGTGGTGGATGAGCGGGGCTCGGGAATGTGCGCCTTGGCAGAAGACGCAGTGTCTCAGATTGGTGTAGTGGTATGGTTGATGAAGCAAGACTCCAGCAAGGGATGCCGAGAGCCGGATAGGCGGAGCAGGGTGGTTGCCCCAGATTAGTGGCGAGCCAACCTCCGCTATAAAAGAAGATGTCTGAGGGTAGTGATGCTCATCCATCACCTCCTTCTTCTCCTTTCTTGCTTTTATATTCTATCATGGCGAGAGGAAGAGGTCAGGCTCGTGCTCCCACTGCAGCGACAAGAGCTTCTCCTTGACTCCATGCTTTAGCTTCAGCTTCAGTTGTAGAGGTTGGTTCCAGTGCATGGGTGTGGTCGGGGTTGACATGGTGCAAGCGGCCAAGGCGAACGGAGCAGTGCGCTCATCATTTTATTTCAACTGCTCCACCCCAGGTAGAAGGCCATGTGGGGGGACATGGCGCTTGAGTTCATCATCGAGCTACGCGATCCTCCCCGTAGTCGCCTAGGGCTTCAGTACTATAGGAAGCTGCTAACGCGACACTACAATTAGAGACCCTTTAACAAAACTTTGTGCGATGCATTAATCGCAAACGGTGATGTAAAAAACCGTCAAAAAAGTTGCAAAACGTTTGGGATGGCGGATACATCAAACATGGATCATATTCTAATTACCTGTGTGGTGCGTGTCATACGGTTAATCCACAAGAACTATTTACGATGAGATAGTACAACAAAAATGGGCAGCTATATCAAGGTGTGTGCGATACACGGCATACAGTTTGCTCGGATGAACTATTTTCTATTAGGGAATGCAACAGAAACGGTCAACCAGATCAGGGTGTGTGCGATATATGGCATACGGTTCACTGGGACGAACTATTATCGATTAGGGAACACAATAGAAATGGTTCAGTTTAATAAGATGTGTGTGATGCGCGGCATACAGTTCACATAGATGATATGTTTTCAATGAACCAAAATGACACAAACAATCCGTGTAAACAAGATGTGTGTGATACACGGGAAAATATCCCACTCGATGAACTATTTGCGACGAGAAAATATAACTCAAATGGTTATTACAGTCAATTTGCGTGCAATTCCGTGTGTACAAAAAACTAGCAGAGCGCGAGCGGAGGGACGCGACCCGAATGAGCCTTGGCGCCTAAACAGTGAGTAGAGCACGCCGCGGCCGCCAAACGGAGAGCAAGAACATGCATAATTATTACATATAGCAGATGAACATAGCCGGGAATAGCCGTCCAACAATATTATTTTCGATTACATGCATTAATATATTCTTAGTTAAATCTAAGGTCAAAGTTTCGTACTACGAAATATGAAGGGGGCCAACAAACCATGATGGAGGTAGTACCTATACGAACACAGACGCCCAATGCAGAAATAAATGATGTTATACACATGTCCCGCAATCCACACCAATGCATCCCACCTCTTCCCTCATTGGTTTCCCGCCACCAGCATGTGGCTTGCTCCATATGACCCGGCTGTAATGCACCATAGCGACACTGTCCGCAGATCTAGTCCATACCCATCTACCATTAGTTATCCCAAGCATGCGAGGCGCCGAAGAAAGCTTCAATGTCGACCCCTTCCTGCGTTACATCTTCGGCGAGGAGAACAAGCCGGAGCAGGTCAGGGAGAGAGAGCTTCATCGGCCGGTGCAGTCACCATGGCCTGATACTTCTCCAACGCATCTATAATTTTTGATTGTTCCATGCTATTATATTATCTATTTTGGATGTTTATGGGCTTTATTAAACACTTTTATATTACTTTTGGGACTAACCTATTGACCAAGAGCCCAGTGCTAGTTCCTGTTTTTTCCCTTGTTTCAGTGTTTCGAAGAAAAGGAATATCAAATGGAGTCGAAATGGAATGAAACCTTCTGGAGAAGTTATTTTTGGAAGGAAAGCAACCTGATAGACTTGGAGTGCACGTCAGGAAAGAAACGAGGGAGCCACGAGGTAGGGGGCGCGCCCTCCACCCTCGTGGGCCCCTCGTGGCTCCCCTGACGTATTTCTTCCACCTATATATATATCCATATACCCTAAAACGATCGGGGAGCAGAATAGATCGGGAGTTCCGCCGCCAGAAGCCTCCGTAGCCACCAAAAACCAATCTAGACCCGCTCTGGCACCCTGCCGGAGGGGGAAATCCCTCTCCGGTGGCTATCTTCATCATCACGGCGCTCTCCATTACAAGGAGGGAGTAGTTCTCCCTCGGGACTGAGGGTATATAGCAGTAGCTTTGTGTTCGTTTGTTCTCCGCTATTAGTGACTTTGGAGTGACTCTTTGTTGCATGTTGAAGGATAGTTATATGATCCGATTATGTTATTATTGTTGAGAGCACTACAAAAAAATACACTTCCGTGATGATACGTGTTTGTCACAGTAGGTCGCGTTTTCTGTCATTCATGTACATCCATGACAAATTTATGACAGAATCAAGATAGTCATACCTGTTTTGTCGTAGAAGTGTTCCATGACATTACCAAAATTATCATCATGGAAGTGTCCACTTCCATGACGATAAATCACGCGTCACAGAAGTGCTTTCGTCAAGGGTGACCGACACGTGGCATCCACCGTAACAGAATGTCGTTAAGCTATCGGGTCAGGTTTTGGATCCGATAACCCGTTAACAGCCCTGATCAATGGGGTTTTCCACATGAAAAATCATCATTGGCTGGAGGAAACACATGTCGGCTCATCGTTGGGACAGATGTCAACCACTCATTGGACGGAAGGCACCTATGATACGTCGACACGTGGCTCGGCCCAACGGAGGCCCATTCCTGTGAAAAGGCCGGCCCATGAAAAGCCTGTTAACGGCATGTTCGAATATAGCCCATTTACAGCCCAGTAACCCAAGGGCCGTTACGCCCTATCCGAATTAGGCCCAGTAGCGTCATCTAGGCCATCCAATATGATTCCAGCCCATTTTCACTTCTGGCCCATGTATGGCCCATGACGTCTTTCAGCCCATATGAGACCCTATGCAACTCTTGGCCTACTAACGGCCCATGGTGAAACTGGCCCGTAATGAACAATGTATCACTTTATACCCATTAATGGCCCGTTATTCTGTTGGGCCATTTCCAGCCCATGTTATCTTTCGGCCTTCTCAAAGCCCATTTATTCTTGGGCTCATTTCCAGCATTCGTTTACTTACGGCCCGTTACTGTCATTTTCTGCTTGTGGGCCAAATTCAACCCGTGGTTACAGTCGGCCCGTTTGTGGTCCGTTAATACGTTGGGCCGATTTCATAGCATCATCAAATATGGCCTATTAACGATGGCCCATTATGGTCGGCCCATGAACGGACGATTCCAACTCTAGCCCGTTTACGGCCATAATGCGATCTGTTTGGCCCATGTTTGGCCAATCAATTATACGGCCCGTATAAGGCCCATTGATAATACGGCCTGCAGAAGGCCCATTGTTTCTATGGCCCGTAGAAGGCCCACTGTTTCTACGGCCAGTAGGAGGCCCAGTGTCACTAGAGTAAATATTAGCCCATGGTTATTGTGGCCTAGTTTTAAAAAATAGGTTATTGCAGCCACTAGCTAACCGCGAAAAAATAACTGCAATGACTGCAAGCAAACAAATAAACAAGACAACAAGGAAAAAAATAAGCAAGCAACTAACGCTAGGCTATCACGGCTATTACACATATTACATCCACTGGGCATCAAAGTTCGCCACCAGTGCAAATATAGGGAACAAAGCAGCATATCATATACACTGGTTGTCAAAGTTGGCGACCAGCGCAAATAAATGCCGCAGCAAAACAAATCAAGAACAGAAACCACTTCAGAAGATCTCAAGAAACAATATCATGGGTACACATAATGCTAGCAACATGCTTAGCAAGCTTATTAACTTTCTCTTGTTTGGCGCTTAAATCCTCCAGCGCTTACTGTTGCACCAGAAAATATGCATCTGAATTCTGCAGGGACTTCCTCAGTCCTTCAGCTTCCTGTCGCGGCACATCTGATCGATGTCTTTCAACTTGAAGTTGAGACTCAAGAAGATGAACTGATTCAGGCAGCGAGTTCGAAGAGCTTGTCCAGCAGTGGTGGCCAATAACTCGAACACTACATCAAGACAGGACTGTTGGGTTCCCTCACTGTCGTCAAGATAGTTTTTATCAGCTTTCTTGGAGACCAACAGGGATGTCTCACTATCTTGAACCTTATCTGCATTACTTCCTTTACCATTGGATAACGCGGTACTGTTCTCCAATATTTTGTCCGCATTCTAAAAGAGAAACAAGCAGACACATCACATGTTTACCATGTTGTATATGAAACTCATATTGGTAAATGAGTTCAGTAGTAAAGTGGACATGATAATAGCATGAAACAAACATATATCTATGTACCATGGTCACTTTATGGTCTATATCATTCTAGTTTTTGTTGCCAAATCAAGATAGAGACACAGTTCAAATAATATTTGTTCAAGACAAAGCAGAATAGACAGAATATAAGTGTGGGTAACTATAGAGCAATAACAACACTTGTAATGTGCATGACATGAGAACATAACTGTTTATTCAATTGAAACTGAAATCAACATAGAGCAGGTTACAATAGCAAACCAGTTAAAGAAACAGGTTTAAAACATACTTGTTGCGCCATTGGAGTTTCAATTCCATCCTTCAAATTTGAAAATAGTTGGTATGAGTAAATACAGTCATGCAAGAGCAAAGGAGTATGAACCATAGCTACAGAACCTGACCTGAGAACATATCTTCTTCTCCTTTAAGCATTGAGTTGGGATTCGGAGTGGTGGTCCTCGTGCTTTGGGCATTGCAGTTCCCTTACTAACTGCTCGTGTTTGGGTGCTCTATGGTGGAGATGGTGCCGTGTCAACTGGAACTGGGTTACTATCTGCCGGGGTTGGGGTTAGAAGGGGTGTAGCTGGTTCTCTGTCCAACTGGGTAGGGGTACAATCTGCGAGAGTCTGGGTTATGTGTGGTGGATCTGGTCCTTGGGCAAGTACAACCGTGGTTCTATCTGCATCAATTGGTAGCACTATCTTTTCTGAAGACTGTGTTGTTACTCCCTTAGATACTGCCATCACGCTCTCCAATTCAAATGGCTGATAAACAAGAAAAGTAAATGAAAGTATAGACATTGTATGATAGACAGGTGCAATGGATAGTGGGGAATAAAAGAGGGCATGAAATAATTCATATTTATATTGTCTAACCAAACAGGATAGGATGACACAATTTCACATATATGATGGCTAACTAAACAGGATAGCATGACACAATTTCACATTATGATGGCTAACTAAAAAGATGGAAAGACATAGTTCAAAATATGAGACTATGTAAACAGGATGACATGACATAACTATATAATGTGTTTATTAAATAGGTTGGCATGCCATAATTTACATACATTCACCGATAGAATGCCATAATTCAAAATATGATGACTGTAAACACTAAACATGATGAGATGATATAACTATATGATGTCTTTATTAAATGGGTTGCCATGCCATAATTCAGATAGATGATGTGTATGTACTATGTAAACATGATGGCATGATATAATTCAAATATATGATTTATATAGTAAGCAAGTAAGAAGATGGCAATCCATATATGATGTAAAAACTAAGCAATGCAACACACCATGCATGACATGGGTAATATAACCCTGCCAAGTTTGAGCATAGACCTCAGGGGAAAATAGGACTGGTCATCAGTCTCTGAATCCTCCTCTGAGGAGCTCTCTGTAACCAGCAAGATGTCTGCTTCGGCAGGTAGCATTGTCTGGTCTGAATACCTTGTTTTCACTCCAGATATTCCCATCACCGCTTCAAATGGCTGATGCACAGGAAGAGTAGTTGAATATACAAATGTTGTCGACAAATGGAACACGTAATACAAAAAAAATGATAGCATGATATAATTCACATACATGATGATTGGCTAAACAACATGGCATTGCATAATTCACATATATAATGCCTTCGCAACAAGATAGCATTGTATAATTCACATATATAATGTCTTGCAACAAGATGGCAATGCATAATTCACATATATGGTAATTATACACTAAACAGGTGGCATTCACACAAAGCATGTCTAAACTAATCAAATGACATAGCAATGTGAGACACCATACGCACGATATGAGCAACATAACCCTGCCAAGTTAGAGCATACACCTCGGGGGGGGGGATAGGACTAGTCATCTGTCTTTGAATCCTCCTCTGAGGAGCTATCCGTAACCAGCGAGATATGCGCTTCGTCAGATAGCATAGTCTGCTCTGAAGACCTTGTTTTCACTCCAGAATTTGCCATCACCGTGTCAAATGGCTGATGCACACAAAGAGCAGTTGAATGTAATAACATTGTTGACAAATGTAATATGTAACGAAAAAAAGGATGGCCTGATATAATTTACATATAAGATGACTGGCTAAGCTGGATGGCATTGCAAAATTCACATATATGATGCCTGGCTAAACAAGATGGCGTTGCATAATTCACATAAACGATGAATAAACTAAACAGATGGCATTCACACAAAGGATGTCTAAACTAAGCAGATGACATATTTGATATATAAAGTAAGCAATGCAAGACACCATATGCATGATATAACCAACATCAGCATGCCAAGTTAGAGCAAAGACCTCAGGGGGTAAAATAGGAGTTGTCTTCTCCTTCTGAATCCCCCTCAGAACATATATCTTCATCTCAATTACAATCCGAAATGCGTGGAGGGGGGCTGCCTTTGCGCCTACCATGGAGCGACATCTGCATGAAATTTTATTGCCACGCAAGGCTCGTCTTTTTTGCTCTACATGTACAGTTCCATTGTTTACAATAAATGTCATGCATAGGAATAAAACATAGTGAGATTATGTAACGAGTGCATGCAGAAATCCAGAGTGATGGTAGCAACCTGTGGATAGACCCAAAACCAATAATAGCAGGCAGATAATGGCTTCAGTTAAAAAATAGAGATAATGGCTTCTTTACTGTTTGTTTCCCACCCAACATGAAACTCATAGTAGACACTGGAGATTAACCAGATAGTAGATAGATACTATTGATAGTGGCCCCGATATGTACCCCACAACCATTTAAAAACTCAAATTTGACCATTAGTTTGGAGCTGACTCAGAGTCTAATCGGTGAACAGGACGATAAAGTAGCATGTAATATTAAGCGATGCATAACGTAAGCAGACACGAAAGAGTGCGACCTCTCTTGCGGACCTGTGTAGTCCTCGAGGTCATCTGCTCGGTTGATGATGGTAGTGCCATTTTCATGGCTGCCAGCGGCGGGGAAGAAGATCCGAGGCAGCGAAAGACAGTCTGGAGGCCGGATCCCTGCTGTGCTGGATCCTTCTATCGTTGGAGCAGCTGAGCTGGGGTGGACGACGGTGCAGCAGGAGCAGGACAAACCACGCAAGGTTTTCTTTGACAACTATCTGTAAGAGAAGTAATTCTGTAAGGGCTCATATGAATTGGAGGATTCCAACAATGCAGGGATAGGAAATAGACAGGAATAGGATAGGAATGCATGTACAAAACAAAGAATTTAAAAACATAGGATTTCTGCCAATCTGGGTGTTTGATTCACAACAATTGGAAGATCACAGGATGCAAAGAAGCATGGCGAGATTAAGTCAAACCACAAGAAAATGTACAGTTATAAAGCTATTATGCTACTATCTCTAAGTCTTGTGCTTCATGAATAGGAATTTGAAAAGGAGGACAAGTCAAAATTAAAATTCCTATGTTTTTTCTTTCAAGGAGACACTAAAGGAACAAATCCGTGTGCTTAGTGGACAATATATATAACATGTAGAGTAAAAAAGAGATGCAACAACTGTACAACCTCTTTGGCAAAGCCATGTCGAGCTCAGCGTGATTGGGTTGGCCAGTGAGGATGCTCCGGCTGACTTGGCTGTCGGAGGAGGGGAAGAAGATCTTAGGCATCTGGAGATGGAGCCCGAGGTACTGCTCCACTGTGATGGAGGGTTTCGTCGTTGGAGCAGCTCCGGTGAGTTGTACGACGCCGAGGCTGAAGCAGGACAAGAGAGACAACGAACAACGTTAACCTGAGTGGAATTCTAATAGCATCTCCAATACATGACGTAAAATACATAAACACAAAGTGCTAGATGTAAAATACATCAGCCGCTCATCTCTGAACTTAACTGTCGAAACTGAATTTAACTGAAGAAACTGAACTTAACTGTCGAAGCTGAACTTAACTGTCAAAACTGAATTTTGCTGTCGAAACTGAATTTTGCTGTCGAAACTGAATGCACTAGCAAGGTGAGGCTACACGTCGGTCGATTGACTTTTTCATCTCTAGTCAGTCGATTTTACAGCCGTTGGATACGAAATCAAGGCCTGCGATTCATCTTCAACTTCCACCCCCAGAGTCGGCCAAACAGCAGCCCCCCGCCCCCGCGACCGGCGGTGCGCCACCCCGCCCGCCCCGAAAACACTCCCCACCGCCGGTCCGCCTCCGCCCCGGCCATCCCTCTAGGCCCCCCCGTGCCGAGCTTTTTCTCCGGCGATCCCCATGCCATCGCCCTGCCAACGCCCCGCCACCGTCGGCGACCACCGCCCCCATCCTAAACCCTAAGATAGATAGTGGGATACCTCTCCAGCGAGCCCCCCTCCCCGCTGTGGCTAGTTCTTCCTTCACACCGGCGGCATCGGAGTGAAGTGTAGCTAAATCGGAGCAGCATCGCAAGCAAGAGCAAGAGCGAGAGCAGCAGCGCGAGCAAGAGCAATAGCAAGAGCAGACCAGGCAGAGGACCGAGAGCAAGAGCAGAGCAGCAGCGCGAGCGACAGCTAAAGCAGCAGCAGGTCCTACTGATGTAGACGTCGCCGCTGAGGGAGCGACGCCATGGAGGAAGTGGCCGGCGACGCCGCCGTGGATGGAGCCGCGCCGTGTCGGCTCGGGACCGAGCGCCGGCAGCACCGTGAGATCGAATCAAGAAGAAAATGCGGCAATTAGTGTACAACCTCTTTGGTGGCGCCGATTAGGCCGCAGCTTCATCCAAGGAAACGGGAATGATGATGTTGTTCCGGTGGTGCAGGTGAAGACGGCGGTGTGGGAATGGAGGTGGCGCGAAAGACGAGGGGAACGTCGGGGCAGCTCCTTGGAGGTGGAGGACGGGGTGGCTGAACCGGCGGAACGATGAGATCGACGACGGATCCTCATCCGGTACGGTGGATGAGGGACGTCGAGGTGTTGCTGTGGACGATGTCGTCGGGGAAGAGGCTCCGGCTGGGTGTCGGACGGAGCAGGGTGTGGGGTTTCGTCGCGGGTTTTCGCAGCCTCGGTGTACGAATGGGTGGGCGGATGGGATGGCAGTTGGCAACCATGGCTTAGAGACGCGCTTGTCCAAAATGTGGGGTAAGTTACGAAAGTACCCCCACCGATTTGAGGCGGTTCTTTCGGTTCAGGGGCACCACGGGCATTTTGCGTGTCGGGATTTCGCAGGAGGTGGGAGTTTTCGCACGCGTTGTAATTTCGGAATAGCAAGGCACGGGTTGAGATGGAGGGAGTTGTCGTAGCACAACGAGACAAAGATATAACTTAAATATTTCGGGCTAACAAGGCGCGGGTTGAAATTTCCGGACAAGCCTAATGTGTACTGTACCAAATCAATGTGCCCTGCAAATGTCATTCAAAACTTTGAATTCATGTTATGTTCAATTAAAATATTTTGCTATGTGTATAATGCATGCAACCTAATACTCAAATGAACGTTTTAGTGCATTCCAAACGTATATACTACCGCTTCAATGTGAACTAAATTTGAATTCGTTTCTCTATTTGAATAAGATCTACAGTAATGATTGTTGTGAAGTCAAAGCATTTGAATTATTTTCTTTGTTTTAATAAGATCTACAATCATCATTATTGTCAAGTTAAACCATCGTTTGTGTATTATCTTCACAGCACACCACATGATTAGTCTCGAGTTACATATGAACTATGTGTACTATATGAACTCGAACTAGATTTTCTAAATCCACTTTATTTTGATTTCAAGTCACATTACATTTATAGCTCTAGCTAGATCTTCATAATCTAAACCATGTCTCATATGTATAATGTGTTTATCACATTATGTATGGTGCCTCGCCCCCTACGCCTACAAGTATTTAGATGTGAGTTGCAAACACCACACATTACCACAAATTCAAATAAAATGTGAGAATGTTCGATATATAGTATTGTTTAGATTGTTTGATATTTAGTTGTAAGCTGCAAACGCCACACATTATCACAAATTCAAATAAAATCTGAGATTGTTTGATGTATAGTATGGTTTAGATTGTTCGGCATTTAGCTGTGAGTTGCAAAGGCCATGCATTATCACATTATGGTATAACATGTGCACAACATGTGTATCACCGCCATATTCATGCATGCAATGTTTAAAACACTATGATGTAATATTCAAATATATGAATCCGCTTTCATATCAAATTATGATCTTTGTTAGTCTCTTACACCCACACAATCCTCTAACCTTTGTAGCTACCACTAACTTTCTCTCGTGCATGCACACGCCCTTCTCGCCCTCCCCCTCCCTCGGCATTCTATCCACCGGGCACATTCATTTTTTTCTTCAGGTCATTCTCCCAGAGTCTCCACAACTCCTTTCCGACACACACCGATCGATAAACCTCTCCATCGATGCCTGCCTACAACAAACAAACACACCTTCAATCTCCTCCTTTATGCGTCCTTGCCTTGTGTCTCTCATACGGTCAGACACACGTGTAAACTCTCGCCCCTCTTTTCATCGCTCTCACAACCGCACACTCCTCCCCCTATCTAGCTAGTAGTTGGGCCTCTCGCACCACCTCCTAGCTCCATTCTCTCTGTCTATCCGTCTCGCTAGGCCTTATTTGCCTCTAACAAATGGATGTACACCGACCGATCTCTTGCTATACATATAGCTAGATAGGTCTGTTGGGGAACGTAGTAGAAATTCAAAATTTTCCTACGTGTCACCAAGATCTATCTATGGAGAAACCAGCAACGAGGGGAAGGAGAGTGCATCTACATACCCTTTTAGATCGCTAAGCGGAAGCGTTCAAGAGAACGGGGTTGAAGGAGTCGTACTCGTCGTGATCCAAATCACCGGAGATCCTAGTGCCGAACGGACGACACCTCCGCGTTCAACACACGTACAGCCCGGTGACATCTCCCATGCCTTGATCCAGCAAGGAGAGAGGGAGAGGTTGAGGAAGACTCCATCCAGCAGTAGCACAACGGCGTGGTGGTGGTGGAGGAGCGTGGCAATCCTGCAGGGCTTCGCCAAGCACCTCCGGGAGAGGAGGAGGTGTCACGGGAGGGAGGGAGGCGCCAGGGCTTCTGGTATGGATGCCCTCCCTCCCCTCCACTATATATAGGGGCAAGGGAGAGGGGGGAGGCGCAGCCTTGCCCCTTCCTCCAAGGAAGGGGTGCGGCCAAGAGGGGGGGAGGAGTCCATCCTCCCCAAGGCACCTCGGAGGTGCCTTCCCCTTTGAGGACTCTTCCCTCCCCAAGTTTCCTTGGCGCATGGGCCTCTTGGGGCTGGTGCCCTTGGCCCATATAGGCCAAGGCGCACCCCCTACAGCCCATGTGGCCCCCCGGGGCAGGTGGACCCCCCCCGGTGGACCCCCGGACCCCTTTCGGCACTCCCGGTACAATACCGATAAAGTGCGAAACTTTTCCGGCGACCAAAATAGGACTTCCCATATATAAATCTTTACCTCCGGACCATTCCGGAACTCCTCGTGACGTCCGGGATCTCATCCGGGACTCCGAACAACATTCGGTAACCACATACAAACTTCCTTTATAACCCTAGCGTCATCGAACCTTAAGTGTGTAGACCCTACGGGTTCGGGAGACATGTAGTCATGACCGAGACGTTCTCCGGTCAATAACCAACAGCGGGATCTGGATACCCATGTTGGCTCCCACATGTTCCACGATGATCTCATCGGATGAACCACGATGTCAAGGACTCAATCGATCCCATATACAATTCCCTTTGTCTAACGGTATTGTACTTGCCCGAGATTCGATCGTCGGTATACCGATACCTTGTTCAATCTCGTTACCGGCAAGTCTCTTTACTCGTTCCATAACACATCATCCCGTGATCAACCCCTTGGTCACATTGTGCACATTCTGATGATGTCCTACCAAGTGGGCCCAGAGATACCTCTCCGTTTAGACGGAGTGACAAATCCCAGTCTCGATTCGTGCCAACCCAACAGACACTTTCGGAGATACCTGTAATGCACCTTTATAGCCACCCAGTTACGTTGTGACGTTTGGTACACCCAAAGCATTCCTACGGTATCCGGGAGTTGCACAATCTCATGGTCTAAGGAAAAGATACTTGACATTAGAAAAGCTTTAGCATACGAACTACACGATCTTTGTGCTAGGCTTAGGATTGGGTCTTGTCCATCACATCATTCTCCTAATGATGTGATCTCGTTATCAACGACAACCAATGTCCATAGCCAGGAAACCATGACTATCTGTTGATCACAACGAGCTAGTCAACTAAAGACTCACTAGGGACATATTGTGGTCTATGTATTCACACATGTATTACGATTTCTGGATAATACAGTTATAGCATGAATAAAAGACTATTATCATGAACAAAGAAATATAATAATAACACTTTTATTATTGCCTCTAGGGCATATTTCCAACAGTCTCCCACTTGCACTAGAGTCAATAATCTAGTTCACATCACCATGTGATTAACACTGACAGGTCACATCACCATGTGACCAACATCCAAAGAGTTTACTAGTGTCATTACACTAGTTCACATCATCATGTGATTAAGACTCAATGAGTTCTGGGGTTTGATCATGTTCTGCTTGTGAGAGAGGTTTTAGTCAACGGATCTGTAACATTCAGATCCGTATGTACTTCGCAAATTTCTAGGTCATATTGTAAATGCTGCTTCCACGCTCCATTTGGAGCTATTCCAAATGGTTGCTCCACTATACGTATCCGGTTTGCTACTCAGAGTCATTCGGATAGGTGTTAAAGCTTGCATCAACGTAACCCTTTACGCTAAACTCTTTATCACCTCCATAATCGAGAAACATATCCTTATTCCTCTAAGGATAACTTTGACCGCTGTACTGTGATCCATTCTTGGATCACTCTTGTACCCCTTGACTGACTCATGGCAAGGCACACTTCAGGTGCGGTACACAGCATAGCATACTGTAGAGTCTATGTCTTAAGCATAGGGGACGACCTTCATCCTTTCTCTCTATTCTGCCGTGGTCGAGCTTTAAGTCTTAACTTCATACCTTATAACTCAGGCAAGAACTCCTTCTTTGACTGATCCATCTTGAAGACCTTCAAGATCATGTCAAGGAATGTGCTCATTTGAAAGTACCATTAAGCGTTTTGATCTATCCTTATAGATCTCGATGCTCATTGTTCAAGTAGCTTAATCCAGGCTTTCCATTGAAAAACACTTTTCAAATAACCCTATATGCTTTCCAGAAATTCTATGTCATTTCTGAATGTCAACAACATATACTCATCTGAAATTCTATAGTGCTCCCACTCACTTCCTTGGAAATACAAGTTTCTCATAAACTTTGTATAAACCCAAAATCTTTGATCATCTCATCAAAGCGTACATTCCAACTCCGAGATGCTTACTCCAGTCCTTAGAAGGATTGTTGGAGCTTTGCATACTTATTAGCATCTTTCAGGATTGACAAAACCTTCCGGTTGTATCACATACAACCTTTCCTCAAGAAAATCATCGAGGAAACAATGTTTTGACATCCTATCTGCAAGATTTCATAAATAAAGCAGTAATCGCTAATATAATTCCAACAGACTCTTAGCATCGCTACGAGTGAGAAAGTCTCATCATAGTCAACTCCATGAACTTGTCGGAAAACATCTTAACGACAAGTCGAGCTTTCTTAATGGTGATACATACCATCATTGTACGTCTTCCTTTTAAAATCCATCTGTACTCCACAGCCTCACGACCATCGAGCTGTTCTGTCAAAGTCTACACTTTGTTTCCATGGATCCTCTCTCGGATTTTATGGCCTCGAGCCATTTATCGGAATCCGGGCCCACCATCGCTTCTCCATAGCTCGTAGGTTCATTGTTGTCTAGCAACATGACTTCCAAGACAGGATTACGTACCACTCTGAAGTAGTACGCATCCTTGTCATCCCACGAGGTTTGGGAGTGACTTGATCCGAAGTCTCATGATCAATATCATAAGCTTCCACTTCAATTGGTGTAGGTGCCATAGGAACAACTCTTTGTGCCCTGCTATACACTAGTTGAAGTGACGGTTCAATAACCTCATCAAGTCTCCACCATCCTCCCACTCAATTCTTTCGAGAGAAACTTTTCCTCGAGAAAGGACCCGATTCTAGAAACAATCCCTTATTGCTTTCGAATCTGAGACAGGAGGTATACCCAACTGTTTTGGGTGTCCTATGAAGATGTATTTATCCGCTTTGGGTTCGAGCTTATCGGCCTGAAACTTTTTCACATAAGCGTCGCAGCCCCAAACTTTTAAGAAATGATAGCTTAGGTTTCTCTAAACCATAGTTCATATGGTGTCATCTCATCGGAATTACGTGGTGCCCTATTTAAAGTGAATGTGGTTGTCTCTAATGCCTAACCCATAAACTATCGTGGTAATTCGATAAGAGACATCATGGTATGCATTATATCCAATAAGGTGCAGTTATGATGTTCAGACACACCATCACACTATGGTGTTCCAGGCTGTATTAGTTGTGAAATAATTTTCACAATGTCTCAGTTCTGTGCCAAACTTGTAATTCAGATATTCATCTCTATGATCATATCATAGATCTTTTATCCTCTTGTCACGACGATCTTTCAACTTCACCTTGAAATTACTTGAACCTTTCAATAATTTAGACTCGTGATTCATCAAGTAAATATACTCAACATCTACTCAAATCATCTGTGAAGTAAGAACATAATGATATCCACTACATGCCTCAGCACTCATTGGACTGCACACATCAAAATTTATTACTTCCAACAAGTTGCTTTCTAGTTCCATTTTACTGAAAACGAGGCTTTCAGTCATCTTGCCCATGTGGTATGATTTGCATGTCTCAAGTGATTCAAAATCAAGTGAGTCCAAACGGTCCATTTGCATGGAGTTTCTTCATGCATATACACCAATAGACATGGTTCGCATGCCTCAAACTTTTCAAAAACGAGTGAGCCCAAAGATCCATCAACATGGAGCTTCTTCATGCGTTTTATACCGATATGACTTACGTGGCAGTGCCACAAGTAGGTGGTACTATCATTACTATCTTTTGGCATGAACATGTGTATCACTACGATCGAGATTTCAATGAACCATTCATTTTAGGTGCAAGACCATTGAAGGTATTATTCAAATAAACAGAGTAACCATTATTCTCTTTAAATGAATAACCGTATTGTGATAGACATAATCCAATCATGTCTATGCTCAACGCAAACACCAATCTCGATGGTAGAGGGAGCGTGCGATGCTTGATCATATCAACATTGGAAACACTTCCAACACATATCGTCAGCTCACCTTTAGCTAGTCTCCGTTTATTCCGTAGCTTTTATTTCGAGTTACTAACACTTAGCAACCGAACCGGTATCTAATACCCTGGTGCTACTAGGAGTACTAGTAAAGTACACATCAACACAATGTATATCCAATATACTTCTATCGACCTTGCCAGCCTTCTCATCTACCAAGTATCTAGGGTAATTCTGCCCCAGTGGCTGTTCCCCTTATTACAGAAGCACTTAGTCTCGAGTTTGGGTTCAACCTTGGGTTTCTTCACTAGAGCAGCAACTGATTTGTCGTTTCATGAAGCATCCCTTTTTGCCCTTGCCCTTCTTGAAACTAGTGGTTTCACCAACCATCAACAATTGATGCTCCTTCTTGATCTCTACTTTTGTGGTGTCAAACATCACGAATATCTCAAGGATCATCATATATGTCCCTGATATATTATAGTTCATCATGAAGCTCTAGCAGCTTGGTGGCAATGACTTTGGAGAAACATCACTATCTCATCTGGAAGATCAACTCCCACTCGATTCAAGTGATTGTCGCACTCAGACAATCTGAGCACAAGCTCAACGATTGAGCTTTTCTCCCTTAGTTTGCAGGCTAAGAAAATCGTCGGAGGTCTCATACCTCTTGACGTGGGCACGAGCCTGAAATCCCAATTTCAGCCCTTGAAACATCTCATATGTTCCGCGATGTTTCGAAAACGTCTTTAGTGCCTCAACTCTAAACCGTTTAACTGAACTATCACGTAGTTATCAAAACGTGTATGTCCGATGTTCGCAACATCCACAAACGACGTTTGGGGTTCAGCACACTGAGCAGTGCATTAAGGACATAAGCTTTCTACTGTCCGCATAATTGCTACTATCAACTTTCAACTATATTTTCTCTAGGAACATATCTAAACAGTGGAACTAAAGCGCGAGCTTACGACATAATTTGCAAAGGTCTTTTGACTATGTTCAGGATAATTAAGTTCATCTTATGAACTCCCACTCAGATAGACATCCCTCTGGTCATCTAAGTGATTACATGATCCGAGTCAACTAGACCGTGTCCGATCATCACGTGAGATGGACTTGTCATCATCGGTGAACATCTTCATGTTGATTGTATCTACTATACGACTCATGCTCGACCTTTCGGTCTCTCTGTTCCGAGGCCATGTCTGTACATGCTAGGCTCGTCAAGTTAACCCTAAGTGTATTGCATGTGTAAATCTGTCTTACACCCGTTGTATGTGAACGTAAGGATCTATCACACCCGATCATCACGTGGTGGTTCGAAACGACGAACTGTAGCAATGGTGCACAGTTAGGGGAGAACACTTCTTGAAATTGGTGTAAGGGATCATCTTATTTACTACCGTCGTTCTAAGTAAACAAGATGCATAAACATAATAAACATCACATGCAATCAAATAGTGACATGATATGGCCAATATCATTTTTCTCCTTTTGATCTCCATCTTCGGGGCTCCATGATCATCATCATTCCCGGCATGACACCATGATCTCCATCATCATGATCTCCATGATCGTGTCTTCATGAAGTTGTCTCGCCAACTATTACTTCTACTACTATGGCTACCGGTTAGCAATAAAATAAAGTAATTACATGGCGTTGTTCAATGACACGCAGGTCATACAATAATTTTAAGACAACTCCTATGGCTCCTGCCGGTTGTCATACTCATCGACATGCAAGTCGTGAATCCTATTACAAGAACATGATCAATCTCATACATCACATATATTCATCACATTCTTCTTGGCCATATCACATCACATAGCATACCCTGCAAAAACAAGTTAGACGTCCTCTAATTGTTGTTTGCATGTTTTACATGGCTGCTATGGGTTTCTACCAAGAACGTTTCTTACCTACGCAAAACCACAACGTGATATGCCAATTGCTATTTACCCTTCATAAGGACCCTTTTCATTGAATCTGTTCCGACTAAAGTGGGAGAGACTGGCACCCGCTAGCCACCTTATGCACCAAGTGCATGTCAGTCGGTGGAACCTGTCTCACGTAAGAGTACGTGTAAGGTCAGTCCGGGCCGCTTCATCCCACAATACAGTCGAAACAAGATTGGACTAGTAACGGTAAGCATATTGTACAAAATCAACGCCCACAACTACTTTGTGTTCTACTCGTGCAAAGAATCTACGCAATAGACCTAGCTCATGATGCCACTGTTGGGGAATGTAGCAGAAATTCAAAATTTTCCTACGTGTTACCAAGATCTATCTATGGAGAAACCAGCAACGAGGGGAAGGAGAGTGCATCTACATACCCTTTTAGATCGCTAAGCGGAAGCGTTCAAGAGAATGGGGTTGAAGGAGTCATACTCGTCGTGATCCAAATCATCGGAGATCCTAGTGCCGAACGGACGGCACCTCCGCGTTCAACACACGTACAGCCCGGTGACGTCTCCCATGCCTTGATCCAGCAAGGAGAGAGGGAGAGGTTGAGGAAGACTCCATCCAGCAGCATCACAATGGCGTGGTGGTGGTGGAGGAGCGTGGCAATCCTGCAGGGCTTCGCCAAGCACCTGCGGGAGAGGAGGAGGTGTCACGGGAGGGAGGGAGGCGCCAGGGCTTCTAGTATGGATGCCCTCCCTCCCCTCCACTATATATAGGGGCAAGGGAGAGGGGGGAGGCGCAGCCTTGCCCCTTCCTCCAAGGAAGGGGTGCGGCCAAGAGGGGGGAGGAGTCCATCCTCCCCAAGGCACCTCGGAGGTGCCTTCCCCTTTGAGGACTCTTGCCTCCCCAAGTTTCCTTGGCGCATGGGCCTCTTGGGGCTGGTGCCCTTGGCCCATATAGGCCAAGGCGCACCCCCTACAGCCCATGTGGCCCCCCGGGGCAGGTGGACCCCCCGGTGGACCCCCGGACCCCTTTCGGCACTCCCGGTACAATACCGATAAAGTGCGAAACTTTTCCGGCGACCAAAATAGGACTTCCCATATATAAATCTTTACCTCCGGACCATTCTGGA
Organism: Triticum aestivum; assembly: GCF_018294505.1. Classification (NCBI taxonomy): domain Eukaryota; kingdom Viridiplantae; phylum Streptophyta; class Magnoliopsida; order Poales; family Poaceae; genus Triticum; species Triticum aestivum. The sequence continues at coordinate 289,527,913 of NC_057797.1, read as the reverse complement.
ACTCCTCGTGACGTCCAGGATCTCATCTGGGACTCCGAACAACATTCGGTAACCACATACAAACTTCCTTTATAACCCTAGCGTCATCGAACCTTAAGTGTGTAGACCCTACGGGTTCGGGAGACATGTAGTCATGACCGAGACGTTCTCCGGTCAATAACCAACAGCGGGATCTGGATACCCATGTTGGCTCCCACATGTTCCACGATGATCTCATCGGATGAACCACGATTTCAAGGACTCAATCGATCCCGTATACAATTCCCTTTGTCTAACGGTATTGTACTTGCCCGAGATTCGATCGTTGGTATACCGATACCTTGTTCAATCTCGTTACCGGCAAGTCTCTTTACTCGTTCCGTAACACATCATCCCGTGATCAACCCCTTGGTCACATTGTGCACATTCTGATGATGTCCTACCGAGTGGGCCCAGACATACCTCTCCGTTTACACAGAGTGACAAATCCCAGTCTTGATTCGTGCCAACCCAACAGACACTTTCGGAGATATCTGTAATGCACCTTTATAGCCACCCAGTTACGTTGTGACGTTTGGTACACCCAAAGCATTCCTATGGTATCCGGGAGTTGCACAATCTCATGGTCTAAGGAAAAGATACTTGACATTAGAAAAGCTTTAGCATACGAACTACACGATCTTTGTGCTAGGCTTAGGATTTGGTCTTGTCCATCACATCATTCTCCTAATGATGTGATCCCGTTATCAACGACATCCAATGTCCATAGCCAGGAAACCATGACTATCTGTTGATCACAACGAGCTAGTCAACTAGAGGCTCACTAGGGACATATTGTGGTCTATGTATTCACACGTGTATTACGATTTCCGGATAATACAGTTATAGCATGAATAAAAGACTATTATCATGAACAAAGAAATATAATAATAACACTTTTATTATTGCCTCTAGGGCATATTTCCACCAAGATCCTTATAACTCGTTTTACCCACACATCAATCGATCTACCTTATTAGTTGTGTCTCTCCCTTCCTCCGACAAACAACAATTGATCTATCGATCTAGTTAGGTTTGCTTACCAAACACATGGTTCCCCTTCATCATCCATGCATGCATCCCGACAGATCTATCATGCACATGCACACACAGAAACACATCCCCACTCTTATTGATAACATTGCAGTTCCACCCTCAGTTTGTCTAGTAGGCCTCTCCCACCATCTTCAAGAAGCAACTTCATCACCCATCCAGCACTCTACCCCTCTCCCTCCCTTTCCCTCCCTCCCTCTCTCTCTCCTCTCTCTCTCATCATATTTCTCGTCCTTCAGTTATGTATGGATGTCGACTGATCTCCCTCAAGACAGAGCTGGGTCTCTCCTTCTCAACACATATATGAGTCGTTCTACCTCTATAGTTGGGCCTCTGCCAACCCCTCCCACCACCCCCTCCCCCCACACACATCGATACGTCAAGCGCCCTAGTCATGTCTCCCTGCCACACACAAACTTGACGTGTGCCCTCTAACGTTCCGGTAGGCCAGTCGCCCTATATCTTTGACTTGTACACACACACAATTTCGATGGCTCTCTTCGTCGATCTCGCACCCACCCACTTGATCCTCTCTTCGACTCTATCGATAGCTATGACCCCTCCCTCTCTTCTCGTGGATTGCCCGACCCTCTATGTATGATATGGATATGCCTCCATTTCACACACATTGCATGCAAAATTTTGTTTGAGATGTCATCAACACATATTCCCACAAATAATTCACGAAATCAACCCCCCACCCCACCCCCACCCCAAAACAAAAAACACTCATGAACACGGTTTGTATCTCTCACACACACCCACGTAGGTGGGGGACGTGCACGAAGAGAAGAGGTGCATGCACGGCGCACGTACTCCCGTCACTTTTCCAACCACACCCGCGCAGGTACACGGTGGAGCTCATTTCTGTACGAAAAAGGCAGCCCACGTGGTAATTTGGCACGTGTACTGGTTGTCCACTTGGTGGAGGGAGGATCGTCTACCACGGATGAACAAACAAATTGCGACTTGACGTGTTATGTTAAAAAACAGGCAAATCATGTGGGGCCTACCTTAGAGGCAATGCTCTATACACTGGAGTACTTTTGATGCGTCCCGTCAACTCGCAGAACGAGGAGAAGCTTGCTTAGTACGTTGCCTCCCCCGCCCACGGGCGCGGTGGCTCGCAGGATGAGGTGAAGCTTGCTTACTACGCCTTACGCCCGCTCCCTCACCCATGCGCGCGGTGGCTCGCAGGACGAGGAGAAAAATTTACTACTCCCTCCGTTTACTCCTCGTCCCTACTACCTTGGTTATAGAGATTATATCATATTGTTTGGAATATATATGTCATTTAGTATATTTCAATATGAACTACTAGTACATACTCCAAACGCTGATGTATATAGACGTATTTTAGAGTGTAGATTCACTCATTTTGCTCCGTATGTAGCACTCTCCCTCGCCCCTCGACCCTCGCCCACGTGGTGGACGTGCAACAATTCATTCGGTCTCATATAGCCAGAACGATATATACTGCACTACCAGTATTGCTCGACTTCTCGAAGAAGCGAAGAGCTAATCGCAAGGTTAATATTTTGGAGATGCCAAGCGCAAGGTTATAGGAGAACGAGTAGTAGGTGCCGCATCATTTATAAATAAAGTTTTTTTCTTCAGTGGCCCGTACGCAATATGATAGGTTCATATGGAGAGAAAAGGAAACCGCTCCACTATATACATAGTCAGGATGGGCCAGCCTACACGGTTGCTTGCTGGGGTTGCTCTGTTCACACTCTCTCACACAAAACGACTGTGGCCACATCTCTAACATCCCGGCGGATCACGTCCGCTTGGGGAAGGGGTGGATGCTTAGTGTAGATGCGGTGGCCGTCGCCGATGGCGAAAACCCACTGTCGGCACGTCCCGATCAGGGGTCCCCGCCATTCTCTCTCACAAAGCCAGTGAGGTTGCCTTCGTCCCTTGCTCACTGACACGACGTGGGCAGTTTTCGCCTCCCGCCACCCTCCTCAAGGTTGATGTAACGCCCCAAGACCGGAGCTTCAGATGCCTTCCAGGGTTTCCGAGATTCGTTGTTGATTTGTTTCGTCGGTTGCATTCATCTCTGCATCATGTGCATTGTATCATGTCATCATGCCATCATATCATTAATTGTTGCAACTCAACTAAATAAATCGTATGGATGTTCGGTCCATTTAAATTGAGGGAATTCACAGGGTGAGTTCTCTTTATAACATATCCTCCCGATATTAGTGGAGCTATTATCAAAATTATCCATTCTTTTGGAATCACCTAAAACACACTTGCAAATTTCCCCATGCCTTTGTTATCTCGCTGCTTGACCTCGAACCTTGCCATTTATTCTTTCATCATTTTCTAGAACTCTACCGAAATTCTCAACATTTTTGGAAACTCCTAGAACCTACCCTAGTTCAAACCTTTTGAATTAAATTCAAAGAAATTTGAATTTATTCTTTCAATCTTGGTCTTTCCTAATTTTCTCGGACCTAACATATTTTTGTGAGTCCGGGAAATTTATTCGCGAGTCCAACTTTGCTCCCTAAACCCCTCTTCATTTCATTTTCTTCTCTTGTTTTCTGTTAAAGAAATAATAGATGAGAGAAGGAGTGGAGAGCCCAGCAGCCTCCCTCTCCTCTGGGCCGGCCAGCCAGGCCACCCTGCTCCCCTCGGCCCACCATAGGCCCAACCGGCACCCTCACTACCTAACCCTAGCCCGATCTCCCTTTCCCTCGACCCCAACACTAGCGCCGCCACCCCTCGTCCTTCCCGATTCCCCCCCGTCTCTCCTCTTGTCCCGCTGCTCGCGCCGCTAGGAAGGAGTGCCCGCGCTCGATGCCTCTGCCCGATCCCATCTCACGCTCGACCTCTCCCTCTCGCCTCGCTGCTCTGCCGCCCCTCTGCTCCTGCTTCCTCTCTAGTAGGCCGCCGCCCTACGCCGGCGAGCACGACGCCCTTCGTGCGGACCCCTTCCTCCGTTTCTGCCCTTCCCCGCGCCTTTTGCTACCTTCCTCGCCTCGCTGCTTGCCCGCGGGCCACGCGGCCTGAGGCCGGCGACCAGCGCCGCCGTGGCCGCCCCCTCACACGCCCGCCTCAGCGCCTCCTCCCGCCTTCGCCTCCCTCTCCTGCATGATCGCCCTAGGATCCTCAGGAAGCCGCGCCACCCGTCTCTGGCCATGGCTCCGGCGAGAACCGGGCAGCCCCACGCCAGAGCCGTCGTTTCTGCTGCTGCCGTGGTTTCCTGTGACAGATGAAACGGGCACGCCGCCTCCCCGCCATGGAGTCGCGCCCCTGTTCATCATCGTGGTCACCGCGACCCCTTTGGTTGCCGCCAAGACTGCCATGTTGCTGCCCCGTGCGAGACCGTCAAGTACCACGACAGACCACGAGCTCCACGGATCCGCCAAGTACCTCGACGTCCGATGCCGAAAATGGCCACCGAACCGGGAACGCCAAGTCCGCTCGGCGATGCGACAGGTACCTCTACCGACGACCCGGACATCTACGAAAACGTGTGCCACTACCATCGCCGTGTACCACTACGCCCAAGTTCCACTACAACATGTACCACTACCGTCGCCGAGATCGCAAGTACCTCTACCGTCGACCCTGGAGCATGAGAGAACGACTACTTCCACTACGAACGTCCCGAGAACGTCTACTTCCTCTACTTTGCACCGAACGAGAACCGTCCCTTTTGCACGCTTCGAAGGTATAACCCCGAGACGACCGTCTGAGAACGCTTGCATGTGATGTATGAGATGCTCGTGCTTGCTCCGTGCTCGAATTGTCGATGCACGCCGCCCCTCTTTTGCCTTGCCACCCACATGTGGGAACCCCGTAATCGGGAGCACCCCACCATCCTTGCATGACACGCTCTCGTCACTTCCTTTTGCACCGTTATCCCCATGGGCTACCGGAGAACCGATATGTTGTCGTGGCATCATTTTCGGATTCATCGTCATGGCACCCTTTTCCTTTCCACCACGATGTCAAATGCTTCATAATAATGCTCTTGTCAAGTTTTAATAAAAATTGCATAAACTTGAACATGACATACGCATCATGATAACAACATTTAATATGTTTAAAAATTGTTGTTGCATTAAATTGCTAAATGCATATGGGGATTTACCGGAATTGTTGTTTGTTATTTCCGGCCTCATTTAAACTTGCCTAAATGTTTAGTTTACTCATGTTTCATCTCTTGCCATGTTTAACAACATTTAATATTGTTGAGTACATAAACGAGATCGAACTAAATAAGTCACGTGGTGTTTCGTCAATATACAACCCATTGCATATTGAGCTCCACTTAATTTGTAGTATTGCTTGTGCTTTTTGCCATGTCATTTATCATTAAACCGGACATGCATCATACTTGGTTGTGCATCATGCCATGTTCATGTCGTGGTTGTTTACTATGTTGTGTGTTTCTTTTCCAGTGTTGCTTCTTCGGGTTGGTTCCGATAACGTCGCGTTTGTGAGGAACCGTTCATCTACGTCCGTTTAACTTCTTCATGGACTCGTTCTTCTTCCTTGCGGGATTTCAGGCAAGATGATCATACCCTTGAAATCACTTCTATCTTTGCTTGCTAGATGCTCGCTCTTTTGCTATGCATATGCTGCGATACCTACCACTTGCTTATCATGTCTCCCAAATTGCCATGTCAAACCTCTAACCCACCATTGTCCTAGCAAACCGTTGATTGGCTATGTTACCGCTTTGCTCAGCCCCTCCTATAGCGTTGTTAGTTGCAGGTGAAGATTGAAGTTTTGTTCCTTGTTAGAACATGGAGATGTTGTTCCTTGTTGGAACATGTTTACTTGTTGGGATATCACTATATATCTTATTTGATTAATGCATCTATATACTTGGTAAAGGGTGGAAGGCTCGACCTTATGCCTGGTGTTTTGTTCCACTCTTGCCGCCCTAGTTTCCGTCATATCGGTGTTATGTTCCCGGACTTTGCATTCCTTACGCGGTTGGGCTATAATGGGAACCCCTTGACAGTTCGCCTAAGTAAAGCTCTTCCAGCAATGCCCAACATTGGTTTTACCATTCGCCACCTAGTCTTTTTTTCCCTTGGGTTTCGCGGACTCAAGGGTCATCATTGTTTTACCCCCCCCCCCCCCCCGGGCCAGTGCTCCTCTGAGTGTTGGTCCAACTGTCAGCTGCCGGTGACCACCAGGGGCAACTCTGGGCTGGCCTACCCGTACCTAAGACAATCTGAGTGTGCACTGAGAAAGAGATATGTACAGCTCCTATCGGGATTTGTCGGCACATTCGGGCGGTGTTGCTCGTTTAGTTTTACCCTGTCGAAATGTCTTGTTGTACCGGGATACCGAGTCTGATCGGAATGTCTCGGGAGGAGGTCTATTCCTTCGTTGACCGTGAGAGCTTGTCATGGGCTAAGTTGGGACACCCCTGCAAGGATTTGAACTTTCAAAAGCCGTGCCCGCGGTTATGGGCAGATGGGAATTTGTTAATGTCCGGTTGTAGAAAACCTGAAGTTGACCTTAATTAAAACGAATCAACCGTGTGTGTAACCGTGATGGTCTCTTTCCGGCGGAGTCCGGGAAGTGAACACGGTGTTGGAGTTATGTTTGACGTAGGTTGTCCTAGGATCACTTCTTGATCATAGTTTCATGATCGTGCTTTGCCTTCTCTTCTCGCTCTCATTTGCATATGTTTGAGCCACCATATATGCTAGTCACTTGCTGCAGCTCCACCTCATACTTTTACCTTACCCATAAGCTTAAATAGTCTTGATCGCGAGGGTGCGAGATTGCTGAGTCCCCGTGGCTCACAGATACTTCCAAAACTAGCTTGCAGGTGTCGATGAGTCCGTGCAGATGACGCAACCAAGCTCAGGAAGAGCTCGATGAAGATCTTGTCCTTTGTGTTGTTTTGTTCTAGTTGATCAGTAGTGGAGCCCAGTCGGGTCGATCGGGGACCTTTGTCGCATTTGGGGTTCTTCTTTTATTTCGGTTCCGTAGTCGGACCTTGTTTGTATCTGGTTGATGTAATGCTTTATTTATGTAATTGTGTGAAGTGGCGATTGTAAGCCAACTATGTATCTCTTTTCCCTTATGTATTACATGGGTTGTTTGCGAAGATTACCTCACTTGCGACATTGGTTTCAATGCGGTTATGCCTCTAAGTCGTGCTTCGACACATGGGATATGTAGCCGCATCGAGGGCGTTACAAGTTGGTATCAGAGCCTTCCCCGACCTTAGGAGCCCCCACTGCTTGATCGAATTAGCGGACGAGTTGAGTCTAGAAAAATGTTTTGAGTCATTTAGGATTATATATATCGGAGAGTTAGGAATTCTTTTTACTCCCTAGTCTCCTCATCGCTCTGGTAAGGCATCCTGATGTAGAGTTTTGACTCTTCTCTTCTCAAATTTCACTAAAAAAAATTTTAGGATCACGCGGGTATCTTGGAATCGTTCCGATGGTTTTATGATGAGAACATTGTCTTGGTGCCTCCTGTCAGGGGTTTAGTGGAAGTGTCCCGGGGAGTTGAGCTCTGAGGTGTTGTCGTCATAATTTTATCGTTGCAGTTCTGGAATACCTGAGTTTAGTACGCCGACATCGAAAATCTCTTTTATGCAGTTCGTTGGTGAGATAACCTCGACGCCACCCAGTACTGGGGCGGGAGTTCGGGAGTATTGCCATAACTTGTATAACGGATGCTTTTCGAAGGTTGAGGTAGCACTACAGGAATCAGCTACTTTGCCGTCTGCCACGGCGGACGGCAAAGGCATGAACGGCGGACGGCAAAGGCCTTTGCCGTCAGCCGCGGACGGCAAAAGGCTCCGGCAAAGTAGGCTACGGCAAAGACCTACTTTGCCGTCTGCTTTCGGCGGCTGACGGCAAAGGCGCCTTTGCCATCTGCCGCGGACGGCAAAGAAGCGGACGGCAAAATGAGTAGTGTTAGTGTCTGTTAGGTGGCTAACGGCAGCCTTTGCCGTCCGCCAGCTGACAGCAAAGGCTGCAGGCTCTTCGCCATCTGTTGGCAGATGGCAAAGAGACCAAATAGGCATTAATTCTGTTTCTTCTTATATCAATTCATTTTCATAGAAAATCAAACACAGATATATATATGACCAATATAGCATATCCAACACATATTACCAATACTCATGAACACATATATATCCAACACATGTTACCAATATATAGTCATGAACACATATATATCCAACACATATCCATGAACACATATCCAACAAATATTACAAGGAATGATCTAAAACTAAATATCTATTTTCCTAAAAAACTATCTTATTACTAAGATCTTCTCCGGATCTTCTTCTTTTCTTCCAACCTGCATAACAAAAACACTAAGAAAGAGAGAATGGGTTAGGAGTAGAAATGTAGCATTTCACTTGGTGAAATGCAATGCTGTAGGAGCTAGTACTTGAGATCAAGATAATCTTAGTTAAGATCCTGATTTTCAAAGTGATCTTAATTATAAGGCCAAATAGAGTAAACCAATACCAAAGAGCCAAAGGAGAGAACCAGCCAAGGACCAATCAAGAAGCCACCACAATTAGCAGTAAGTTAAATGCCAACACAAAGACCACTATCAGTACTAGCTCCAGGAATTAAGCCAACTAAAAACTAGTGATTAAAGCCAAAGATCAGACTTCATCACCACAATCAGTTTTGTCTAGTGACAATAGGTACATGTCACTGTGCAACGCCAAAAACAAAGCTCCAGGAGGAGATATACATCACAACCAGCCAACCAGACCAACTCCCAACACATCCAACCACCAGCAGCTTAGAAGAGATAACTATTAAGGAGAGCTACAGAAGACCTCAAGGTATACTTGAGGAATTATGTGCTCAGACAGCCTGGAAGTGCCAGGGCTAGTTCATCACAGCACATGGATAGTCACATGTAAATTAAGCCTAAGAGAGGGGGGCTCAGACCAGCATCACTGCCCAAATCAGATGTAGTATCTGTCTTATCAGTAGAAAACTAGGAAAGTAACAGCCAAAACCAAGTATAGCATCTGTTCATAGGCTATTAGAAAGAGACAAATAGGAATAGCCAAACCAAGTGGTATCTGTTCATATCAGTATGAGAAGTAAAATAACTAAGAACAAGTGAGTATCCATTCATGAGTAAAGTAACTGACCAAAGTAACAACTCCAGGATCAACTAAACAGAATAGAGCAGTACAGGAGTATATATACTTCACAAATACACATAGATGGTCACTGACCAAAACCCTGACACAACAAGAATCCATCACAGAGAGCTCCAATACAAGTTGATGCTCATCTACAGCAGCTCACCACAGCTAATAGAGCCTCACATCCAACAAGATCAAGAGCTAGAGCTATGCATTAGAGAGATCAGGAGGGGAGCAAGGAGAAGCTCACCAAAAGCAGTTGTAGCCGAAGTAGGATGCAGCCACACCATCACTATGGTGTGACCAGCATCACAACCAACACCACCACAACAAGCCGGAGCTTGCCAGAGAGCACCACAACGGCGGCACCAGTGAGAGCACGGGCACGAAGGCGCCAACCAGGGGCACCGCAGCACGGAGGCGCCACCTAGGGGCACCACCGCGCCACGGCACAGCCAGCACCACCGGAGGATCCTCACGGCGATCGAAGCAACACCGGAGCCACGCCGGCGATGTGGTGGCCAAAACCCTAGCCGCAGGGGAGGGTCACGCGTGGTCGCAGGAGGACGCAGTGGGGCGGGTGGGCCGGCGACGTGGGCGGCGCCGGGCAGCGCGTGGCGGGGCATCGGCGGGTGGGGTGGGGGCGGAGGGGTGGTGGGGGCTGCTCCGGGAGGCGGGAGCGGCGCCGGACGGCAGCGGGTGGCTGGGCGACGCCGGGCGGCGGGGGCGGCGGGGCGACGGTGGGTGTGGATCTGGTGGGCATCGGGAAGGGGAGAGGGAGAGAAGAGATAACGGGCAGGGGGCGGTGCCGGGCGGCGCGTGGCGGGGCGTCGGCGGGTGGGGTGGGGGCGGAGGGGTGGTGGGGCTGCTCCGGGAGGCGGGGGTGGCGCCGGACGGCGCCGGGCGCCGGGTGGCAGGGCGACGCCGGGCGGCGGGGGCGGGTTCGGCGGCGGGTGGCGGGGGCGGCGGTGGGTGTGGATCTGGTGGGCATCGGGGAGGAGAGAGGGAGAGAAGAGATAACGGGCGGGGGGACGTGGTGGGTGTGGATCTGGTTTGCCGTGCGCCGTTTTGTGTCTTTGCTGTCTGCTAGCAGACGGCAAAGAGGGGGCATTTTTTTCCGTAAACGGCTCGTTAGTGGGGGGCCACCTCTCTCTTTGCCGTCCGCCAGCTGACGGCAAAGATTCTTTGCCGTCCGCCAGCTGAGGGCAAAGAATCTTTGCCGTCCGCCAGCTGACGGCAAAGAAGTGACTGATGGCAAAGGCCTGTTTTGCCGTCAGCTATTTCTTTGACGTCTGCTTTTGGGTAGCTGATGGCAAAGACCTTCTTTGCCATCTGCTAGCAGACGGCAAAGAGCTGGCAGATGGCAAATTAGCTGATTCTAGTAGTGTAGATGATTTTTGAAGGTTTCTTGGTTATGTGTTGAAGGATGGATACAGCTGGATGTAGGATTTGCTAGTTTGGGTGAGATATTATGCTTCCCCTGTATCTCCAACACCTGATTGCATAACTGGGAAAGTTTCGGGAGTTTATAAGTGGGAATTCAAGTAGCTCTTAGGATATCTTTCTGACAGATGTATGATACGAAATTGGGGTTCGACGTCTAGTGGTCCGCCTATTCACGGTCGGTTTTAAAGTGGTCTCGTTGTGTCTTAAAGAGTCCTTGGCTATGCCGACTCGGGGACGCTTCGTATGTCATGTGCACTGCCTTGTACATGATGGTGCTGTACGATCGAGCCCGTGTAGGCCCCACCACGAAAACTTCGGACGAAATCTCTATCATATGTTTGTTCCGGCTTATTTTGCAAGCCAATCCTTTGTTTTTGTTTTGAGTTGTGGTATTCGAGTTGCTTCAATGTCAAGTGTTGATTCCATACCTTCCCCAAATGGTGTTCTCATACTTCGATGTGGATACCAATCCTTCTTGATAATCGAGAGTGTCATGTCAACCCTTTTAAACCAGTGTATTTCTTTTCAAGCGGATCCGTTCATTTTCAATATCCGCAAGATTCAATCTCAGCTTTCTCAACGGTGTTTGTTTCATCCATCCCAAGTTGTCTTTGTTGTCCCGCCCTCCCACCCTTGTTTCGTCAAGGACTCAGATTTCTTAACCAAGTATCATCTTATTGATATGAAGACTCCCCATTCTTTCCCGTCAATGTTCTTACCCGTTGATTTTCATGAAGATCCTAATGGAGCTTCAAGTTCATCATTCTCCATTCTTTCCTTCTACGGTGGAGTTAATTCAAGCTTTCGGTGTTGATCATATTCTTTTCCGTATTTCAAATGCCTTCTCATGCCGGTGCACCTCACATTTAGTCATTTCTCACTATTCATTTGTTCCGGAGTGCTGATAATATCTAAGAGGATTTGTGTCTCCATTATCATTCCGTCCAAGATATTTTGAGGTTGTTATCTCTTTCAAGCCATTTTATTTAACTGGTGCAATCTCTCTTTTAAATCGTTCTACGGTGTTTCTTTTGAGTGGGCCCTAACCCACAGGTCTTTTTCCAGGATCTTACCTGACTCTTCTTATTTTCCCGGAGCTACCATCAAATTCTTTTCGAAGTTTGACGTAAGAATGAATTGTCTTTAGTCAAATGTCTTTCTGCAAGATCTTTCAAATTCTTTTCATCGTTGGTTCAACCTTTCTAATTTTTCATTCTGGAGTGCCTCAACAATTCATGGTGGTGTTTCTCGAAGGCATTCTCAGATTTTGAAGACCGAAGAAGAGTTTTCCCTCCATATCTTATCTGTTCTCTCAAAGATTCATGGTGCTAGCTTGTTGCCATCCTCTCATAATTGTTTAGATTGTGAGTATACTTTTCACCTATCCGGAGCATTTCATGAGTTGTTTCCATTTCTTTACTCCGAAGGCCATTGTTCTCCAAATCTTACCGGTGCATCACTCAAGTGATCTCTAATCAGTTCGTGATCCCTTCGTTCTCATGTATCTAGATTGTCTCAAGTATCTCCCTTCATTCAATTCTTCCCGGTGTTTCTTTATCTTCTCTTTGTTCATTTTCAATTCTTACGGTGGTTCATTCAACATTTCTCTTCCTTTGTTTATCATATCAATTCATTCATTCTTTCCAATCCTACCGGTGGATCATTAAAGACCTCTTCAAGTTTGTGCAATATCTATCTTAATCTTTTCTACGAGAATAAGTAATATGTCGAATCCATTGATTGTCATCAATTTAATTGGTGAAGGATAAGCATAATGTAATTCTTATTCTTGTTTCATCGAGTTTGTTCAATTCCTGTTTTTCCGGAGTTCCAACCTCTTTCAATTATATTATCACGGAGTTCTCTATCTAAATCATTGCGAGGCTTAAATATTATTCTTTTCATCATTCAATTATTTTGGATCATTCTTTTATTACCGGAGTTCTTCATGAAGGTTCTACATGGTGGTTCATCAAGGCTTTAAATTCCTTTTCGAAGTGTTCATTAACATTCATTTCTAAGGAGCTCAAGCATTATCATCTTGCAATGCGGAGTTCAATCTTTCTTCCGTATCATTGGAGGTGGTATTATGTCATTCTTGATAATTTGGAATTCATGCTTCATGATTCACATGTTGTCATGAATGAGATATTTTAAATCCAGCAATCTCGTCATTGGAATTATCTTGGGTTATATTTCACCTAAAGCTTTCACTAAGAAGTAATGCTATTAATGGTGATATTATATGATCCAAGATTTTCATTTATCCTCCCGGTGAAATAGTTTCTCGTCTCCTTGTTCTTATCAATCCAATTCTTTTCCCGTGAGTGGCAGGTTGTCACCTCATAATTTGAGATGTACTCCATAAGACCTTATCAAGCTTATTCGTTTCATTGTTGGTTTTCTAACAACTCCGTTCTAGCATTTGTTGTAAGTGTGATCCCTCAAGATCGTGTTTCCCTTCGTTCATTCCATTTCATACTTACTTTTGTTCCGGAGGCGTTGTGATGTTGCTTTCTTCAACCATCATCTTGTTTCATCAAAGATCATGTTCTTTTCGTGCTTATCTATTTAACCGGAGTGTTATGTCATCTCTTCAAGTTCTTTCCATCTTATCAAGTTTTTCCTTCTCTTTTCTATCGGAGTGCTGTCCAAATTATATCATTCTTATTCCTTCTCTATCTTGTTTTAACCGGAGTGGTGTCAATGTCTATCTTGTCACTTAACCTCATGGTTCTCATTGTATCCCATGTTCTTCTTATCTTACGGAGTGCTTGCAATCTCGTCATCTTCATTGTATTTTTTTTCTTTTTTCTTTCTTTCAATTTTGTCAACCTCTCAAGGTTCGTCAGTTTCACTCTTTTGTCAAAGAAGCAACTTAGTTTTACCTCTTTCTTCTTCCGTTTTCCCTCCGGTGCCATTCTAGATCTCGGGACGAGATCCTCTCATAGTGGTGGAGTGTTGTAACGCCCCAAGACCGGAGCTTCAGATGCCTTCCAGGGTTTCCGAGATTCGTTGTTGATTTGTTTCGTCGGTTGCATTCATCTCTACATCATGTGCATTGCATCATGTCATCATGCCATCATATCATTAATTGTTGCAACTCAACTAAATAAATCATATGGATGTTCGGTCCATTTAAATTGAGGGAATTCACAGGGTGAGTTCTCTTTATAACATATCCTCCCGATATTAGTGGAGCTATTATAAAAATTATCCATTCTTTTGGAATCACCTAAAACACACTTGCAAATTTCCCCATGCCTTTGTTATCTCGTTGCTTGACCTCGAACCTTGCCATTTATTCTTTCATCATTTTCCAGAACTCTACCAAAATTCTCAACAGTTTTGGAAACTCCTAGAACCTACCCTAGTTCAAACCTTTTGAATTAAATTAAAAGAAATTTGAATTTATTCTTTCAATCTTGGTATTTCCTAATTTTCTTGGACCTAACATATTTTTGTGAGTCCGGGAAATTTATTCGCGAGTCCAACTTTGCTCCCTAAAACCCCTCTTCATTTCATTTTCTTCTCTTGTCTTCTGTTAAAGAAATAATAGATGAGAGAGGGAGTGGAGAGCCCAGCAGCCTCCCTCTCCTCTGGGCCGGCCAGCCAGGCCACCCTGCTCCCCTCGGCCCACCATAGGCCCAACCGGCACCCTCACTACCTAACCCTAGCCCGATCTCCCTTTCCCTCGATCCCAACACCAGTGCCGCCACCCCTCGTCCTTCCCGATTCCCCCTCGTCTCTCCTCTTGTCCCGCTGCTCGCGCCGCTAGGAAGGAGCGCCCGCGCTCGATGCCTCTGCCCGATCCCATCTCACGCTCGACCTCTCCCTCTCGCCTCGCTGCTCTGCCGCCCCTCTGCTCCTGCTTCCTCTCTAGTAGGCCACCGCCCTACGCCGGCGAGCACGACGCCCTTCGTGCGGCCCCCTTCCTCCGTTTCTGCCCTTCACCGCGCCTTTTGCTGCCTTCCTCGCCTCGCTGCTTGCCCGCGGACCACGCGGCCTGATGCCGGCGACCAGCGCCACCGTGGCCGCCCCCTCACACGCCCGCCTCAGCGCCTCCTCCCGCCTTCGCCTCCCTCTCCTGCATGATCGCCCTAGGCTCCTCAGGAAGCCGCGCCACCTATCTCTGGCCATGGCTCCAGCGAGAACCGGGCAGCCCCACGCCAGAGCCGTCGTTTCTGCTGCTGCCGTGGTTTCCCGTGACAGACGAAATGGGCACGCCGCCTCCCCACCATGGTGTCGCGCCCCTGTTCATCATCGTGGTCACCGCGACCCCTTTGTTGGCCGCCAAGACTGCCATGTTGCTGCCCCGTGCGAGACCGTCAAGTACCACGACAGACTGCGAGCTCCACGGATCCGCCAAGTACCTCGACGTCCGATGCCGAAAACGGCCACTAAACCGGAAACGCCAAGTATCCCTACGCGTGAAGACGCCAAGTCCGCTCGGCGATGCGACAGGTACCTCTACCGACGACCCCGGACATCTACGAAAACGTGTGCTACTACCATCGTCGTGTACCACTACGCCCAAGTTCCACTAGAACATGTACCACTACCGTCGCCGAGATCGCAAGTACCTCTACTGTCGACCCTAGAGCATGAGAGAACAACTACTTCCACTACGAACGTCCCGAGAACGTCTACTTCCTCTACTTTGCACCGAACGAGAACCGTGCCTTTTGCAAGCTTCGAAGGTATAACCCTGAGACGACCGTCCGAGAACGCTTGCATGTGATGTATGAGATGCTCGTGCTTGCTCCGTGCTCGAATTGTCGATGCACGCCGCCCCTCTTTTGCCTTGCCACCCACATGTGGGAGCCCCGTAATCGGGAGCACCCCACCATCCTTGCATGACACGCTCCCGTCACTTCCTTTGCACAGTTATCCCCGTGGGCTACCGGAGAACCGATATGTTGTCGTGGCATCATTTTCGGATTCATCGTCGTGGCACCCTTTTCCTTTCCACTATGATGTCAAATGCTTCATAATAATGCTCTTGTCAAGTTTTAATAAAAATTGCATAAACTTGAACATGACATCCGCATCATGATAACAACATTTAATATGTTTAAAAATTGTTGTTGCATTAAATTGCTAAATGCATATGGGGATTTACCGGAATTGTTGTTTGTTATTTCCAGCCTCATTTAAACTTGCCTAAATGTTTAGTTTACTCATGTTTCATCTCTTGCCATGTTTAACAACATTTAATATTGTTGAGTACATAAACGAGATCGAACTAAATAAGTCACGTGGTGTTTCGTCAATATACAACCCGTTGCATATTGAGCTCCACTTAATTTGTAGTATTGCTTGTGCTTTTTGCCATGTCATTTATCATTAAACCGGACATGCATCATACTTGGTTGTGCATCATGCCATGTTCATGTCGTGGTTGTTTACTATGTTGTGTGTTTCTTTTCCAGTGTTGCTTCTTCGGGTTGGTTCCGATAACGTCGCATTTGTGAGGAACCGTTCATCTACGTCCGTTTGACTTCTTCATGGACTCGTTCTTCTTCCTTTCGGGATTTCAGGCAAGATGATCATACCCTTGAAATCACTTCTATCTTTGCTTGCTAGATGCTCGCTCTTTTGCTATGCATATGCTGTGATACCTACCACTTGCTTATCATGTCTCCCAAATTGCCATGTCAAACCTCTAACCCACCATTGTCCTAGCAAACCGTTGATTGGCTATGTTACCGCTTTGCTCAGCCCCTCTTATAGCGTTGTTAGTTGCAGGTGAAGATTGAAGTTTTGTTCCTTGTTAGAACATGGAGATGTTGTTCCTTGTTGGAACATGTTTACTTGTTGGGATATCACTATATATCTTATTTAATTAATGCATCTATATACTTGGTAAAGGGTGGAAGGCTCGGCCTTATGCCTGGTGTTTTGTTCCTCTCTTGCCGCCCTAGTTTCCGTCATATCGGTGTTATGTTCCCGGACTTTGCTATAATGGGAACCCCTTGACAGTTCGCCTAAGTAAAGCTCTTCCAGCAATGCCCAACATTGGTTTTACCATTCGCCACCTAGCCTTTTTTTCCCTTGGGTTTCGCGGACTCAAGGGTCATCATTGTTTTACCCCCCCCCCCCCCCGGGCCAGTGCTCCTCTGAGTGTTGGTCCAACTGTCAGCTGCCGGTGACCACCAGGGGCAACTCTGGGCTAGCCTACCCGTACCTAAGACAATCTGAGTGTGCACTGAGAAAGAGATATGTACAGCTCCTATTGGGATTTGTCGGCACATTCGGGCGGTGTTGCTCGTTTAGTTTTACCCTGTCGAAATGTCTTGTTGTACCGGGATACCGAGTCTGATCGGAATGTCTCGGGAGGAAGTCTATTCCTTCGTTGACCGTGAGAGCTTGTCATGGGCTAAGTTGGGACACCCCTGCAAGGATTTGAACTTTCAAAAGTCGTGCCCGCGGTTATGGGCAGATGGGAATTTGTTAATGTCCGGTTGTAGAAAACCTGAAGTTGACCTTAATTAAAATGAATCAACCGCGTGTGTAACCGTGATGGTCTCTTTCCGGCAGAGTCCGGGAAGTGAACACGGTGTTGGAGTTATGTTTGACATAGGTTGTCCTAGGATCACTTCTTGATCATAGTTTCACGATCGTGCTTTGCCTTCTCTTCTCGCTCTCATTTGCGTATGTTTGAGCCACCATATATGCTAGTCGCTTGCTGTAGCTCTACCTCATACTTTTACCTTACCCATTAGCTTAAATAGTCTTGATCGCGAGGGTGCAAGATTGTTGAGTCCCTGTGGCTCATAGATACTTCCAAAAACAGCTTGCAGGTGCCGATGAGGCCGTGCAGATGACGCAACCAAGCTCAGGAAGAGCTCGATGAAGATCTTGTCCTTTGTGTTGTTTTGTTCTAGTTGATCAGTAGTGGAGCCCAGTCGGGTCGATCGGGGACCTTTGTCGCATTTGGGGTTCTTCTTTTATTTCGGTTCCGTAGTCGGACCTTGTTTGTATCTGGTTGATGTAATGCTTTATTTATGTAATTGTGTGAAGTGGCGATTGTAAGCCAACTATGTATTTCTTTTCCCTTATGTATTACATGGGTTGTTTGCGAAGATTACCTCACTTGCGACATTGGTTTCAATGCGGTTATGCCTCTAAGTCGTGCTTCGACACGTGGGAGATGTAGCCGCATCGAGGGCGTTACAGTTGAGCTACGTCCCTCAGGTACAACTCCCTTTACAGTCGGCTTGCACCACTGCTCCAGCTGCCCACATCACTCCCTGTGGATATTTGTCTACTTCTTGGCCCCGCACATACCTCTACTGGCTTCTACGTATTGTATTTGTGATGAGTTTATGTCTCATCAACTAGTCCCGGTAATCTTATTCTAATCATGCTTGTTTAATTTCTTTGCCACAGGGATGCTCATCTCAATTTTGGTGAAATTGCACAAAATGATCCGCTGGTCAAAAGGTTGCAAACTTCATTTATTAGGAAGCTCGAACGTTTCAAGGGCTAGGGACTGCATGGATCGTTTTTTCTTTAGCTGCCTCTGTTCCAAAATAAGTGTCAACTTTAGTAGTAGTAAAACTTTGTACTAAAGTTTGCACAAAGTTGAGAAACTTATTTTGGAACTGAGGGAGTACATATTTGCTATGATCTGTCAACCATTGAGATGCAATAGCATGCATGTTAGTCCCCACTACTTGTATTTGATGAAATGTTGCAACGGGCAACCTTGGACGCAAGATACATGTAACAGAAGCTGGAAGCTTCATAGCATTGTCCAAATTTATCTCGCTGATAAATTACAGTACGTACTATACTAGTACTTCCTCCATTCCTAAATATAAGTCTTTGTAGAGATTTCACCATGAACCACATGCAGATGTATATAGATGCATTTTAAGTGTAGATTCATTCATTTTGTTCCGTATGTAGTGGAATTTCTACAAAGACTTATATCTACTAGTAATAGCTAGCCCCCAGTACTAGGAATTCTCTATCCTCTCCTTGAGCCACATCATGAAAATTGATGTAGCCGTTAGATGAAGTAAATCAGTCCATAATAGCTGCCTGATCTTGACGTTGAGAGGCTCCGCACTAAGCCACATGCAAGCATGCAGAAATACCGTGCCACATGCATGTGAGTGGGTTTTAAATCACATCAACATGTCTGCATGCAAGCATGCACATGTAGCATGCATGTAAGTGAGCTTTTAAGTCCCATTAACATGTCAAAAAGAAAAATATAATCCCATTATGCAGTAGGAGTTGGCTGATCTTTTTTTCCTTACGTGGGATGATCTAAATGATGATGGGAGTTTATCTAGTTTGGCTACCACATTTGTCATGTGGTTATAGAGTTTTTTTTGTTCTATGAAATCGATAATTTTGCGCAGAGAGATATACCGTTGTTCCGCGCCAATGCGCGAGGACTCATCTAGTAATATTTAGGAATGGGGGGAGTACTATGTAAAGAGTTAGGTGCCGCACGGTGATAGTGTGAGGTGGGCCATGTAATCACTGAGCCTGCATGTTTTCACTGCTCTTGCATGCCTCCGCTGTAAGAATGGAGAAAATTGTAATCTATTACTAGTAGTATACCTCCTTACGCCGAAAGCGTGGGACATCCAGCAGTCCTACCACCTTAGTAATAAAGACCAATGAGCCGTCAAATCACATAGACCCAGCAGTAAGTTGGACGGACGAAGCAACCATCACTCTTGCGCCTGTGAGAGGTCGCGTCCGCTCTGCCCGGGCATGAATGTGGCACCGATTCTTTGGAGCGGTGCTGACCGTTTCGGCTGGGTGGGCCATGCTGGTCAGGAGCGGGCGTGGCAGCTGTCTGCATCTCCCTACCGGACACGCCCGGAAATGAGAGGATGCACCGACTCTCGAGGCTAAAATCGTACACTACACAAAATCTCTCTGTAGGAGTAGGTCGATCTGTCGCTCTCTCTAACACACACATGGTGTTAAACACACACACACACACACACACACGCACACGCACGCACCTTGGTCCCGTTGCACCTTCTAACATGACTTATTACACCTAGACGGAGGGAGTAGTAAGTATACGAGATACAGTGGCACACTGACTTAAGTCGAATACAAGTGCCCAAAATTTGTGTGCATGTTATAATAAGGATTCACTTAAAATAGTACGTGAGCGAATAGAGGGATCAATTGGACAGTGTTCCCAAGCAGTAGCGAGATGTGTGAGGTAAGATACACCGCTGGTGCTTTTAATTTTTCTTATTAATTTCTTTGTTTCACCCTTTGACCGGTGGGACCTAACGTACTACGTGGAGAGAGGTAAGGTGACTAAGGCTGCATTATTTCTGCACCACTATTGATAGTCTTACCACCAAAGCCACATGACACGATTATGATTGAAATCCCAATGACTCCCACACACACAAAAAAACACGGCATGCTTGTCACACGAATGCAGGAATGTATAAAAGGTTATTTCCCTCTCGTTGAACATAACGGGAGGGTTGTGTAGCTGGTTAACATGTTCGCTCATCAAACTTGAGGTCTCGGGTTCGATAACTACACTTGAGCATAATTTGTGCCAGGAGGATTCTTTGACTGGTCAAAATGTTTTCTAGGGTTTGCACGCTTCACACACTCTCTCTCCAGTATATATATACATGCTGGAGCCTCAGTGCTTGTAGTTGCTCTCTTCACACTCTCTCGCCCTCTCCAGATCTAAACAAGACTTCATTGGCCTCTCTCTCCCCTCACTACTGCTCAAAGAGCCGGCAGGATCCATCTGCCGGGAAGGGGAGGAGGCTTGTCGCTGTCGCCGTCGGCGAGGGACTACCGGCGCAGCTGTTCACTTTCCACCCAGCAGCGGTGCGGGAGGGCCTCCGACCCCTTCTTCTTCGCCGTTGTCCCGTCGCCCACTGAACCACGCCCCAAAAACCTTAAGGTATAATTTACTTACTCCACATGCATTGCTCTAGCTGCATGTATACCATGAATCTAGGACGTGGTTCAAAGAGAAAAGGAGTGGGGAAAGTAGTGGGAAAAGTTGTATATAGCATGAATCTAGGACGTGGTTCAAAGAGGAAATGAAGGGGGAAAGTTGTATAGCATTAATCTAGGACGTGGTTCAAAGAGGAAAGGAATGGGGGAAAGTTGTATCGCATAAATCTAGGACATGGTTCAAAGAGGAAAGGAAGGGGCGAAAGTACTAGTTCAAAAAGGAAAGGAAGCGACAAGGCTGTAGAGTTTGAGCAGGACTAGATTTGCTGCGCTCACATAGGGAAAGGCCTCTAAAGATAACAAAACTGGGACCAATAGATGCACATGGTGCTGGTGCATCCACTGTCCCATGCTACTCATTAGCTGTTGTTAATCTAAGGCCCTGTTTGGTTAAAAACTCCCTAGTCCCTACCTGCTAGGTTCCAGGGACTAAACATGGACTAGAGGTTATTAAATGAGATGCTAAAAGACCATGTTACCCCTAGTAATGAACTAATAGAGACAAGGTGCGATGCGTGGCAGGGGCAACTGTTGGAAAAAGTCCCAAAAAGACTCCCTCGGGGTCTTCTTTATTTAGTCCCAAATGCCCACTTTTAGTCCCTAAAAGTCCCTCCTCTTTGGTTTAGATGGGACTGAAACAGAGTTTTTTTAGTCCCTACACTAAAATGTCCTTGTAAACAAACACCCTCTAATAATGCCACTAGAAAATTGATGCAATGCCACAGTTAAAAGAAAATTACATGTTTCACGAATTTTATTGATAATATAATCTCTATGTTAATATTAATCAATGCCACCGTTTGAGAAATGCTACTGTCTTGCTTTCTTTCCCATTTAGATAAGGTAGATGCTTCTTTTTGTTGGCTTTTGTGTCATCCACCATTATTGCCCACTAATTGTTTCCTTTGCACCTTTGTGTAAACAGGGTTATCTGCTTCACCTCGTTGCCATTGTGACCTTTTGTTGCACTGCACAAAACACTTTTGTTTTAAGAGTGTTTTGTGCAGTTCAACCAAAATGTCACACCGACAACGTTGCTTGATTGCTTGATCTTAGTGGAACTGCACACAAGAGGAGATCTTACTTCCTATCTGTTAAGGCGAATTTGGTTCAGATCTTCTTCTTGTGAGTTGTTTGAATTACGCATCATGAGACGTTAGTACTAGCCTTCTTTCAGATGATTCTGTTGTCGACCCTAGAGCATGAGAGAACAACTACTTCCACTACGAACGTCCCGAGAACGTCTACTTCCTCTACTTTGCACCGAACGAGAACCGTGCCTTTTGCAAGCTTCGAAGGTATAACCCTGAGACGACCGTCCGAGAACGCTTGCATGTGATGTATGAGATGCTCGTGCTTGCTCCGTGCTCGAATTGTCGATGCACGCCGCCCCTCTTTTGCCTTGCCACCCACATGTGGGAGCCCCGTAATCGGGAGCACCCCACCATCCTTGCATGACACGCTCCCGTCACTTCCTTTGCACAGTTATCCCCGTGGGCTACCGGAGAACCGATATGTTGTCGTGGCATCATTTTCGGATTCATCGTCGTGGCACCCTTTTCCTTTCCACTATGATGTCAAATGCTTCATAATAATGCTCTTGTCAAGTTTTAATAAAAATTGCATAAACTTGAACATGACATCCGCATCATGATAACAACATTTAATATGTTTAAAAATTGTTGTTGCATTAAATTGCTAAATGCATATGGGGATTTACCGGAATTGTTGTTTGTTATTTCCAGCCTCATTTAAACTTGCCTAAATGTTTAGTTTACTCATGTTTCATCTCTTGCCATGTTTAACAACATTTAATATTGTTGAGTACATAAACGAGATCGAACTAAATAAGTCACGTGGTGTTTCGTCAATATACAACCCGTTGCATATTGAGCTCCACTTAATTTGTAGTATTGCTTGTGCTTTTTGCCATGTCATTTATCATTAAACCGGACATGCATCATACTTGGTTGTGCATCATGCCATGTTCATGTCGTGGTTGTTTACTATGTTGTGTGTTTCTTTTCCAGTGTTGCTTCTTCGGGTTGGTTCCGATAACGTCGCATTTGTGAGGAACCGTTCATCTACGTCCGTTTGACTTCTTCATGGACTCGTTCTTCTTCCTTTCGGGATTTCAGGCAAGATGATCATACCCTTGAAATCACTTCTATCTTTGCTTGCTAGATGCTCGCTCTTTTGCTATGCATATGCTGTGATACCTACCACTTGCTTATCATGTCGACCCTAGAGCATGAGAGAACAACTACTTCCACTACGAACGTCCCGAGAACGTCTACTTCCTCTACTTTGCACCGAACGAGAACCGTGCCTTTTGCAAGCTTCGAAGGTATAACCCTGAGACGACCGTCCGAGAACGCTTGCATGTGATGTATGAGATGCTCGTGCTTGCTCCGTGCTCGAATTGTCGATGCACGCCGCCCCTCTTTTGCCTTGCCACCCACATGTGGGAGCCCCGTAATCGGGAGCACCCCACCATCCTTGCATGACACGCTCCCGTCACTTCCTTTGCACAGTTATCCCCGTGGGCTACCGGAGAACCGATATGTTGTCGTGGCATCATTTTCGGATTCATCGTCGTGGCACCCTTTTCCTTTCCACTATGATGTCAAATGCTTCATAATAATGCTCTTGTCAAGTTTTAATAAAAATTGCATAAACTTGAACATGACATCCGCATCATGATAACAACATTTAATATGTTTAAAAATTGTTGTTGCATTAAATTGCTAAATGCATATGGGGATTTACCGGAATTGTTGTTTGTTATTTCCAGCCTCATTTAAACTTGCCTAAATGTTTAGTTTACTCATGTTTCATCTCTTGCCATGTTTAACAACATTTAATATTGTTGAGTACATAAACGAGATCGAACTAAATAAGTCACGTGGTGTTTCGTCAATATACAACCCGTTGCATATTGAGCTCCACTTAATTTGTAGTATTGCTTGTGCTTTTTGCCATGTCATTTATCATTAAACCGGACATGCATCATACTTGGTTGTGCATCATGCCATGTTCATGTCGTGGTTGTTTACTATGTTGTGTGTTTCTTTTCCAGTGTTGCTTCTTCGGGTTGGTTCCGATAACGTCGCATTTGTGAGGAACCGTTCATCTACGTCCGTTTGACTTCTTCATGGACTCGTTCTTCTTCCTTTCGGGATTTCAGGCAAGATGATCATACCCTTGAAATCACTTCTATCTTTGCTTGCTAGATGCTCGCTCTTTTGCTATGCATATGCTGTGATACCTACCACTTGCTTATCATGTCTCCCAAATTGCCATGTCAAACCTCTAACCCACCATTGTCCTAGCAAACCGTTGATTGGCTATGTTACCGCTTTGCTCAGCCCCTCTTATAGCGTTGTTAGTTGCAGGTGAAGATTGAAGTTTTGTTCCTTGTTAGAACATGGAGATGTTGTTCCTTGTTGGAACATGTTTACTTGTTGGGATATCACTATATATCTTATTTAATTAATGCATCTATATACTTGGTAAAGGGTGGAAGGCTCGGCCTTATGCCTGGTGTTTTGTTCCTCTCTTGCCGCCCTAGTTTCCGTCATATCGGTGTTATGTTCCCGGACTTTGCTATAATGGGAACCCCTTGACAGTTCGCCTAAGTAAAGCTCTTCCAGCAATGCCCAACATTGGTTTTACCATTCGCCACCTAGCCTTTTTTCCCTTGGGTTTCGCGGACTCAAGGGTCATCATTGTTTTACCCCCCCCCCCCCCGGGCCAGTGCTCCTCTGAGTGTTGGTCCAACTGTCAGCTGCCGGTGACCACCAGGGGCAACTCTGGGCTAGCCTACCCGTACCTAAGACAATCTGAGTGTGCACTGAGAAAGAGATATGTACAGCTCCTATTGGGATTTGTCGGCACATTCGGGCGGTGTTGCTCGTTTAGTTTTACCCTGTCGAAATGTCTTGTTGTACCGGGATACCGAGTCTGATCGGAATGTCTCGGGAGGAAGTCTATTCCTTCGTTGACCGTGAGAGCTTGTCATGGGCTAAGTTGGGACACCCCTGCAAGGATTTGAACTTTCAAAAGTCGTGCCCGCGGTTATGGGCAGATGGGAATTTGTTAATGTCCGGTTGTAGAAAACCTGAAGTTGACCTTAATTAAAATGAATCAACCGCGTGTGTAACCGTGATGGTCTCTTTCCGGCAGAGTCCGGGAAGTGAACACGGTGTTGGAGTTATGTTTGACATAGGTTGTCCTAGGATCACTTCTTGATCATAGTTTCACGATCGTGCTTTGCCTTCTCTTCTCGCTCTCATTTGCGTATGTTTGAGCCACCATATATGCTAGTCGCTTGCTGTAGCTCTACCTCATACTTTTACCTTACCCATTAGCTTAAATAGTCTTGATCGCGAGGGTGCAAGATTGTTGAGTCCCTGTGGCTCATAGATACTTCCAAAAACAGCTTGCAGGTGCCGATGAGGCCGTGCAGATGACGCAACCAAGCTCAGGAAGAGCTCGATGAAGATCTTGTCCTTTGTGTTGTTTTGTTCTAGTTGATCAGTAGTGGAGCCCAGTCGGGTCGATCGGGGACCTTTGTCGCATTTGGGGTTCTTCTTTTATTTCGGTTCCGTAGTCGGACCTTGTTTGTATCTGGTTGATGTAATGCTTTATTTATGTAATTGTGTGAAGTGGCGATTGTAAGCCAACTATGTATTTCTTTTCCCTTATGTATTACATGGGTTGTTTGCGAAGATTACCTCACTTGCGACATTGGTTTCAATGCGGTTATGCCTCTAAGTCGTGCTTCGACACGTGGGAGATGTAGCCGCATCGAGGGCGTTACAGTTGAGCTACGTCCCTCAGGTACAACTCCCTTTACAGTCGGCTTGCACCACTGCTCCAGCTGCCCACATCACTCCCTGTGGATATTTGTCTACTTCTTGGCCCCGCACATACCTCTACTGGCTTCTACGTATTGTATTTGTGATGAGTTTATGTCTCATCAACTAGTCCCGGTAATCTTATTCTAATCATGCTTGTTTAATTTCTTTGCCACAGGGATGCTCATCTCAATTTTGGTGAAATTGCACAAAATGATCCGCTGGTCAAAAGGTTGCAAACTTCATTTATTAGGAAGCTCGAACGTTTCAAGGGCTAGGGACTGCATGGATCGTTTTTTCTTTAGCTGCCTCTGTTCCAAAATAAGTGTCAACTTTAGTAGTAGTAAAACTTTGTACTAAAGTTTGCACAAAGTTGAGAAACTTATTTTGGAACTGAGGGAGTACATATTTGCTATGATCTGTCAACCATTGAGATGCAATAGCATGCATGTTAGTCCCCACTACTTGTATTTGATGAAATGTTGCAACGGGCAACCTTGGACGCAAGATACATGTAACAGAAGCTGGAAGCTTCATAGCATTGTCCAAATTTATCTCGCTGATAAATTACAGTACGTACTATACTAGTACTTCCTCCATTCCTAAATATAAGTCTTTGTAGAGATTTCACCATGAACCACATGCAGATGTATATAGATGCATTTTAAGTGTAGATTCATTCATTTTGTTCCGTATGTAGTGGAATTTCTACAAAGACTTATATCTACTAGTAATAGCTAGCCCCCAGTACTAGGAATTCTCTATCCTCTCCTTGAGCCACATCATGAAAATTGATGTAGCCGTTAGATGAAGTAAATCAGTCCATAATAGCTGCCTGATCTTGACGTTGAGAGGCTCCGCACTAAGCCACATGCAAGCATGCAGAAATACCGTGCCACATGCATGTGAGTGGGTTTTAAATCACATCAACATGTCTGCATGCAAGCATGCACATGTAGCATGCATGTAAGTGAGCTTTTAAGTCCCATTAACATGTCAAAAAGAAAAATATAATCCCATTATGCAGTAGGAGTTGGCTGATCTTTTTTTCCTTACGTGGGATGATCTAAATGATGATGGGAGTTTATCTAGTTTGGCTACCACATTTGTCATGTGGTTATAGAGTTTTTTTTGTTCTATGAAATCGATAATTTTGCGCAGAGAGATATACCGTTGTTCCGCGCCAATGCGCGAGGACTCATCTAGTAATATTTAGGAATGGGGGGAGTACTATGTAAAGAGTTAGGTGCCGCACGGTGATAGTGTGAGGTGGGCCATGTAATCACTGAGCCTGCATGTTTTCACTGCTCTTGCATGCCTCCGCTGTAAGAATGGAGAAAATTGTAATCTATTACTAGTAGTATACCTCCTTACGCCGAAAGCGTGGGACATCCAGCAGTCCTACCACCTTAGTAATAAAGACCAATGAGCCGTCAAATCACATAGACCCAGCAGTAAGTTGGACGGACGAAGCAACCATCACTCTTGCGCCTGTGAGAGGTCGCGTCCGCTCTGCCCGGGCATGAATGTGGCACCGATTCTTTGGAGCGGTGCTGACCGTTTCGGCTGGGTGGGCCATGCTGGTCAGGAGCGGGCGTGGCAGCTGTCTGCATCTCCCTACCGGACACGCCCGGAAATGAGAGGATGCACCGACTCTCGAGGCTAAAATCGTACACTACACAAAATCTCTCTGTAGGAGTAGGTCGATCTGTCGCTCTCTCTAACACACACATGGTGTTAAACACACACACACACACACACACACGCACACGCACGCACCTTGGTCCCGTTGCACCTTCTAACATGACTTATTACACCTAGACGGAGGGAGTAGTAAGTATACGAGATACAGTGGCACACTGACTTAAGTCGAATACAAGTGCCCAAAATTTGTGTGCATGTTATAATAAGGATTCACTTAAAATAGTACGTGAGCGAATAGAGGGATCAATTGGACAGTGTTCCCAAGCAGTAGCGAGATGTGTGAGGTAAGATACACCGCTGGTGCTTTTAATTTTTCTTATTAATTTCTTTGTTTCACCCTTTGACCGGTGGGACCTAACGTACTACGTGGAGAGAGGTAAGGTGACTAAGGCTGCATTATTTCTGCACCACTATTGATAGTCTTACCACCAAAGCCACATGACACGATTATGATTGAAATCCCAATGACTCCCACACACACAAAAAAACACGGCATGCTTGTCACACGAATGCAGGAATGTATAAAAGGTTATTTCCCTCTCGTTGAACATAACGGGAGGGTTGTGTAGCTGGTTAACATGTTCGCTCATCAAACTTGAGGTCTCGGGTTCGATAACTACACTTGAGCATAATTTGTGCCAGGAGGATTCTTTGACTGGTCAAAATGTTTTCTAGGGTTTGCACGCTTCACACACTCTCTCTCCAGTATATATATACATGCTGGAGCCTCAGTGCTTGTAGTTGCTCTCTTCACACTCTCTCGCCCTCTCCAGATCTAAACAAGACTTCATTGGCCTCTCTCTCCCCTCACTACTGCTCAAAGAGCCGGCAGGATCCATCTGCCGGGAAGGGGAGGAGGCTTGTCGCTGTCGCCGTCGGCGAGGGACTACCGGCGCAGCTGTTCACTTTCCACCCAGCAGCGGTGCGGGAGGGCCTCCGACCCCTTCTTCTTCGCCGTTGTCCCGTCGCCCACTGAACCACGCCCCAAAAACCTTAAGGTATAATTTACTTACTCCACATGCATTGCTCTAGCTGCATGTATACCATGAATCTAGGACGTGGTTCAAAGAGAAAAGGAGTGGGGAAAGTAGTGGGAAAAGTTGTATATAGCATGAATCTAGGACGTGGTTCAAAGAGGAAATGAAGGGGGAAAGTTGTATAGCATTAATCTAGGACGTGGTTCAAAGAGGAAAGGAATGGGGGAAAGTTGTATCGCATAAATCTAGGACATGGTTCAAAGAGGAAAGGAAGGGGCGAAAGTACTAGTTCAAAAAGGAAAGGAAGCGACAAGGCTGTAGAGTTTGAGCAGGACTAGATTTGCTGCGCTCACATAGGGAAAGGCCTCTAAAGATAACAAAACTGGGACCAATAGATGCACATGGTGCTGGTGCATCCACTGTCCCATGCTACTCATTAGCTGTTGTTAATCTAAGGCCCTGTTTGGTTAAAAACTCCCTAGTCCCTACCTGCTAGGTTCCAGGGACTAAACATGGACTAGAGGTTATTAAATGAGATGCTAAAAGACCATGTTACCCCTAGTAATGAACTAATAGAGACAAGGTGCGATGCGTGGCAGGGGCAACTGTTGGAAAAAGTCCCAAAAAGACTCCCTCGGGGTCTTCTTTATTTAGTCCCAAATGCCCACTTTTAGTCCCTAAAAGTCCCTCCTCTTTGGTTTAGATGGGACTGAAACAGAGTTTTTTTAGTCCCTACACTAAAATGTCCTTGTAAACAAACACCCTCTAATAATGCCACTAGAAAATTGATGCAATGCCACAGTTAAAAGAAAATTACATGTTTCACGAATTTTATTGATAATATAATCTCTATGTTAATATTAATCAATGCCACCGTTTGAGAAATGCTACTGTCTTGCTTTCTTTCCCATTTAGATAAGGTAGATGCTTCTTTTTGTTGGCTTTTGTGTCATCCACCATTATTGCCCACTAATTGTTTCCTTTGCACCTTTGTGTAAACAGGGTTATCTGCTTCACCTCGTTGCCATTGTGACCTTTTGTTGCACTGCACAAAACACTTTTGTTTTAAGAGTGTTTTGTGCAGTTCAACCAAAATGTCACACCGACAACGTTGCTTGATTGCTTGATCTTAGTGGAACTGCACACAAGAGGAGATCTTACTTCCTATCTGTTAAGGCGAATTTGGTTCAGATCTTCTTCTTGTGAGTTGTTTGAATTACGCATCATGAGACGTTAGTACTAGCCTTCTTTCAGATGATTCTGCAGTGTGCATTCATATATTATGCTACTTGTACGATAATGTTGCTTGATTTTAGTGAACTGCACAAATGCAGACAAGACTTCCAATCTGTATGTGCACCGTAATATTCCATTGAGGTAAGATAAGGATATTTCACAACTGTTGGCCTATATTTTTCCACTCTCATCAAAAAATTAAGTTTAGTACTATACTTGTGCTCCCTAATTGACATGCCAAATCTTACATTGAAGGTGAAGCTTGTTTGTTATTGAACCAAGTGATGAAGGGGAAGAACAAGGGGAAGAAAAACAAAAATCAACTCCCGGTGCTGTAATGAAGCACTAGAACTGTGATGACACAAGTAATGATATAGTTTTGCATCTTAATTTATTGCTATGGCTGGAACGAGCAATTTGTTTTGCCACTGATTTGATGCCACTCTTAATGTAATATCTAATTATCTCTACTTGTGCAAACAGGGATCTTCTTTGAAGATACCATATATTTTAGTGGAACTGCACAAGAAGATGTTGGAAACATTAAACTAATCGAGGAGTATATAG
This sequence comes from Triticum aestivum, assembly GCF_018294505.1. Lineage (NCBI taxonomy): Eukaryota > Viridiplantae > Streptophyta > Magnoliopsida > Poales > Poaceae > Triticum > Triticum aestivum. The sequence goes on along the minus strand of NC_057797.1, from coordinate 289,497,953 downwards.
TAAGCATGGCCACCATCGTAGATAGCAACAGATGGTTCCGGAGAATTGCTTCATCTGTATGCTCTACACAATAAGCCTACTGACAAAGGTTGGTTCTCGCCCACTCATTTCATCACAATGATTGAGCTTTCTCATCTCTATTGGTGTTGTGCTACTGCTTAGATACTGTCATGAAAAAGTGGTATTGTCCTTGAGAAGTGCTTCATCTGTGATGTTTTAAATATTTCCTTTCCTTTTTTTCGAGCAAACAGTGATGCTAGCATTTAGTAGTCCTCTTGTCTTTGCACAACAGGATCATCTTACTCTGAAGAAGAATATGGAGTACGTGAAGTGACTAGTTCCGATTATGCCAGGATGAAGAAGCCCTGTCTATCTTATCATCAGAAGGAGCAGTTGAAGGATGGTTACATTACTCCCCACAAGACCAAACAAACTTCAGCTCAGAAGGACTGACAAAATCTCCATTTTTTTGCTGTGATGCGCGAGTACAATGTTGTTCTAGGATTCTTTCTAGTGAGTTCCATTTTTCTAAAAGTGTGCTCTACATGGACCGTGTATGTGCCTGTTGAAACTGTCAATTCATAGTACAATTTTCTCTATACTAATCACTTTTTTGTATTTGTGCAAACAGGGGTGGTCAGCTTGATTTCAATGGGAACTGCACAAAATGTTCATGAATCATTCATTTCCACCACAAGAAAGGAGGTGCCGATAAGTTCAAGGCATTGCAACCTATAAGGGCGAAATCATACAAGCTGCGCACGAATTTGGTTGATTTTGGTGGAACTGCACAAAAAGAACAACTGGTTTATTTAGCACGAGGTGCCATGTCAATGTCTGAACTGATGGCAAACCCTGCCCATTCCACAATCGTAGGCATTTGATATTTTGGAATGGGACAACCTTGTCAAATTTTGCTCATTGATTTTAGCAAGACATGCGTTTGATATTTTCGAATGGGATGACCTTTGCTGTCAGCAGCATCGATCAATTTTTTTCTTTATTCTTTAGTTGTGAAGTAAATATTGCCTCTGACAAGTGAGTCGCTAAGATGCATAATCATCGATTGTTTTGAGTGTTCTCTATGAATTGGCAGGCCTGTGTGTTTGATTGCAATGCACAGAAATGCTAAAAAACTGCTCAAACTCTTTGCACTCCTTTTGTTCCTTTTTACTTCACATGTTGTGAAAGTGCATACTTTTTTGTATAAGATTGGTCAAAGTAGAGATACTTTGACTACAGACAAAACTTGTATGCGGACTAGGAAGGACCGGAGGGAGTACATGTGAAACTGCTGCAAACGAGGTGATCACCCTGGGAGTAATGCTAGTACGTATTGTTTTGCATGTTCATCCAATGCTAGTGATATAGGAATTCGAACTAATCGAAATAAATTCATTCATACACGGTCGGATTTCATATAAACATGCCAGATTTCATTACATTTCATACATTCTTCAACTAAAAAGGGGTGCACTGGAGGTATAATTAATTAACCGAAGCTACCCACCTGTGTCCCGCTGAGCCGAACAGAAGCTTCAGTGACTTAACTGCAAGTGCAGTTGCATAACTGACATGTGGCCTATTAGGCCCACGTGTCAGTCAGCCAACTGCACCAGCAGTTAAGTAGAAGCAGCGTTAATTCTCCAGCAGAACTCCCTGACTCCACGTCACCGCCAAGAAGCTAACCGGCCATCAATGGTCAACCTGCCTAGCTTGGCTTCAATAGGAGGGTAGCAGCGGTGGCCTTACTTGGACCCGAGCGGCGGCGACCTACCGTGTTCTACTCTTCCTCGTTTTCTATGTGGCGTGGCCTCATTGGCAGCGGGGCGGGGCCTCGGTGGAGCGGGCGATGTCCTATGTCTCGTTGCCGACGGGCGACGCCTTAGCGGAGCAGTGGAAATCCTCCCCTGCGTTGCCGGCAAGGTGGGGCCTCGGCTGAGCCAGCGATGTCCTCTACCTTGTTGTTGGCGGGGCGGGGCCTCGGCGGAGCCGGCGGTGTCCTCTGCCTCGTTGTTGGCGCCGCGAGGCCTCGACGGAGCAGGGCCTCGTCGACGCCAGCGGACCGGGGAGTCGTCGGAGCCGGCATTGTCCTCTGCCTCGTCCTCGGTCTCGCCAAACAGCGCCTCGCCTGCTTCATCGCCCTCTTTGCTAGCCTCTTTGTAGGAGGCCGCAACCTCCGCCACCTGCATGTGGTACCACCAGCGCTCGAGGTGGCCCTTGCGGGTAGAGCGGTACGAGTCGAACAGCGCCTCCTGCTCCGCCCGCTCCGCGGCGATCTGCTCCTCCGCCTGCAGGTGCTCCTGGAGGAGATGGTGGTTGTAGGCGGCGTCAGCCTGCGCCTCCCAGAACTGCTCCTGACGCATCTTCCTCACAATGTCCATATATTGGGCACGGGCCTCGCCGATGGTCATGGTGCAATGCACCAACGAGGATGGCGCGGAGGAGGGGGTTGGCGCCGGATCGTCGACTACCATGTTCTCCATTGGGACGTCGTCGTCCTCCGGCTGCTTGCCGGCCAGCCGGTCGGCAGCAATGGCTGCCATCTCCTTGTGGTCAGTCGTCCGCCCATCCCGAAGAGTGTTGGAGCGCGAGGAAGCCATGGTGGGCAGTAGTGGTGTGGACAGGAGAAAGGGAATGGATGCAGACGACTGCGGCTATGGCCGGCGCAGCAGTTTATATAGCAATGGTGGGCGGGCTGAGGGACGGACGTGTGGCGCCGGAGTAGCCGCCTCGGTAACCGCGTATCATTAATGTGGGCGGCAGATGGACAGACGGACGTCACTTGTGTCGTTTGAAGGCGGAGCAATCGCTTGCACTGGGAAGCAGGGTGGGCGGCGCTGACTATTTCGGGCGGAAAGCGCCCGCGGGCGAGGAGATGACTTTACTTGGAGAGGATGACAATGGGGACCCACCAGGTCCATACCCTCACGTACGCAAGTGCCTCCTTATAATATATATATATATATATATATATATATATATATATATATATATATATGTATGTATAAAACTATACTCCCTCCCTCTAGGTGAATAAGTCGTATTAGAAGGTGCATCACGACCTAGGTGCAAGCAGATTGGTGGAAAAGAAGAATATTTCTCTCTTCTAAACACAACATTTAATCACAGCAGTTAACAGGATGCCTTATTAGCTACCCATGCAGGCCATCGTAAATCATAGCATGCAAAGCGCTTTTATTTCTTGCCTAGTAACCGCATGGATGTGCTGCATGCATTGGTCCTTGCCCGAGAAAAAAAAAGGGAGGAAAGGGGTTTCCACGGGAGACAATGAGTCAGAGGTGGAAGTGCTCGCTGGAGTAATTTATTTTGCTTCCCTGGTTTCCTGACATCACGGTCCCACACCATTCTCAACCTATGTAGTAGTCAATAAACGAGAGAATTGCACAAGAAGCGGCCGACAGCTGGGACCAAGAAGCTCAAGCAGTATTTGTGTTTTTGAGGTGTGAGCACTGCAGAGTTTTTCGATGTTTAGCCCAGATATTAATTTTCTCCTCTGAACAACAGCGAAAACATCGCTGCAGGTATTAACTGCGCGGGCTGTGGCCTGTCTAGCCCAGGCCAGATATCCAGCCCAGATATTAATTTTTTTCATGTTGAAAATGGCTAGCCCAACTATACTTTTTTAGGAATACCCAGGCAAGGTCAAGTTCTTATTCTCCACCCCGCTGGGCTGCAAATCTTTCCTAGGAGGGATGCATTAGGCTTAACAAGAAAATGGGCTTTAAGAAATAATAAATGGGATGTAATTATAAAAATTGGGCAGTAACTATAAAAAAATGCACCAAACACGTGATTACTTTATAAAATATTATTTTTGGATATTGAAAACTTTAATTTCATTAATTGTTGCGAGCGCAATGTTTTGTTGGATTTTTACGTAATATAATTTCGGGATAAAAATATTTTGGATCCCATCAAAATGTGGGAAATTTTATTGAATTCTGTTTTGAACGTGTCACAGCCCTAGAATTGTTTACAATAGTTGCATAAGAGAGCATCCATGCATCATGTCTTAATTCTGAAAGTTGAATTGAGGTTAGTTGAAACCCTCAGAAATCACTTCAGAAATAATCAACGTTAAAAATATTTTCAAATGAGTCCAAGCAAATGTTCCTGTTATTCTGTAAAAAATATTGGCAGGAGGTAAAATTCAAACCAATATTTTTGGAGTTTCAGAAATATTTATTTTGAGCATTTGAAATTAATTCAATAACTATTTGAATTGGATCTATATTTATTATATAATAAATATATGTTCAATAATTCTAAAAATTGTTGTGTAGCTTTGGAGAAGTCCATTTAGTTCACACAATTATTTTCATGAATTTTGAAAATGGTTTGGTTTTTGAACTAAATCAAAACATAATAGCAAAACTAGAAAAAGAGAACAAATTAAATAACAGAGAGAGAGAGAGAGAGTTAGTACCTGGGCCACTTACCTGTGCGGCCCAGGAGCCGGCGCAGCCCAGCTGGCCGATGCCAGTCATCCCCCTCCTCTTGCCAGAAGGCAGAGGAGAATCGGAGCCCACCCTAGCGTGAGCGCGCCACGCCGACAGCAGCCTGCATGCCTGCCCCTCCCCGATGCGTCTGGACGAGCGCCACGCGACCCTCCCTGTCTCTCGCTCACTCTCTCTCGTCCCCATCCCTTCCCCTGGATCTCCCACTCTCTCACCACCGTGCATTGCCGTCGCCCCCACTCATTGTTGCCGCGCCCACCGCCGATGCCTTGCCTCCCCAATCAGTCCAGCACCTCCGCCACCTCGCACCACGCCTCTCCATCGAAGGAAGCTAATGCGGAGGCCCTGTGGAGCCGCCATTGTCGCCATCTTCCTCGCCTCTGTCCAGTGATCGCCGTCGTCGATTCGCCTTACGCAGGACGTCCCCGATCCCGCTGAGCTTGTCTACGTGGCCGCTGTGAGCTCGCCATCTTTTCCCCCTCGTTATCTTCGTCGTTTGCAACCTCCAACATCCATAACCGCCATGGCCGAGCTCCCCCTACCGCCGGCCATGTCGCCGTCATTGTTGCAGCCACTACAGCTCGAGCCTAAGCACGTCACCGTGCTCAGCATGTCTGCAGGAGCACGAAGCACCCCACCGCTTGACCCGCCATGCACCACAACGCCGATTCCGAGCTTGACCGACCCATGGCCGCCGCAAACCTCATCGCCGGCGTTGATTCCGGCGACCCCCGCGCCCAACTCCGCCACCTCTTGTTGCGGGCGAGAAAGAGCTATGCCCTGGTGCCCTCAGCGCGCTAACCCGATGCCTCTAGCGCAAATCCGGCGCGCCCTGCCGTGTTCTGTGGTCGCCGTCGGCTGAACTCCGGCGAGGTCGACGTGGTCCCATCATTAGGTGCTAATGACATCACTAATTAACCCTAGAGCCACTTACAGACGGGCCCCACTTTCTAATTAACCACGGTTTAGTTTCGTTTAGACTAAACAAACCCCGCAGGGCCCACAGGTCAGTTTGACCTGGCCACGTCACGTGTTGACCGACCCAACACATCAGTGTTGACTTGCTGATGTGGCTTTTGACCTGACCCCACCTGTCATTGACACTGAACAACACTGTGTCACTGACCAATGGACCCCACTGGTCAGGTTTGACCTAGGCCGCTGCTATTGACCTGCTGAGGTCAGCATGACGTAGTGCTGACACTGTAATTGTTTTCTAGGATTTTAAATAAATCAGAAATGATTTATTTAATTCAGAAAATATCCAAAACTTCTAAAAATCATAGAAAATCAACTGTAACTCCAAATCAAATAAGTTATATATGAAAAATGATCAGAAAAATCCAATCTTTTCATCAGTACTAGTTTCATGCATGTTAGAACACTTTAACCTTGCTGTTTAGGTGAAACAAGTTAATGCACTAATATGACTTCATAAAATGGGTTTGCATTTGAATCTTTGGTTCAAATGGACTCATTTCAATATGTTCTAGCTTGCATTAGCCCAAAACACATTCATATTGCCATGTCATAGCATGCATCATATTGTTGTATATCGTCATGTGTTGATTGTGTTCTTTCTCAGTTGCCGGTGTTTGTTCCCCCTCAGTAGACGTTGATCCAGCCATGAATTCGATGACACCGAGGAAGAGCTATACTATCTTCAGAAGTGCCAGGCAAGCAAAACCCCCTTGTTCATTCCGATACATTCCCACTCTCTCGCTCCTGCTCTCTTTTACTGCATTAGGATAACAACGATTCAACTGTCACATGTTCCGGTAGTTGAACCCCTTTCCTCTGCATGACCTGTCATTGCCACGGTAATTAGATGAAACCCACTAGCATGACTAGGAATTGCTTGAGCCCTGATGTGCCTACTCATTCATGCTTATTGTCATGCCTGCTACTGCTTAGAGTTGAGTCAGGTCTGATTCATTGGGAATGAATTGGAACGTGGTGAACATGTCCTACCGTTGAGAGCTAAGTGTGTGAACATGATTTGGTAAAGGTAGCAGTGAGAGGCCATGTAGGAGTACATGGTGGGTTGTCTCATTGCAGCCGTCCTCAGGAACTGAGTTCTGTGTTTGTGATCCATGAACAGTTACTACCACACATTGGGTTCCGGTAACTCGGCCCCTCTCGGCTTATTAATCAACTCGATCTCTGTCCAGGAGTTGCAACTAGTTTCTGTTGTTTGTAGGTAGTGTTAGTAGTCTACCAAGTGGCACCCGCTACAGGTGGGCTTGGGACAGACTAGGCACAGTGGCACTGTGTACCAAGTGGCACCCAGATGGTGGGCTTGGGAACCCTGCACATATCATTTGGGGCCGTGAGCGACACCCCGTCCAGATCTCCTTGCGGATGGAACCCGAATAGGCGATAAACCTGGATGAGAGACTTGTGCGGTTAGTCAAGTCGTGGCCGACTCCCTCACTAGGCTTCCGCTTGAAGGTTGCCGAGATACATGACGTGTACATGGTGGTAAGTGGCGAGAGCGTGTGTGAAGATGTACACCCATGCAGGGTTATCATTATCTATTCGAATAGCCGGATTCCTCGGATATGGAAACTTGGACCCCTTGCATAGTTCATAGACAAGTGAAAGTGGATACTCTAAAATGCACAAGATAAGTGTGAGTGCTATGGATGGCGTTCTCGCAGGGAGACGGGAACGGATCCGTAGTGGTGTATTGGTATGGTGCATTTGTGGACTGGTGTGCGCCACCTCAAAAGAGTTACTTGCAGTCGTAGTTCAGGTTAGCCACTGAGTCAAAGCTGGCTTGCTGCAGTTAAACTCCACCACCCCCTTTGTTGCTACCAATGCATATGTAGTTAGTTCTGATGTAAGTCTTGCTGGGTACATTTGTACTCACGTTTGCTTAATTTATGTTTTGCACAAAGACTTCAGTCTCGCTAGTAGTTCCACGTGGACTTCGACGTTTAGCTTGATACCTCAGCTACGATCTTGTGCCCTCGGCAGGATCTGGTAGATAGTCAGGCTTCTTAGCCTTTTTCATTTGTAGAAGTCTGTACTCAGACATGTTAAGCTTCCGCATGTGCTTTGACTTGTATGCTCTGAATGTTGGGTCATGAGACCCATGTTTGTATTATCTGGCTCTTCAGAGCCTAATGAATAAATACTTGAGTCATAGAGTTATGTTGTGATGCCATGTTGTATTTACACATATCAAGCATATCGTCTGTATGATTGAAATGTTTGGTATGTGTGGGATCTGACAACCTAGTTGTTCATCCTTGGTAGCCTCTCTTATGGGGAAATGTAGTCTAGTGCTTCCACTGAGCCATGGTAGTCTGCTACAGCCTGGTTTACCGGAGTCCTGCTAGCCCAGCACTACTGCTCTGGAACACTTAGACTAGCTGGCATGTGATTCACTTCGTTCCTGTGTCTGTCCCTTCGGGGAAATGTCACGCGGTGACATCCAGAGTCCTGCTAGCCTGCTACAGCCCGGGTTCCTGGAGTCCTGTTAGCACAGTTGCTACAGCCCGGATTCACACGCTGCTAACCGACATGCTCTAGGTTGATTCATGTATGCCTGTCCCCGTAAGTTAGTGCCACTTTGGGTTCACGACTAGTCATGTCGCCCCAGGTTCTCTATCATATGGATGCTAGCGACACTATCATATACGTGATCCAAAAGGCGCAAACGGTCCCGGGCCATGGTAAGGCGACACCCATGGGGATACCGTGCGTGAGGCCACAAAGTGATATGAGGTGTTACAGGCTCGATCGATGTGACTTAGAATCGGGGTCCTGATAGAACGGTTGTTTGAAATGGGCTGTACTTTTAACAAACTGTAAATGGGATGTAGTAAATTCCATTAGAATTCAAAAATGGGCTACACATTCTTACAAATCTCAAATGGGCTATAAGTTCTCTGCCACACACTTCTGGCCTTTCTAAGTTGACGCGTCCCCTAAAAAATAGAGTTCACGCGTATGCAAGGCTTTGTCAACTTATAGTCAACACACGGTTCTAGCAGCAGTGGCCGTTGGATGTCCATCCAACGGATGCCGTGCTTCTTCTTCAATCTCGGATATTCTAGCTTCACCCGCCCAAAAAATGATTCCTGCCCCTGACATCTGGGCCGCACCGTTTATGAAGCTGACCTGTGGGCCTACTAAGTTGACGTACCAAGGGCTCTATCAACTTAGTCAATATAAACGATTCTAGTTGCAGTGACCGTATGATGTCCATCCAACGACCGTAGTGCTTCTTCAACATCTGGTCTTCTTGCTCCAGCCGCCCAAAGCAGCGCCGGTCGTGCCGCCTGCTCCTGCCTCCCGTGGCCGGTTGTGCTGCCACGGAGGCCTCACCGCCCCATACTATTCCCACCACTGGCTAGGCCCTGCGGCGACGACAGCCTCACATCACAGCCGAATGAGTGAACCTTCATACTCCTCTCCGCATGGGCATCCACTGCCGCGTCTTCACCGACTCCGCGTCGTCCCCTTCCTAGGCCTCGCCTCGTCCACTGCCCTGGTGCTCTCGGCGCGGTGTGTTCAACATGGTCAAGGAACGACTTCCATCGGACATGGACTGTATGTGGAGAGGCTGACAGCTGGGTCCACGGCGGCAGCAAGGAAGTGCCTCCTTATTATGAGGAAAATAATGATTCCTCCACCTAATAGCAGGGACCCACCGGACGGGCCACGAGTATTTTGCGAAAAAATTCGTTTCCCCCTGACTGTTGGGACCCACCGGACGAGCCACCGTATTTTGCGAAAAAAACGTCCCCCGCTGTCAGCTCGGACCCACCGGAAGTGCCTCCTTATTACGCACAAAAAAATGAATACTCCCTCGGCTAGCTGGGACCCACCTTGCTGGGAGGCTGACTTGTAGGCCTACTAAGTTGACAGGGACGAAGGGCTTTGTCAACTTAGTCAATATGAACGATTCTAGGTCCAGTGACCGTACGATGTCCATCCAACGACCGTAGTGCTTCTTCAACCTCTGGTCTTCTTGCTCCAGCCGCCCAAAGCAGCGCCGGTCGTGCCGCATGCTCCTGCCTCCCGTGGCCGGTTGTGCTGCCGTAGAGGCCTCACCGCCCCCTACTATTCCCACCACTGGCCAGGCCCTGCGGCGACGGCAGCCTCACACCGCAGCCGAGCCGGTGAACCCTCGTAGTCCTCTCCGTGCGGGCTTCCACTGCCGCGTCATCCCCTTCCTAGGCCTCACCATCATCCACCCCGTGGTGCTCTCCGCGCGGCGTGGTCAACGTTGTCAAGGAACGACTTCCATCGGAAGATTACTATACGTGGAGAGGCTGACAGCTGGGTCCACTGCCACAGGCCAGTTTTTTTGTGATTTGCCAAGTCGCTTTGCCAGGCCTGTTGGGCTGCAAATCTCTCAAGACGAGGAGAGCTTTCATTCGGCTGGCCGAGAAAATGGCCCATCAGTAATGAGAAATGAGCTGTACATTTTTAAAACACATCAAACCAGCAATTCATTTCAAATATCTTTTTTTCATTTCAAGATTTTAAATTACATTAATTTTTATGCGTGGAGAATTTGTTGGATTTTATATTGATATACATTTATTTTTAAAATCAGTTTGAATGTGAGTCGAAATTTCAGGATTAAAAACAGTTTGGACCGCACCGAAATATGCAAAATTTCGTATAATTTTTTAACCGTTGCCACAATATGGGCTGTAATGCTAACAAAAAGAATATGGGCTCCACAAAAACCTTAAGAATTAGCAAATGGGCTGTAAATTATTAGAAATAATGGCAGATGGGTTGTATGCTGTTTTCCACACATTTGAGGCTTTCCTAAAAAAAGGTTGGCGCAAAAGCACTGACTATTGGATGTCCATCCAACGGCCGTCGTGCTTCTTCAATCTTTGCTCTTCCTGCTCCAGCCGCTCAAACAAGCGCCGGCGGGACTGCCTGGTCCCTCCTCCTCGCGGCCGGCTGTGCTGCCGCCCAAGGCTCACCGCCCGACTGTACTCCCATTGCTGGACTAGCCATCCCTCTACTCACCCACACCTGCTGTTATTCTCCGGCAATGACAGACGAACCAATAAACCCTCGTACAGTCGTACTTCCCTTCGCGTGGGAAACAACTGCCGAGTCTTCCCTGCCTCCGTGTCGTCCCCTTCCTAGGCCTCGCCGTCGTCCACCTCCCTGGTGCACTCGGCGCGGCATGGTTAACGTGGTCAAGGAACGACATCCATCGGACGTGGACTGCATGTGGAGAGGCTGAAAGCTGGGTCCACGGCCGCAGCAAGGAAGTGCCTCCTTATTACGCGGAAAATAATGATTCCTCCACCTAATAGCGGGGACCCATCGGACGGGCCACTGTATTTCACGAAAAAAACATTTCCCCCTGACTGCTGGGACCCACTAGCTACATCTTCGCACGCAAAGAAGTGCATCCGGGCAAAAAAACGATTCGCCCCTTCACTGCTGGGCCGACCAGCTACATCTTCGCAGGCAAGGAAGTGCCTGACAGTCGGGACCCACCTGGTCAAAGCGTACGTAGCGTTATCATTCTGGTCGCGAACGTGTACGTACATACTGGTCGATGTAGAGGCGCGCACGTGTCGTAGTAGAGGCGCGCACGTAGCATTTACACGTACATACAACAGCCAGGGTGCAAGAAAGAAAATACGGCCACATATGTGTACATACGAGCGGGGTCTCAAACGCCTATTCGTGCATACGTATGGCCAGGGCTCGTGTACATGTCTGGGTTGGAACGGAGAAATAGCTTCGTCGTCGTGTTCATGGGGAGGCAACGGAATGCGTTGTGTTCATGGGGAGGTAACAGAACGCGTGGGAGCCAACCGGCTGGGTCGGAATGGAATGCGTGGTCGTGTTCATCGGGAGGGCTTGGACGGAACAGGCGATGGAAATGAGGCCTGGCGTACCGCACAACGGAGGAAACATGCCTCCTACGTTCGGAACGGGGTCTGGCGTACCGCAAAACAGAGGAAACAGACCTCCTACGGTCGAAACGGGGGTCCTGTTGATCGGGAGGGGTGTGGCATACCGCAAAACGGACGAAACAGACTTGTGTTGGAGCACTACGGTCTAAATGGGGGTCCTGTTCATCGGAGGGGTGTGGCGTACCGCAAAACAGGACTCCACGGGATACTGTTCATCTCCACTATCGACCCCCTCCAGCCTCCACGAGCTACTGTTCATCCACCGTCGACCTCCTCCAGCCTCCACCTGCGACTGTTCATCCACGGGCTCCTGTACATGCAGCCTCCACAGCGCGCTACTCCACCGGCTACTTTCAACCAGCCCTCTCCACGGGCTCCGGTTCAACCACCCCTCCACGGGCTACTGTTCGTCCTACCCTCCACCGTCTACTGTTCATCCTGCCCTCCACGGGGTGGTCCTATTCATCCAGCCCTCCATGGGGTCCTGTTCATCCAGCCCCAACGGGCTCGATCGATCGGGGTCCTGTTAATCCAGAGGCAACACCACGGGGTCATGTTCATCCACCCCCACTGGGAACTGGTCATCCAACCCCCCCCCCCCCCCCCCGCAACGCTCACTGTTCGTCCAAAGGCAGCATCGATCGGCTTTATTTAGCGGCAGTAGCGAAGGAATCGCTCAATCGGGTTCAGTTAACAGCCATCGACCGATCGCTCGGGTTCAGTAACGTGTAGCCTGCAGTGCTATCGCTCGGGTTCAGTTAGAGCCCAACGCCTCGCTCGGGTTCATTTAGAGCCAACGCCTCACACAAACCCGCATACGTGTATCAGAGAAACATGCATCGCTCGGCCCCCGACCTCCCACCGTAACCGGGAACTCCTCAAAATTTTCCCCGCCCTCGCTTCTACCACGGTTTTTTCCGTCATGGACGGCCCAAAGAATGTCATGCAACTGCGTCTCCGGCCCGCCCAGGATGAAAAGCCCAATTGCTGTCACGATTTTTTGTCATAGAAGTAGGAGCCCACCACATCTATGATGATACCGGGTTTTGTCACAATTATCGTCATAGAAGTGTCATATGTATGACATAATTTTTTTTCGTTCGGCCCAAAATGTCAGGATGTGTCTTTTTTTGTGTCCTTTTTTGTAGTGGAGGACTTGCACTAGTGAAAGTATGAACCCTAGGCCTTGTTTCAACGCATTGCAATACCGTTTACGCTCACTTTTATCATTAGTTACCTTGCTGTTTTTATATTTTCAGATTACAAAAACTATTATCTACTATCCATATTGCACTTGTATCACCATCTCTTCGCCGAACTAGTGCACCCATACAATTTACCATTGTATTGGGTGTGTTGGAGATACAAGAGACTCTTTGTTATTTGGTTGCAGGGTTGAGTGAGAGACCATCTTCATCCTATGCCTTCTACGGATTGATAAACCTTAGGTCATCCACTTGAGGGAAATTTGCTACTGTCCTACAGACCTCTGCACTTGGAGGCCCAACAAAGTGTACAAGAAGAAGGTTGTGTAGTAGACATCAAGCTCTTTTCTGGCGTCGTTGCCGCGAAGGTTAGCGCTTGAAGGTATATCTTTAGATCTTGCAATCAAGTCTTTTAGTTTCTTGTTTTATCACTAGTTTAGTTTATAAAAGAAAACTAAAAAAATGGAATTGAGTTTACCTCATACGCTTCATCTTTTTAATATCTTTCGTGAGTATGATGGGAAGGAAAATTGTACCAAAGTGTTAGAAGAAGAATGCATTAAAATGTTTGGCACTAAATCTTTGAATGATGAGCATGATTTCAATGTTGTTAGTATGAACTCCTTGAATATCAATAGTACTAATGATGATTGCACTAGTTATGATGAAAATGTCTCCTATAAACATGTCAATTTTTGTGGAGTACATTGGGTTTGCATGTACACACCAAATAGGGAAGATAGATACTGCAAGAGGCATAAGTACTTAGAAACTAAAGGGTTGCAAGAAAGGCTAGATGTTTGTGCTGAAAATTTATATTTTCTTGGCCATACTTGTGATCTTTGCAATGAACGTGGTCATTTAACCATCCGATGCAAATTATTTCGTGATCTAATCGTTTCCAAAAATTGTGATGACTTGATTTCTCTTGCACATCATAATGAACTTAGTTTGTTTATGGGTTACGAAGAAATGAAATGTATAACTAACTATCTTCCAGTATTTGCCCGTGATAAACTTCTTGGCTTTGATCTAGAGGAAATTTATATGTATTGTGCGGTGAATTGTATGGAAAATCCTTATATTGCCAACTACATAAACAAAAGAAAACAAATAGAAGATGAAGAGAATACTAATGAAAGGGAAGAGACTTCCCAATACCCTCCTATTATTTCTTATGATGAATCAGGTAACGAGGAGGAGCCTCCTATTCAACCAATCTCATGAATAAGGAGCTCCAAAAAGAGGATTGAACCCACACATGATGCGATGAAGAAGAAGAAAAGAAAAAGGAAGAGAGGTACAAAGATATCTCTCCCAAATAATGTTGCTCTTATTACTATTGTGCCTCATGAGAATATAATTGTGGAATATAATGATAGTTCTTATGATCTTGAAAATCTTTTTGGCACTTGCTTGGAAGAATATGATAATTGCTATACTATTGGTGCTATCCATACTATTAATGATGAGAGTGATTATGCTTATGATATGAAAAGGCCCAAGCTTGGGCATGCTATGTTTGATGAATATGATGTTTTTGAGAATATATTTGCTGCAATTAATGTTTGTCCAAAGCTTGGGGATGCTACATTTAATGAAGATGATATTTTTAGTCTCCCAAGTTTTGATATGCAATTTTATAATGATGATAGCATGCCTCCTACTTATGATGATTATATTGATGAAAGTTGATTTGGAGAGGTCATGACTTTATTTAGTGATGTATCCACTATCTTGGAAGAGGTTTCAATTGATTATGATGAGAACAAAATTGCTACTTATGATAATTATTGTGATGATACATATGCTATAAAAATTAGTGATGATTATATTTATAAAACTTGTCATGATTATGATTACCCTTTTTCTGAACATTACTCTTTTAATGTGGAAACAATTTATAGTATTCGAGTTTCTTATGATACTCCCACTATTCCGAAAGAGAAGAATCTTGCTTATGTGGAGAGTAGTAAATTTTCTATGATTATAGATCATGAAAAGAATGGGTGCTGGTTATATTGTTTAATTCATTCATGATGCTACTGAAAATTATTATGAGGGAGGAACTTATGCTTGAAGGAATTGCAATAATATCAAGTTTCCTCTCTCTGTGCTTAAAGTTTTGAAGTTATGCTTGTTTTACCATCCTATGCTAGTTGATATTTGTTCCCACAAGTTGTTTGCTCACATAATACCAATGCATATGAAGTGGGTTAGACTTAAATTTTCTAGTCATATTCTTCATTATGCTCTCTTTATGTTTCAATTCATATCTTTTATGTGAGCATCATTGAAATCATCATGCCTAGCTAGGGGCGTTAAACGATAGCGCTTGTTGGGAGGCAACCCAATTTTATTTTTGTTCCTTGCTTTTTGTTCCTGTTTAGCAATAAATAATTTATCTATACTCTGTTATGATTGAGTTTTTATGTTTTAATTAGTGTTTGTGCCAAGTAGAACCGTTGGGAAGACTTGGGGAAAGTCTTGTTGATCATGCTGTAAAAAACAGAAACTTTAGCGCTCACGAGATTTGCTGCCATTTTTTATTGGAGAGTGCTATTTAGTTAATTATTTTTGAAGATTATTAATATATAAATTCCTCACGTCCAGAAATTAATTTTAGAATTTTTTACGTTCCATAAGTTTTCATTAGTTACAGATTACTACAGACTGTTCTGTTTTTGACAGATTCTGTTTTTCATGTGTTGTTTACTTATTTTGATGAATCTATGGCTAGTAAAAGATTTTATAAACCATAGAGAAGTTGAAATACAGTAGGTTTAACACCAATATAAATAAATAATGAGTTCATTACAGTACCTTGAAGTGGTGTTTTGTTTTCTTTCGCTAACGGAGCTTACGAGTTTTCTGTTAAGTTTTGTGTTGTGAAGTTTTCAAGTTTTGGGTAAAGATTCAATGGACTATGGAATAAGGAGTAGCAAGAGCCTATGATTGGGGACGCCCAAGGCACCCCAAGGTAATATTCAAGGACAACTAAAATCCTAAGCTTGGGGATGCCCAAGGCACCCCAAGGTAATATTCAAGGACAACTAAAAGCCTAAGCTTGGGGATGCCCCGGAAGGCATCCCCTCTTTCGTCCTCATTCATCGGTAACTTTACTTGGAGGTATATTTTTTTTACCACATGATATGTGTTTTGCTTGGAGCGTTATTTTATTTTATTTTGTTTTGCTTGCTGTTTGAATAAAATACCAAGATCTGAAATTCTTAAATTTTAGAGAGTCTTCACATAGTTACATAATTATTCAACTACTCATTGATCTTCACTTATATCTTTCAGAGTAGTTTGTCGTTGCTCTAGTGCTTCACTTTTATCTTTTTAGAGCATGGTGGTGGTTTTATTTTATAGAAATAGATGAACTCTCGTGCTTCACTTATATTATTTTGAGATTCCTTTAGAACAGCATGGTAGTTTTCTTTGGTTATGAAACTAGTCCTAATATGATGGGCATCCAAGAGGGATATAATAAAAACTTTCATATACAGTGCATTGAATACTAAGAGAAGTTTGATACTTGATGATTGTTTTGAGATATGGAGATAGTGATATCAAAGTTGTGCTAGTTTAGTAGTTGTGAATTTGAGGAATACTTGTGTTGAAGTGTGCAAGTCCAGTAGCATGCATGTATGGTAAATGTTGTGTAACAAATTTGAAACATGAGGTGTTATTTGATTGTCTTCCTTATGAGTGGCGGTCGGGGACAAGCGATGGTCTTTTCCTACCAATCTATCCCCCTAGGAGCATGCACATAGTACTTGGTTTTTGATGACTTGTAGATTTTTGCAATAAGTATGTGAGTTCTTTATGACTAATGTAGAGTCCATGGATTATACGCACTCTTACCCTTCCATCATTGCTAGCCTCTTCGGTACCGTGCATTGCCCTTTCTCACATTGAGAGTTGGTGCAAAATTCGTCGGTGCATCCAAACCCCGTGATACGATACGCTCTGTCACACATAAACCTCCTTATATCTTCCTCAAAACAGCCACCATACCTACCTATTATGGCATTTCCATAGCCATTCCGAGATATATTGCCATGCAACTTTCCACCGTTCCGTTTATTATGACACGTATCATCATTGTCATATTGCTTTGCATGATCATGTAGTTGACATCGTATTTGTGGCAAAGCCACCATTCATAATTTTTCATACATGTCACTCTTGATTCATCGCAATCCTGGTACACCGCCGGAGGCATTCATATAGTCATATCTTGTTCTAGTATCGAGTTGTAATCTTTGAGTTGTAAATAAATAGAAGTGTGATGATCATCATTAATAGAGCATTGTCCCAAAAAAGGATAAAGGCCAAATAAAAAAGGGGAAGGCCCCCCAAAAAAGAGAAAGACCAAATAAAAAAATAGAGGCCCAAAAAAATTAAAAAATAAAATAAAAAGGGGCAATGCTACTATCCTTTTTCCACACTTGTGCTTCAAAGTAGCACCATGGTCTTTATGATAGAGAGTCTCTTGCTTTGTCACTTTCATATACTAGTGGGAATTTTTCATTATAGAACTTGGCTTGTATATTCCAACAATGGGCCTCCTCAAGTGCCCTAGGTCTTCGTGAGCAAGCAAGTTGGATGCACACCCACTTTGTTCTTTTGTTGAGCTTTCATACATTTATAGCTCTAGTGCATCCGTTGCATGGCAATCCCTACTCCTTGCATTGACATCAATTGATGGGCATCTCCCTAGCCCATTGATTAGCCGCGTCGATGTGAAACTTTCTCCTCTTTGTCTACTCCACATAACCCCCTCATTATATTATATTCCACGAATAGTGCTATATCCATGGATCACGCTCATGTATTGCGTGAAAGTTGAAAAAAGTTTGAGATTACTAAAGTGTGAAACAATTGCTTCGCTTGTCATCGGGGTTGTGCATGATGAGAGCATTCTTGTGTGATGAAAATGGAGCATGACCAAACTATATGATTTTGTAGGGATGAACTTTCTTTGGCCATGTTATTTTGAGAAGACATGATTTCTTAGTTAGTATGCTTGAAGTATTATTATCTTTATGTCAATATAAACTTTTGTCTTGAATCTTATGGATCTGAATATTCTTGCTACAATAAAGAAGATTACATGGATAAATATGTTAGGTAGCATTCCACATCAAAAATTCTGTTTTTATCATTTACCTACTCGAGGACGAGCAGGAATTAAGCTTGGGGATGTTGATACGTCTCCAATGTATCTATAATTTTTGATTGCTCCATGCTATTATATTATCTGTTTTTGCTTATGGGCTTTATTAAACACTTTTATATTATTTTTGGGACTAACCTATTGACCCAGAGCCCAGTGCCAGTTCCTGTTTTTTCGCTTGTTTCAGTGTTTCGAAGAAAAGGAATATCAAACGGAGTTGAAATGGGATGAAACCTTCTGGAGAAGTTATTTTTGGAAGGAACGCAACCTGATAGACTTGGAGTGCACGTCAGGAAAGAAACGAGGGAGCCACAAGGTAGGGGGCGCACCCACCCCCCTAGGGCGCGCCCTCCACCCTCGTGGGCACCTCGTGGCTCCCCTGGCGTATTTCTTCTGCCTATATATATCCATATACCCTAAAACAATCGGGGAGCAGAATAGATCGGGAGTTCCGCTGCCAGAAGCCTCCGTAGCCACCAAAAACCAATCTAGACCCGTTCCGGCACCCTACCGGATGGGGAAATCCCTCTCCGGTGGCTATCTTCATCATCCCGGCGCTCTCCATGACGAGGAGGGAGTAGTTCTCCCTTGGGGCTGAGGGTATGTACCAGTAGCTATGTGTTTGATCTACCTATCTCATGTTCTTAAGGTGATACGATCTTGATGTATCGCGAGCTTTGCTATTATAGTTGAATCTGATGATGTTTCTCCCCCTCTACTCTCTTGTAATGGATTGAGTTTTCCCCTTGAAGTTATCTTATCGGATTGAGACTTTAAGGATTTGAGAACACTTGATGTATGTCTTGCCGTGCTTATCTGTGGTGAAAATGGGATATCACGTGATCCACTTGATGTATGTTTTGGTGATCAACTTGCGGGTGCCGACCATGAACCTATGCATGGGGGTTGGCACACGTTTTCGTCTTGACTCTCCCGTAGAAACTTTGGGGCACTCTTTGAGGTTCTATGTGTTGGTTGAATAGATGAATATGAGATTGTGTGATGCATATCATATAATCATACCCACAGATACTTGAGGTGACATTGAGTATCTAGATGACATTAGGGTTTTGGTTGATTTGTGTCTTAAGGTGTTATTCTAGTACAAACTCTAGGGCTGTTTGTGACACTTATAGGAATAGCCCAACGGATTGATTGGAAAGAATAACTTTGAGGTGGTTTCGTACACTACCATAATCTCTTCATTTGTTCTCTACTATTAGTGACTTTGGAGTGACTCTTTGTTGCATGTTGTGGGATAGTTATATGATCCGATTATGTTATGATTGTTCAGAGGACTTGCACTAGTGAAAGTATGAACCCTAGGCCTTGTTTCAACGCATTGCAATACCGTTTATGCTCACTTTTATCATTAGTTAGCTTGCTGTTTTTATATTTTCAGATTACAAAAACTATTGTCTAGTATCCATATTGCACTTGTATCACCATCTCTTCGCCGAACTAGTGCACCCGTACAATTTACCATCGTATGGGGTGTGTTGGGGACACAAGAGACTCTTTGTTATTTTGTTGCAGGGTTGATTGAGAGAGACCATCTTCATCCTACGCCTCCTACAGATTGATAAACCTTAGGTCATCCACTTGAGGGAAATTTGCTACTGTCCTACAAACCTCAGCACTTGGAGGCCCAACAATGTCTACAAGAAGAAGGTTGTGTAGTAGACATCATGGCCCATCGGCAGCGATATCGTCATGCTAGTCCTTGAGGGCGCAATGGGCATATTGGGGAGGAAGTGTGATGAGTAGTTTGCCATCCATCGTGCCAAAGATCCAAAGCTGCTCAGTGGCATGATCGACGACCCACCCGAAGAGCCACCATCACCGGTGCTCATCGAGATCCTGAAGCCTCGCAAGGAATTGGCAGAGGACCACTACTAAGAAAAGGGCTATAGATAATATGGACACTAATGATGCACCACATACAGGTGCGCCATTAGTAATATATTACTAATGGCACACCTGGTGTGTGGTGCGCCATTAGTAGTTTTGAAAAAAAATTGTTACTAATGGCGCACCATGGGGCAGTGCGCCATTACTAGTTGACATAGTAATGGTGCACCACACCCACAGTGCGCCATTAGTAGTTTTGAAAAAACAAATAGTAATGGCGCACCAGTGGACAGTGCGCCATTACTAATTACTAGTTAAAACTAGTAATGGCGCACTGTCCACTGGTGCGCCATTACTAAGTTTTTTTCAAAAAAAATTCAATTTTTTTTATTTTTTTCAAAACTAGTAATGGCGCACCGTGGGTGTGGTGCGCCATTACTAGTTTAACTAGTAATGGTGCACCACTCCCACGGTGCACCATTACTAACTTGATCCAAAAATTCCACCGAATGCACCCCCCCCCCATGGACCGCCTTTTCAGTTTAAAAAAATAAATAAAAGAAAATGATGGAAATTTCAATAAAATAAAATAAAATAAGTTTCCCATGTGATATGTGGTCTACTTGTTGGGAAAATTTACAAATATGAATTTCGACTTTATTTGCAAAATCTCTCTGGAATTTGTAAAATGGGCATAACTTTTGCATACGAACTCGGATTAAAAAGTTAAGTTACATCCGAATTTAATAGGGGAACCCCGTTAAACATTATCAAAATCCCCAAAAACCTAACAGAAAAAAGTTACGGGGCTTTTAAGATCTAGAGGGAAAAAATGGAAAAAAAATTCAAACTTACTAGTGGCGCACCGTTTGCTAGGTGCGCCACTAGTAACAGAAAAAAAATGGTTTCGAAAAAAAAATCGATTTTTTTTTCAAAATATGGTACGTGATATGACCGGGAAGTTTGAAATATTTTTTCAAAATTTCATCATACTCATGAACATGAACAAATTCGTAGACATCAACAAGGTTTAATAGGATTAATATGATACAGATATCAACAAGTGCCTGTGAAGTGAGCTGGTGCTGGGGTTTGATAGAACTTCGAAGTTAAGCGTGCTCGGGCTGGAGTAATGTGAGGATGGGTGACCTTCCAGGAAGTTTGACCACAGAGTGCGATTTGACCTGAGATTAAGCCATAGTGACCTGAGATTAAGAAAAAAAAGAAAAAAAATTGAAAAACAAATTTTGACTGATGGCGTGCTACTAGTGGCGCACCTGTAGTGTGCCATTAGTAGGCAAAACAGGTGCGCCACTAGTAGGCCTTTTCCTAGTAGTGGACCTCTGCAATTCAGTTATGAGACAGCCGGCCTACGGCTTCATCATTGTCGGCGGCAGCTGTGTCAATCTCGATCCCGACGATGTGGTGGCCAGGCTTGAGCACATCCTTGGTAGAGTTGACGTCCCCGACAAAGTAGAACATCGCCAAAGTGGTATCTTGATGATGCAGATGATGGAAAGAATTTTCTACCAAGGCATAGACATGGAAATGGAGCGGTTTCATGGGGATTTCATGCGCGTGATTGCACGCTGTCAAGCTCTTCTAGAAGAGCCCCAATAGCCCAAGAGCCTCCCAGCGCCAGCAGCTCCGTAGGCGGAGACAGGTAATGTTGCCGCGGATCGGGACACTCGGAATGAACGGGCGCAAGGGTGCTATGCTGATCATGAAGTCTGAGAAGGCCATCGTCGAAAGGCCGCCAACTCAGACTTTTAGCATACTAGAAGAACGCCCGTGCGTTGCAACGGGGCCACATTAAAATGTATGTATGTAGTGTTATAATACTCATCAATTTAAAACGTAAGGATTAAAAAAGGTACATTGGAGCGCACAAGTTGTTGGAACCATAGCTAGATAGCTAGCGTCAATATTATCCAGCCCTCCAGTACTTCTAGTTGCAAGACATCAATATTAAAACATGACGCTGAAGTGAGCAATTGACTAATTCTTCTGCCCCAGGTGCAAACTCTCCCAATCCTTACTCATGAATGGACACACAGACCGTTCACTTTGCGGATATACCATACATTGTCAGATTTCAAAGATTTTTATAAAAATCGCATACAACCTGATATAGGAATCGTACCATTGAGAAAAATGTCAGGCGATATTCTTGTCCCCTCCAAGACGTTGCAGATGTTGTTGGTGACGAGGCTCCTGTAAAACTTCTCCCACCGTGGTCTTCGGTAGTGGCAGAGCTTGAAAGAAAAACCTGGGCGGGCCAAACTAAAGGAGGCATCAGCACAAGGTTACAAGATGGAGTAACTACATCTGGTTAAGGCATTCCACTATCAACCATGAACCATCAAACTATTAAGTTAGCTCATATAAAAAAAGTTGAGATATAAGACATGAAAATCAGTTTCTCGATTCTTCATGCTTCTAAAATCTGTGATGGCATCTTCATAGTTGTTGTTCTTCCAATTCAAGCAATGGCAATAATGATGTTCCTCAGCTTCAGCTATCTCATGTATTTTTCTTTTAATAACCAAATAGATTCTTCTCTGATTCTGATTTTACTTGACCATGACTACCTATATTGCAATTTGTATAAGATCGGGACTGTATAAGATGTATAGAACTGAAATAAAAAAATCAAGCCATTAATTATCAATTTGGGAATTTTGGGGAAGTACCAGTTTGCCTGCTTCTGTGCATGTGCAGTCGTGCATGGGCTCCTGTCCTGTGCGAGAAGTGGGCCGGCACGACGCCGCGGCCACGCGGATGTTGCCGATCCTCTCGCTGCAGGCTGATGCCCCTTGTCTGCTCGATGCAAGATGTGAAGTGACGAGAGATTCCGGTGGCCAGCATCTGCACATTGCTCCCTGAGACGACGACGGGGGTCAGAGAGGGGGGGGAAGAGATGGGGGTGGGTCAGAGAGAGAGAAGAGGAGGGATTCGTACCCATGGATCCATGGCTGCCTGAGCTTGCTGGCTAGGGATTCGGGTTCTCTGCCGCTGCGGCTGCGTGGTCATGGAGGAGGATAGTGCTGTGAGGTGAGGAAGAAGGCCCGCTCCTCTACTCCGCCGCGCTCCACATCAAGCGCCGCTGCAAAGCCGGCGTCGACGCACGCGGATCCAGGGAGGTTGAGGGTCGAGCGGCGCCGGGAGTGAGGGAGGAGGTGGGGGCGGGGCGGCGCCGGTAGTGAGGGAGAAGATGGGGGTCGGGCGGCGCTGGGAGTGAGGGAGAAGGTGGGGGCGGGGCGAGCCCGGATCGGGGGAGCAGATGGGGGGCGGCCGGCGCCGGGAGTCGGGGAGGAGGTCGGGGCTGGCGGCAAATGGATCTGGAGGGCCGACTCGCTCGCGCGTGCGTGTCGTGGAATTTTTTTCGTGGGTTTTTCTTCATAGGTGGGAGGATGACGAAAATAAAACGGAGGTGGGAGGATGACGAAAATAAACTAGCGAAAATAAACCGTGCAGACTATTCACCAACTGCTCCATTAGGAGTAGAGATATTTTATTATGATTGTATCAAAATGTCACATATCTACATTTTAAGTAACTAAGCATATGTAGCTCGTGTGCATTTTAGGCATTGCCGCATGTGGCATTTGAAATTATCCTGAATATGTAAGACAATTATTAACCGTCACGATATTAAATTTGCCTCAATGGCGAGCAGAGCGCACGTAGGGATGCCAGAGCGGAGCGCACCGCGGGCGTGTAATGCCCACGATGCGGCTATGGCTCCCACGTGTCGAGGCATGACTTAGAGGCATAACTGCCTAGTGGTTTTGTCGCAAGAAGGGTCATCTTCACAAACATCCCAGGTAATGAACAAGGCAGGGATAAATTGAGTTGGCTTACACTCGTAACGTTACACAATACATAAATAATTCATACATCATCCAAAATACACATATAGATAGACTACGGTCAAATCCGAAAGAAAAGGAAAATAAACCCCAAATGCTAGATCTCCGATCGTTCCAACTGGGCTCCACTACTGATCATCAGGAAATGACACATGGTAACGACCAAGGTCCTCATCAAACTCCCACTTGAGTTCAGTAGCATCACCTGCACTGGTATCATCGGCACCTACAACTGTTTGGAAGTATTCGTGAGTCACGAGGACTCAGCAATCACACACCCGCGAGATCAAGAATATTTAAGCTTATGGGTAGGATAAGGTAGTGAGGTGGAGCTGCAGCAAGTGCTAAGCAAATATGGTGGAGATATAGCAAGTGCTACACAAATAAGAGTAAGATCAGAAGCTACACAACAGTCATGAAGCTAGAAGTGATCAAGAAGTGATCCTGAAACTACTTACGTTCAAACATAACCCAAACCGTGTTCACTTCCTGGACTCCGCCGAAAAGAGAACATCACGGCTACACACATGGTTGATTCATTTTAATTAAGTCAAGTGTCAAGTTCACTACAACCGGATATTAATAAGTTCCCATCTGCCACATAACCGCAGGCGCGGCTCTCGAAAGTTTAAACCCTGCAGGGGTGTCCTGACTTAGCCCATTACAAGCTCTCGCGATGAACGAAGGATATTCCTTCCCCCGGAAGGAAACGATGAAAAATGCATCAACTTGTCAAAACAAGTATGCCGCTGGAAAGATGAGGTGATTTCGATCAAAATCGATATAAGGATCACCGGAAACGGATGCACGGTTTGCAAACAACAAGCAAAACAAGAATGATGCAAATCTGCGCTTAACAACATCATAGCACTTAGAATGCAACAAGAAACTATGATACATCACTCCAACATAGCAACAAAGCACATGGCATTAAAGTACAGGTGCAGCTCTACAAATCATGAACACTAATCTCCTTCTATCTCTCACTAGAACAAGATGAAAATAGCATGGAAAAAATGCAAATGATACCAGCTTCACAGACTTAGAGAAAATAATAAGCATGGCAAAACAGCATCAGGAAGCAATGTTTAGAGCAAGCAAACAACATGCTACAAGAACATATCATGGCAAATAAATGCATGGCATGCTATTACTATACACATAGAACAAAACTACCTTACTGAACTTTAACCCAAGAGGCATGGAAAATAATGTGGCACCCATGCAAACATAGCGAGTTATATTAATAGTTTCAGACAGAAGAAAAACAAGACATGGCAGGAACAGATTCATGATAGCAACTTTGCAAGCTCAATTAACTCACCAAAAGGCATTTCATGGCATGACAAGGTAACCAACACAAATTAGACATGTTCAAGCAGCTAAACATGGCAAGAGCAAGTTCATAGGGTGCTTGCATCATTAGTAAAACACATGGAAATATTGAATATCATGTTCACAAACTACTAGGAACAATATTTAGCAAAAGTAGAGCAAGGAAATGAGATGCTAGAATGCTCTATAATTGCAACCAGAGACATAAATGGATAGAGAAATACCACATATACAAAATATGTTTACTGAACTATCGCAAAATGTGCATGGATCTCATGATAGCAACAAGTTTACATGGCATCAAAATGTAACAGGAAAAGACTTACAAAATCACTAATTTTCTGAAAACAACAACATTACAAAGCATACTTTGCATGCTTGTGCTAGTCACCACATAGATCACAAAAATACAAGGATTGCACCATTGTAGAGATGGCATGATGGAGCTCATAAAACATGTAGACATCATGCTCATAGGATGCACACACAAAATGCAATGAAAATGAAAAATCATCAAGTTTAGTTAACAGACAACAGTTAACATCATATAGCACTTCTGCAACTATGATAATGGCATCAAAATGGATAGTAACATGCATGCAAACATCACTAACATGACGAGCATCACGAGATGAAAATTCTGATATATCATATGCATGACTCGGAGCTACGGACAAAGAGATATGGCATGTCAAAGGAGACATAAAAATAATAGGCATTGAGGACTTGGAGGAAATCAGGAGGTCAACCTAGGGTTCGCACGGAAATCGATGTGGCGGTGGATCTCGCTGGATCTGAGGCGGCGACGGCCGGAGTTGGGGGTGCTCGACGGAGAGGGTCGGGCGGAGTGCGGGGAAGACGCCGGAGGAGGTCGCCAGAGCGTGGGGAAGGCCGGATCTGGCGACGGGGCCGCGGTCGGCGGCGGTGCGGCGCGGCGCGGCGTCGGGCGGGCGACGACAGCGAGCTGCGGGGTGCGGCGAGGTGGAGACGACGGCGTAGGGCGCGGTCGACGGTGGCGCGTGCAGGCGGTCGGCGGAAAAGGCAGCGGGCGCTCAGGCCCGGTTGCGCACGCGAGAGGGCGTGGGGTGGCGGCGGTGGACACGTGTCACCCTGCGATTGGCGCGAGCGCGGCGGCGGATCTTGTCTGGTGGCGACAGGGAGGACTTTTAGGGTTTGGACCCAGATTTGGAGGGGGACTGGCATATTTATAGGTAGAGGGAGCTAGGAGTGTCCAAATGAGGTGCGGTTTTCGCCCACACAATCATGATCCAACGACGGAGAATATGGAGGGGGTTTAGATGGGCTAGTGGGCTGCTTTAGAGGCGTGTTGGGTTGCAAAAAGAGAGGGGCTTATGCGGTTACCCAGTTTACCGTTGGGGAATCAAAGGACCTCCAAATGGAACGAAATTTGACAGGCGGCCTACCGGTGATGTACCAAGGCCACCCAACAAATGTCAACCCATTCCGAGAACGTTTTTCTCCTGCTCATGAAACAAGATTAGAGGGGTGCAACGGGTGCATGTGGGAGTGTCAGATTGCGAAAGGGACAACGGGGAAAATGACCGGTTGCATGAGGCGAACACGAATGCAAATGAGATGCACATGATGACATGATATGAAATGCATGACATGAACAAAATGCAAAACGAAGACAAAAATCCAACCACGAAGGGAATATCATATCACATAACCGAAAATGGCAAGAGTTGGAGTTACAATTAAGGAAAGTTACACCTGGGGTGTTACAACACTCCACCACTACAAGAGGATCATGTCCCGATATCTAGGATGCACAGGAGAGAAGAGAAAGAGGAAGAGGTAAAACAAAGTTTCTTCTTCGACAAACTAGTCAAACCACGAACCTTGAGAGATTAAACAATTTTTGAGAAAAGAATACAACGGAGATGAACGAAGTTGAAAATACTCTGTTACATGAGAGTAACAAGGAACATTGCGAAAACCTTGGGGTTGCCAAGATATGAATGAAGAGCTCCAGTGACAAGGAAGGACATGTAACCACTCTAGTTGAAACGGAATAAGCAAGGAATGAGAAGAAAGGATGCAGGAAGCACTCCGGTAGAAAAGAGAAGCAAAAAAACTTGACAAAAATGGGGAGAACTTGAAAAGAGGACACGACACTCCGGTTAAAAGGATAAGCACGAAAAGAACACAATCCTCACAATTCGAGATGATGAGTGAAAAGAGAAACATCACAATGCCTCCAAAAGAAAGAATAGAAGATAGATAATTCAAATAAAAGAATGGAGAAGAAAATGTCAACTTCTGCAGAAATGGTCTTGGAAACCACCCTTCCAAGAAGGTTATAACGGATTTGTTGAAAAACTAACCATGAAACGAATAGGCTTGTAGTGGGCTTAAGGAAAACTTCTCAAAATTGACGCGAAATTTTGCCACTACGGAAATAAAAGATTGGATTGATATCACCAAGGGGACGAGAAACTTATTTCACCGGGAGGATAAATGAAGAACTTGGGTCATTTATTAGCACCATAAATAGGAACAATCCTTAGGGAAAACTTTAGGTGAAATATAACCCAAGATAACTCCAATGAAGGGATTGATGGGATGCAAAGGACCTCATGAACGAATAGAAAATGATGGGTTTAAAATATGTCATTCCAGACAACTTGTGAATCATGAAACACTAAGGGAAATTAGCAAGAGTGACATAACACCACCTTAAAATATAAGAGAGAAAGAATTGCACTCCAGAATGCAAGATTAAGAATGCTTGAACTCCTCAAAACAAGACATGTGTTGAGCACCATGTTTATTTTAGAGTATAGCTTGGCGGAACTTAACTTCGAGAGAAATCTTGAAGAACAAATGAAGAATGAAAAGAATCCTTGACGAACCCTCATGTAGAGCCTCCATGAAGAACTCCTGTAATAAAAGGATGATGAGAGGAAGAGAAGTTAAAAACACAAGGTGAATCCTAGCGATGATTTAGATGGAGCTTCGCGATGAGATAATGCGGAAAACTTGGAACTCCAGAAAAGAAAAGATGAAACATCTCGAACCGAGAATGTGACATGATGAACAACTCTGGAAAGAAGAGATTAGATCACTTGGATGAAACAATGATAAGAATTACGTTATGTGTATCCTTCACCAATAAAATTGATGACAAACAATGGATTTGGCATACTACTTATTCTTGTAAAAAGAATTAAGATAGATATAGCGCAAACTTGGGAAGGTCTTCAATGAACCACCAGTAGGATTGAAACAACGAATAAATTAATATGAGAACATACGCAGAGAAATCTTGAACAAACTGCCGTAAGAATTAAAAACAAACAAAGAAAAGATAGCGAAACGCCGGGAAGAATTAGAAAATGAACGAATATACTTGAGAGAATTTATATAAAAGAGAACGAAGAGATCACGAGTTGATTAGAAATTACTTGAATGATGCACCGGTAAGAATTGGGAACGAGAGCTAGAAGCTGAGAATCAGTAATACTGAGATGATGGGCTCTGGAAAATCAAACTGAAAAGACTCCTAAATTACTCCGGATGGGTTAAATGAATTTTAAAATCAAAAACAATTATGAGAGGATGGCATCAAGCTTGAACTATGCCTCTTCAAGAGAACGGAGCAGGATTTAAGAGAAGATCTTCTTCAGTCTTCAACGTTGAGAATGATGACGAGAAATACCACCACGAATTGTTGCGACACTCCGGAGTAATGAAGAATAAAAATGTTGAACTAATGATGAAAAGAGTTTGAAAGATCTTGGAGAAAAACATATGACTGATGATAATTCATTCTTACGTCAAACTTCAAAAAGAATTTGGGAATAGCTCCAAAAAATTAGAAGAGTCAGGTAAAATCTTGGAAAAAGACATGTGGGTTAGGGCTCACTCAAAAGAAAACACCATTGAACGATTTAAGAGAGATTGCACCGGTTGAATTAAATGGCCCAAAAGAGATAACAACCTTGAGATATCTTGAATGGATTAGGAATGAAAACACACATCTCCTGAGATATCTTCAGCACTCCAGAACAAATGAATAGCGAGAAGTGAATCATTAAGAGGAGCATCAGCTTGAGAAAGCATTTGAAACAAGGAAAGGAATATGATCTGCACCGAAAGCTTGAATTGAATCCACTGGAGAAGAAAAAGAACGAAGAATGATTAACTCGAAGCTTTCTTAGCATCTTCACAATTATTCACCGGATCGAAACTTGAAAGAAAAGGATGAAGATACTTCACATCAATAAAATGGATAACGGATTAAGAAATCCGGGTCCTTGAAGAAAAAGGGTGGGAGGGCGGGAAAAACAGAGGCAACTTGGGGACGGATGAAACAAACACCGTTGAGAAAACTTAGAATTGATCTTGCGAATGTTGAAATGATCGGATCCACCTGAGGAGACGCACACCAGTTGGAAAGGAATTAACATGACAACCTCGATGATCAAGAAGGATTAGTATTCACATAGAAATATGAGAAGACCGCTTGGAAAAGGTATGGAATCAACACTTGACTTGAAGTAACTAGAATACCACAACTCAAAACAAAACAAAGTATTGGCTTGCACAATAAGCCGGAACAAACATATGATATATCCCATATTTTATCATGTGTCTGTTGGAAAGATATCCTATCTGATACTTGAATTCCCACCTATAAACTCTCGAAACTTTCTGGTTATGCAATCTGGTGTTGGGGATACAGGGAGGCACAATATATCACACAACTAACAAGCCCTACGCTCCAACTTTATCCATCCGTCAACACATAACCAAGAAAACTCCAAAAATAATGTACCCCAACCTTTGAAAAGCATCCATTATACGAGTTATGGCAATACTCCCGAACTCCCAGCCCAGTACTGGGTGTCGTCGAGGTTATCTCACCAACAACTGCATAAAAGAGATTTTCAATGTCGGTGGACTCTGGTATACCAGAACTACAATGATAAAATTGTGATGTCAACACCTCGGAGCTCAACTCCCTGGGACACTGCCACAACCCCTAAATGTCAGGAGGCACCAAGAACAATGTTCTTGTCACAAGTATATCAGAACGATCCCAAGATACCCGCCTGATCCTAAATTTTTTCATGAAATTTGAGGAGAGGAAAGACAAAACAACTACGTCAGGAGGCCTCACCATAGTGGCGAAGGGACTGAGGAATAAAAAGAATCCTACTATCAGATATATATAATCCTAAGTCTCAAAATATTTTTTTCTAGACTCAACAACGTCATCGATTTGATCAAGCAAGGGGCTCCTAATTCGGGGATGGCTCTGATTACCAACTTGTAACGCCCATGATGCGGCTATGGCTCCCACGTGTAGAGGCACGACTTTGAGGCATAACCGCATAGTGGTTTTGTCACAAGAAGGGTCATCTTCACAAACATCCCATGTAATGATGAAGACAGGGATCAATAGAGTTGGCTTACACTCGCCATGTCACACAATACATAAATAATTCATACATCATCCAAAATACACACATAGACCAACTACGGTCAAATCCGAAAGAAAAGGAAGATAAACCCCAAATGCTAGATCCCCGATCATCCCAACTGGGTTCCACTATTGATCATCAGGAAATGACACATAGTAATGACAAAGGTCCTCGTCGAACTCCCACTTGAGTTCGGTTGCATCACCAGCACTGGTATCATCGGCACCTACAACTGTTTGGAACTATTCGTGAGTCACGAGGACTTAGCATATATCTCGTTCTCATGGCACACCGAATGAACACTACGTACAGCAACCGAAGACCCCGAGTGAAGGGGTGGCACCGCAAGTGGCTCTATGTTGGACCAATAGTCAGAGGAGCACTTGCCCGGGGGGTTAAAATAAAGATGACCCTTGGGTCTCCTGAACCCAAGGGAAATGGCTTAGGTTGGCAAATGTAAAAAAAATGTTGGGCCTTACTGGAGGAGTTTTATTCAAAGTGAACTGTCAAGGGGGTCCCATAACCACAACCGCGTAAGGAATGCAAAATCAAGGAACATAACACCGGTATGACGGAAACTAGGGCGGCAAGAGTGGAACAAAACACTAGGCATAAGGCTGAGCCTTCCACCCTTTACCAATTATATAGATGCATTAATTAAAATAAGAGATAATGTGATATCCTAACATATCCATGCTCCAACATGGAACAACTTGCATGGCACCTGCAACTAGCAACGCCATAAAAGGGGCTGAGCAAAAGCGGTAACTTAGCCAAACAACGGTTTGCTAGGAAGGTGGGTTAGAGGTTTTACATGGTAACATGGGAGGTATGATATACAAGTAGTAGGTAGCGCTACACAGTGATAGAACAAACAACTAGCACGCAAAGATAGAAGTGATATCGAGGGTATGGTCATTTTGCCTGCAAAGTTCTCTGAGTTGTTGAAAGTTTGATCCTCGTTAGCTTACTCCATAGGTTGATCATTCACGTACTCGTCTCCCGTCTCTAGAAAAAGCAAGAACACAAGAAACGGAAGAACAATCAATCATGGTGCAATGCACAAGCAACATGATGCAATACATGGCATGTAATGCAAGGTATGATGTGCAACGCATATGGGTACTCCAGAAGGGAAAGGATGAAAAAGGAATCAACTTGTCAAAACAATTATGGCGCTGGAAAGATGAGGTGATTTTGGTCGAAATCGATATAAGGATCGCCGGAAACGGATGCATGGTTTGCAAATGACAAGAAAAATAAGAATTACGCAAATCTGCGCTTAACAACATCATAGAACTTAGAATGCAATGAGAAACTATGATACAAAACTCCAACATAGCAACAAAGCACATGGCATTAAAGTACAGGTGCATCTCTACAAATCATGAACACTAAGCTCCTGCTAGTTCTCAGTAGAACAAGCTCAAAATAGCATGGCAAAAATGCAAATGATATCAGCTTCACAGGCTTCAGGAAGAAATGTTTAGGGCAAGCAAATAACATTCTACAGGAACATATCATGACAAACAAAGGCATGGCATGCTAGTACTAAACACATAGAACAAAAGTCCCTTACTAAACTTTAACCCAACAAGCATGGAAAATAATGTGGCACCCATGCAAACATAGCAAGTTATATTAACAGTTTCAGATAGAAGAAAAACAAGACATGGCAGGAACACATTCATGATAGCAACTTTGCAAGCTCAATTCACTCACCACAAGGCATTTAATGGCATGACATGGTAACCAACATGAAGTAGACATGTTCAAGAAGCTAAACATGGCAAGAGCAAGTTCATAGGGTACATGCATCACTAGTAAAATAAATGGCCATATTGAATATCATGTTGACAAACTGCTAGGAACAATATTTAGCAAAAGTAGAGCAAGGAAATGACATGCTACAGTGCTCCAAAATTGCAACCAGAGGCATAAATGTATAGAGAAATACCACATCTACAAAACAAGTTTACTCAAGTATCGCAAAATGTGCATGGATCTCATGGTAGCAACAAGTTTACATGGAATCAAAATGTAACAGGAAAAAGACTTACAAAATCACTAAGTTTCTGAAAATAACAACATTACAAAGCCTACTTTGCATACTTGTGCTCGTAACCACATATATCACAAAAATACAAAGCTTGCACCCCTGTAGAGATGGCATGATGGAGCTCATAAAACATGTAGACATCATGGTCATAGGATGCACACACAAAATGTAACGAAAATGACAAATCATCAAGTTCTGTTAACAGACAGCAGTTAACATCATATAGCACTTTTGAAACTATGATAATGGCATCAAAGTGGACAGCAACATGCATGCAAATGCCACTAACAAGACGAACATGATCCGGGAGCTACAGACAAAGAGATATGGCATGTCAAAGGAGGCATAAAAAATTGGGATTGATGACTTAGATGAAATCAAGAAGTCAACCTAGGGTTTGCATGGAAATCCATGCGGCAGCGGATCTCACCAGATGTGAGGCGACAGCGGCCAGAATTGGGGGTGCTCGCCGGAGAGGGTTCGCTGGAGCGCGGGGAAGGCCGGATCCGGCGCCGGGGTCGCGGTTGGCGGTAGGGCGGCGTTGAGGCGGTGCGGCATGCGTTGGGGGGGGGAGGAGACAATGGGGTAGAGGCGGTGGCAGAGGGCGCGGTTAGCGGCGACGCGCGCGGGCGGGCGACGGAGAAGGCAGCGGGAGCTCGGGCCCAGTTGCGTGCGTGGGAGGGCCTACCTCGAGCCAGGCAGGCCGCGGTGGTGGACATGTGTCGCCCTCCGATTGGCACGGGCACAGTGGCGGATCTCGTCCTGTCGCGCCTGGACGTGTCCGGTGGCGGCGAGGCGGATTTTTAGGGTTTGGACCTGGATTTGGAGGGGGAGAGGCATATTTATAGGTAGAGGGAGCTAGGAGTGTCCAAATGAGGTGCGGTTTTCACCCACACGATCGTGATCCAACGATGGAGAGCATGGAGGGGGTTTAGATGGGATAGTGGGCTGTTTTGGAGGGGTTTTGTGCTGCAACAAGAAAGGGGTTTTTGCTGTTACCCGGCTAACCGTTGGGGCATCAAACGACCTCCAAATGGAACAAAATTAAACAGGTGGCCTACCGTTGATGTACCAAGGCCACTCGACAAATCTTGACCCATTCCGAGAATGTTTTTCTCCCGCTCATGAAAAAATATTAGAGGGGTGTAATCGGTGCTTGTGGGAGTGTCGGATTGCGAAACGGACAACGAAGAAAATGACCGGTTGCATGAGACGAACACGAATGCAAATGAGATGCACATGATGACATAATATGAAATGCATGACATGAAAAAAAATGCAAAACAAAGAAAAAAACCCAACCACGAAGGGATTATCATATCACATAGCCGAACATGGCAAGAGTTGGAATTACAACTAAGGAAAGTTACATCCGGGGTGTTACAGGGCGCCTCCATGGCGAGCAAAAGAGGCAGACGGACGCGAGCAGTGTGCGCCGTGGCCGCCTCAACGATGAGTAGAGCACGTCACAGTCCCTTGAATAACGAGCAACTACACCTACATATTGAAATTCTAGTCAACCTTCTGGCACCGTATGGAGATGCGATGACCCATCCATTAGACACGATGGTGATATCTGGATAGTGTGTGATAGTGGGCAGATACGTACACGTCCGAGAACATGGCCCCACGTACGCCTTCCGAGAACCATTTCGGGCTTCGAGCCCAGAGCCATCAATGAATTTTGAGGTTGTTTTTGTCACATTACTAATTACCACGCAATAACTAATTGTAAATCCGTTCACACTGATCCAACCTAAACGTGTTCCCACTTAGCATTGGGCTATAAAAACTACCCACTCGAACATTACTTCACAATACCTCTCCTTGTCACCGAAAAAACAGGTCTTTGCCATGGCCTGTAGGAGGAGTTTCGGGTCGACATATAACCAGGGAGCAAATACCAAGGCCGGGAAGCACTAGAAAGGTCTCGTCGCAACACGACAGCTGCATTAGTGATGTCCTGGCACCCCGTAGAGCCCTCAAACGAGCTCTCACTGACACGCAAGGGCTCTCGCAAGCGCGCGCCACATCGGCGATCGCGACGAGCTGGCGGTGCTGAAGTCCTTGGCCAAAGATGAGGACATTGTCGCTGGCCTAATTAAGAAGCAGGAACTGGTCGACGGCTTGATGAAGCTGCTCAAGATTAGCGATGCCTCAGTTGAGAAGGCAAACGGCCTTTTCGAGCAACTAATGGGTGACAATGCAAAGCTCTTCAAGGTGGTCGTCAATATAGTTGAGGAGGCCGCCAGCTGGAAGAAGCTACATGAGCAGAGCAGTTCCTCAGGGATGACATTGAAAGTGATCATCGACGAACTGACGGGTGACTTGAGGAAGCTCCGGATCGAGTGTGAGCAGGAGGTGGAGGAATCCATGGCTGCTGTCAAGCAAAGTCATGAGGAATTGAAGAAGGGGCTAGAGGATCTCATTGACCGAAGATCCATTGAGGAGTAGAGACAGTAGCGACCCAGATTGTGGTGTTCAATTTCCTCCTTCTCTTGCCCGTGTGTCTGTTAGGCGTTGCCGCATGTGGTATTTTAAATTATCTGGAATATATAAGACAATTATTATCCGCGCCATTGTAAATTTGTCGTCATATTATCCATTGCCATTTTATTTGTCGTCGTATTATCCGTTGCCGCATGTGGCATTTTAAACTATCCGGAATACGAGTTGAAAACACGAACAAAGCAAATGCTAATGTTGAGTAGGGTGGCTAGTGGATGGAGGTCAAAGAGCTCACTTCCCAGTGAGAATGCGTGGCCTTGGCTGTCGCATGCGTCCCGTCAAGCCAGCATGGTGGACAGGATGCATGCGTCCCGTCGAGCCTGCATGGCAGACTGCTTGCACGCGTTCTGGCGAGCCTACATAGCGGACTTCTCGAGCTCGTCCCATCTAATCAAATAGTTGCACGCACACCACCGAGCATGGTTAAATTTTAGCAAAAAATACAAAGTTGACCAATGAACGAGGAATGAGGTAGTACTTTCCCATAAAAAAAGAGGGACGCGTGGCCGCACTTAAATGGTTATGGGAACACACACGGTTCATATATTACAACCGTTTGCGATATTAACATGTCAGCTATTTGTTTCAAAAGGAATTCGTTGGCTATTAATGTGTGCGCCCTATCTCAAACTAGACGATTTTTTACCATGGCAGACATGTGCCATGTCATGAAACCATGCCAAGTTTCATGATTTTTGGGTGAGTTTTGGATTTACTTGGATTTAAAAACCGATATTCTCAATGTTTCATCATGACAAGACATTTTTAACTCAGTCCCGTTCCTTCAATGAGACCTAAACATGCACCAAATGACAAACGTATGATTTTCCGCCCATTTTGCTTCACTTGAGCAGGTGCTTGTAGTTCAAATTTGAATTAGGGACTTTAAATGCCTAGAAAACTCAATTAAATATATAATGGCCAAACGAACCCTGAATAGTTCCAAATTTCAGCATGACACTCATGTTGTTCTATGTTGCATGTGGAAAAGAAAATACAAGCCGAGAAGAGGCAGCGTTTATCGTTTCGCCCGCAAGAGGGGCATGGTTCCCTACTGGAACCACGAGGGTTGCAAGAAGCTCTGGTTTGTAAGAGGCATGTAATATAGCTTGGCCCAAATTGGACAATTTTTTACCATAACATATATGTGCCATGTCGCGACACCATGCCAAGTTTCATGATTTTCAAGTGAGTTTTGGATTTACGGAGATCTAAAAACGAAGATTCGCAATGTTTGAGGCCGAGCTAGGACACCAAGATGGTTGAATTCATTCTGATTCCTTCCATGGGACCTAAACATGCACCTAGGGACACATGTACAATTTTTTTAGCCATTTTGGTGCATTGGAGCATGTATTTGTAGTTTAGATTTTAATTATGGACATTAAATGCCTAGAAAACTCAATTAATTTATAAAAAGATCAAACGAACCCTGAATAGTTTCAAAGTTTAGCGTGAATCTCCCATTGTTCCATGTTGCCCGAAGAAGAAAATAAAACACAGGAAGAGGGAGCGATTATCGCTTTACCCACAAAGGGGGGCATGTTTTCCTATCGAAACCACGAGGGTTCTTGCGAGAGGATCCCATTTATAAGAGGTTTGTAATAAATCTTGGCCCGAATTGGAATTTTTTTTACCACAAAATATATGTGCCATGACATGACACAATGCCAACTTTCATGATTTTCTGGTAAAGTTTGGGTTTACGGGGATTTATAAACCAGGATTCCCAATGTTTGAGGACGAGCCAAGACGCTGATACGGATGTAATTCATTCGCATTGCTTGCATGGGACCTAAACCTGCACCCAAGGACACATGTATGATTTTTCTAACCATTTTGGTGCACTGGAGCATGTATTTGTAGTTCATATTTCAATTATAGACATTAAATGCCTAGGAAACTCAATTAATGTATAAAAAGGCCAAATGAACCCTGACTAATTTTAAATTTCATCATGGATATCCTCTCTTTTCATGTTGCCTGTAGAAAAAATACAAGGCGAAAAGACTCAACGATTATCGTTTTACCCACAAGGGGGACACGTTTCCCTATCAGAACCACGAGGCTTCTTGAGAGAAGCTCCGGTTTGTAAGAGGCTTGTAATAAAACTTGGCCTAAAATGACCATTTTTTCCATGACATATATGTGCCATGTCGTGACACCATGCAAAGTTTCATGCCAATTTTTTTGGGTGAATTCTGGATTTATGGGTATTTAAAACCGAGATTCTCAAAATGTCTGAGGTCGAGCCAGACAGCTAGATGGTTGAATTCATTCCCATTCTTTGCATGGAACCTAAACATGCACCCAAGGACACATGTATGATTTTTTAGCTATTTTGGTGCACTAATCTAAATTATCCACATTAAATTAATGCTTATAAAACTAAATTATAATGTATAAAAAGGCCAAACGAACCCCAAATATTTAAAGCAGTTCAGTTCAATTGTCTGTTACCCATGGGTAAGCACTGTGTGCATGCGTCATGCTAGCTCATGCTTTCTTCTTTACTAAGTTTCCATATTTATGGTGTTAAATATCCAAACACGCTTCCGTTTCCATCGATGTTCATCTACTCTCTTCCTCTTTGCCTCTCCTTCTAGCTTTTGTTGACATGGACAGAGGAAGAGGCCATGCTCGTGCTTCCACTGTGGTGGCGAGAGCTTCCCCTCGGAGCCATGCTTCTGCCTCGGGGGCGGCCACGAAGGCTGGTTCGAGTGCTCATGGCGGAGGCACAGGACGAGGTCGTGGCCGACGTGGTGGTCATGGTCGAGCCTGGACCAGGGGCGTCAGCGGTTAGACCTCCCATGAGGGACCGCGCTCGAGTTCGTCGTCAAACTGAGTGACCCGATAAGGAGCGAGCTACGAGTCCATCGCCCTTTCACTAGGGTGATGGAGGAGGATCAACCGGGTTATGGCTGCGCGTGAACGAGTGCATCAATGGCATCGTCCGGGTGGACGTGGAGTTCCCCGCCCACAAGATCATGTACCTCACCCGAGGGTGCAAATCCTTCGTGCGTGCCCGCTACTTGGCAGAGGGGCAGACCCTCCACTTCTAAGCTGGTGGAGGCCGATGCGCTCTCCTTGAAGATCTTTGGGACTATATGCGATGGTCGAGGGTGAGGCATGGAGACCTCGAGCAATGGCGAAAGCTCCCGCATGAGCGACAGCAACGACGAGGACACCGATGGTGAATACGACGATGGCGGGCATCCGGTCGTCAAGTCCAAAGAAGACGACTTGGTCTCTGGCTAAAAGTCGGCGGCACTGTCATCACCTGTTGGGCGCTGACAGCACCATCATCTGTAGCTGGACCCCGTCAAAGAGATTGGACGGGGGGTGCTCTGCTTCGATACCACCGCCACCTGCAGCTAGACCTCGGCAGGCTCGTGGACTCCGGCTTTGTCTACCCTATCGGTGTTCCTGCCGAGCCGCGTCCCTATAGTCTTGGTGGGGTTGACAAGGGCATTGCCCACACGCTCCTTTTGTCCTCTTCGCACTCGATGTAAACCCTAGGAGGAGAGGGACAAGAAAGGAATTACCGAGCACTTTTCAGTTTTTCTTCGAAAAATTGTGTGATATCCGATGTGCTCAGATAAATAAACATAAATTATCTTACTTATTTTTTCTCTCCCCTCGTACGCTTTCTTTACTACCCTACGCTGTTTGGAAACCCGCCGGGGAGTGACGACTGGCAAGGTAACTTGCCGGCCTCGAATGCAGCTTGCATATATTCCGTCAAGTGAACTCGAGGCAGAACTGGAGCGCAAGAACGAGGCGCGGCAAGGTTCCTCAGCGTGCAGGTTTTTCTTACGAGTAGAGAGATGTGCAAGGGAAATTTCTAACTTATCTTTCTTTGTTGTACTTCTTATTATATGAAATGACATGAACCGCCAACCCAATGTTCCACCTTCGTCGGGGAATCCTTTTGCATTTCAAGAAAACAGGAAGGAGAAGCATAATAATGTGGATACCCTTGGCGGTATGTTATTCATTATATTCAAGCAAAGTGATATCACACAACACATGCATTAGTACACAAGAAAACATGCCTGATGGCTCGTGGAGCACTTTGGCATTATTTAGGTATGCAAAGGTTCTATGTTTGGCTTTGTAAAAATGGTTACAAGTCACGGAGACTATGCTTGTACAAAGGAGGTTGCCGGGGCAAGGCCCGGCAACCGCACCTTACCAGTAGAACTTGCGAAGATGCTCAATATTCCATGAGTTTTGCACACGAATGCCATCTTTGCTCTATAGACAGACAGCGCCAGGTGTGGTGACATGGACTACACGGTAAGGGCCCTCCCACTTTGGCGTCAACTTGTTTGTTCCCTTGGTAGATTGAATGCGCTTAAGGACAAGGTTGCCTTCCTCAAGGCTCCAGGCGTGAACCTTCCATTTATGATAGCGGTGCAAGGCATGTTAGTAGCATGCAGCACACACAGCAGCCCGAAGACAATCTTGCTCGAGGAGCATGACATCGTCATGTTCGAGCTGCTCTTGCACTACTTCATCTTAGGCAAGTACTCGAGGTGACCCATATATGAGTTCCATGGGGAGCACTACTTCTGCACCATAGACTAGGGAGAAGGGTGTTTGGCCAGTAGGTCAATCCGGTATCATCATGAGTGACCAAAGAACCACCAATAAATCATTAATTCATCGCCTTCCGCACTTGTGCAACTTGTCAAAAGTTCTCGTCTTGAGTCCACACAAAACTTCGGCATTTGTCCTCTCTGCTTGCCCGTTACTCCCTGGATGAGCAACGGAGGTAAAGAAAACCTTGCTTCCAAGGCTCTGGCTGTATTGCATGAAGGTGCGGCTCGTAAATTGTGTGCCATTGTTAGTGATGACTCTATTGGGAAATCCAAAATGGCACACCAATTCTTTAAATAACTTGATGGACAACTATGCAGTCACCTTCCTCACTGGCTCTACCTCAGGCCACTTTGTGAACTTGTCGACAGCGACGTACAAGAACTCAAAGCCCCCGGTAGCACAGGGAAGGGGCCCAAAATATCGATCTCTCTAACCGAGAAAGGCCTGGAAGAGGGATTGTATGAAGGGCTTGAGTTGTTTGATGTATGCTCTTTGAATGGAACTGGCATGCTTCACATCTTGATACTAGCTCGGTCGCATCCTAGAGGGCAGCAGGCCAATAAAAACCTTGCCAGAAGGCTTCCCGACAAGGGCTCTGACTCCTATATGGGAACCACACATGCCTCCATGTATCTCTGCCAACAACTTCAGCCCATCTTCCCAGCAAATGCACCTCAATTTTAGTTCATTTGGTGTTTTTCTGTATAGGATGTAATCCACAAACTGGTACATACTTGATTGATGGGCTACTTTTTTAGCTTGCTCTTCTTCCTCAGGAAGTTCTCCTGTTTGGAGAAACTGAACTATCTGTTGGGCCCATGCTGGAGCCCGAGGATCGATAACAAGGACTAAAGGCATTTCTTCGGCTGTGGCAGCGCTAACCTCAATGGCAAGAACATGAGACTCTGCTTGAGGCTAATACTCACCGACAAGCACATTGACTTTCCCGGCAACATCCTTGCCGACAGGTTCACGGAGTTCAGCTGGAAGTTATTTGCTGCTACTTGACCTTCTTATTTTTCTTGGTTCTCATTGATGGGGTGACTGTATGCTGATTTAAATGGAGCAAAAAAGTTCCTAGTTCCACAGGAAGTTTTTGGGCTGCACACTTCGACAGTTGATCAGTAATTTTGTTTTCTGCACGAGGGATGTGCTCTGTTCGCAAATCACCAAAGTGTTCTTCCAATTTTCTCGCTTCATCCACATATGCCTCCATCAACAGGATCAGCTAGTCCTTGTTCACTTGATTTACTACAAGTGTCGTGGGTGGACATGATCACCTATGGGACCATGAGCCCCTTGTGGTTTGGGAAAGGGGGAGATCATGTTGCACAAAGAGCGGAAACCATGGGGAAGCACGACGGCGATGACACTGGTGGTTTTTACCTAGGTTCGGGCCACCATGAGGCATAAAACACTACTCCTTCTTTGGTGGATTGGATGGAGGGATCACAACAACAAGAAACACTCGAGCCTAGCAAGGTGGCCTCAGGGGAGCAGCTACGCACATACAAGTGTAAGGGGGTCTGAATCCTCTTCTAGGTTGCCTTGGACCTCCTTTTATAGCTCTAGGGGTAACCATAGTGGCAAAATAGTCATTATCTAGTGATTAGATAGCTAACGATGCTATCATACCTAACTCTGGCAGTTAGGACAAAGTGCATTTAATGCACTGCTAGCTGTCATGCCAAGTGTGAAGCCCGACAAGCCTGTCGTGCTGCTTAATCCTCTTCTGCTTATCTGTTCGACACACCTCTAGACGGGTGTCATATGAGCGTAACCTGTCTTCCAACGGGCCGCCACGTTCTTAGTGCAGGCCACTTAATCATATGTGGGCTCTACACCGCATTGACAAGTGATTTGCGTTGCTGTGCGGTGGACTGGTGGAGAAGTGGTGCCTTGGCGGGATTTCCTACTCTTGGCGGACCTGGCAAGCCTTCCTGGGCAATCCTGGACTTCTCCTTGGGGTGGTTGTAACACCCCGGATATGACTTTCCCAATATGTATTCCAACTCTTGTCATTTCCGGAGTTAAGTTATTTTATTTTCTCAGGTTTGGG
This sequence comes from Triticum aestivum, assembly GCF_018294505.1. Taxonomy (NCBI): domain Eukaryota; kingdom Viridiplantae; phylum Streptophyta; class Magnoliopsida; order Poales; family Poaceae; genus Triticum; species Triticum aestivum. Next base: position 289,456,435 of record NC_057797.1, on the reverse strand, counting down.
TCTTTGTCTCCGTGTGTTGTTATCGTTGTCATGCATCTCATATCATGTCATCATGTGCATTGCATTTGCATACGTGTTCATCTCATGCATTCGAGCATTTTCCCCGTTGTCCGTTTTGCATTCCGGCGCTTCGTTCTCCTCTGGTGGTCATTTCTACCTTTCTTTCGTGTGTGGGGATTAAACATTTCCGGATTGGACCGAGACTTGCCAAGCGGCCTTGGTTTACTACCGGTAGACTACCTGTCAAGTTTCGTACCATTTGGACTTCGTTTGATGCTCCAACGGTTAACTGAGGGACCGAAAAGGCCTCGTATGTGTTGCAGCCCAACACCCCTCCACTTTGGCCCAACACCCACCAAAACCCTCTCCATCATCTAGAGCGTTTGATCACGATCGCGTGGCCGAAAACCGCACCTCATTTGGACTCTCCTAGCTCCCTCTACCTCTATATAAAGACCCCTCCTCCAAATTCGCGGATCCCCTCTCCGAAGCCCAAAAAATCGGTTCCGCGCCGCCGCCGGACACATCCGGACGGAGCCGGACGCGTCCGCCGCCACCGCCTGCCCAATCGGGAGCTGACACATGTCCTCGCCGGGACTCCCATCGCCGCGGCCCGCCGCAGCCCGCGCGGGGCCCTCCCGGCCTGCGCGCCTCGCGCCCGGCTGCTTCTTCCCTGCCGCCCGCGCCTCCTCGCCCGCGCCGGTCACCACCTGGCCGCGCCGCCGCGCCGGCAGGTGCGCCGAACCTGCCGCCCGGCGCCCTGCCACCCCTGGCCGGCAACCACCGCCCCGCCGCCTCGTCCTCCACGCCGCCCCGGCCCGGATCCGGCGAGGTCCGGCCGGCCACCGACTCCGGCAAGCCCCACGCCGCCACCCCAACAAACTCTGGCGGCCGACTTCAAACTCTGGCAAGCTCACTTCGGCCAACCTCGGGAAACGCACCAGATCCAGATCCAGACGTGGTTGACTTTCTCCCGAAACCCTAGTTCATATGCTCCTGTTCATTGCATCGTAACTTTGCATCCGTAACGCCGTTTTGGGCATATAGCATATCAAAATGTTCGTCTCAGAGAGCACATCATTTCATTACATTGCATCATTTTCATTTGAGTTCATCTTGGTGCCCGAAATGCTGTTAGAAGAGTGCTACTTGAGATATTTGTCAGATCTGCTGCTCCATTTAGATATTTGTCATTTTTGCCATGATTATTGTGTGCATGATATGCCCATGAGCTCTACATATGTTTTGTTAAGGGTTTTTTCATCTTTCCAGAGGTGCAAACCATGTATTTTTGTGATGTGTGTGGTGACTAGTACGAGCTTGCAAAGTGAGGCTCTTGGTAATGCTGATTTCAGGGACTTAGCATTTCCACTAAGTCCTTGAGCTGTTTATCTCATGATGCCATATGTTCATCTTGTTTCCTAGTGATCTGTGCCTCTTTTGAGGATGATCAGTAAGGATGTTTTGTTAATCTTGTAGTGCTCTATCCATCCATGTCTTTGTTTGCAATTATGGAGCACCCTAGCTTGAGTCAATCGAGCTCTAATTTTGCTACTTCGTGAATCTGGGCAGATTGTCTACTTGTTAGCGATTTTGCCGAGGATGTTGTAGTTGATCCGTGCATGCAATGCTATTGTTCTTGCCATGTATAGCTTGCATTTCGTGTATTCTTGATGGGTGTATGCTTAGCTTGTCATGACTTGCTCTGTAGTGAGTGCATCGAGCTTGTAAACATGCCTACTTGATATCTCTTTCAGCATGCTCCAGTTTTTCACTAAGTCTGAGAACTGATTATGTTTTTTCCATGTTCACATGCTTGCAATTGTATTTTCTGACCCCTTTTGGCTCAAGGTCACTAAGGGACTTTTGTTAAGCTCTTTGAGTAGCTCCATGTCATGCTTTACTTTTCCATGTTCAGGTCCTTTAGCATGTAGTTTTGCTGTTCCGAAGAGTGCTATCTGATTTGAAATTCCAGACAAGTGTTAATTTCACTAAGTCTGAGATCTGTTTACCATAGGCATTTTTGTCATGCTTGTTTGAACCTGTTAATGGATGAATTGGCCGTAGCTCAGTGCTAGACTTTTGTTAAGCATCATGAATGCATCCCTGCCATGTATTTTGATGCCATGTTTAGGTGTTGTAGCATGTTCATCTTGTTGCATTTAGATGGCTACTTGCTGTAAATCGCAAAACGTGGTCATATTTGAATTGCTTGCCATTTCCAAACCGTAACTCCGATTTCGGCGTTCTTTATATCGTTTTCAAGAGATTTCATCTCATCTTTCCAGTGGCACACTTGGATTCCCAAGTTGAGGCCAGGTTCATGCATTCCTTGTCAAATCTTGCATATGCATCCCGCATCGCATCCCGCATAGCATTCCATGTTTGCATCATATTGTTTGATCCTTGCACGTGGTTGATTGTGTCCTTGTTGCTTGTTTGTCTTGTTTGGGTAGAGCCGGGAGACGAGTTCGCTAACGAGGAGCCCGTTGAGTTTGCTTTCGAGGATCCAGTCAACTCTGACAACTTTTCAGGCCAGATGATCATACCCTCGAAATCACTACTATCTTTGCTTTGCTAGATGCTCGCTCTTTTGCTATGCCAATGCTACGATGCCTACCACTTGCTTTCAAGCCTCCCAAATTGCCATGTCAAACCTCTAACCCACCATATCCTAGCAAACCGTTGATTGGCTATGTGACCGCTTTGCTCAGCCCTTCTTATAGCGTTGCTAGTTGCAGGTGAAGATTGGAGGCCGTTCCTTGTTGGAACATTTATTTACTTGTTGGGTTATCTTTTATTTTGGCGTCGTAGTCGGGCCATGAGTGTTTGGATGATGTAATGTTATCTATGTACTTGATTGACGTGGCGAGTGTAAGCCAACTATGTTATCTCCCCTTTTATTATCTATATTGCATGGGATGTTGTGAAGATTGCCTAACTTGCGACCTATGCCTTCAATGCGATTATGCCTCTAAGCCGTGCCTCAACACATGGGAGACATAGTTGCATTGAGGGTGTTACAAGTTGGTAATCGGAGCCTTCCCCGACCTTAGGAGCCCGATTGCTTGATCGTTTTTAGCGGCCGAGTTGTGTCTAGAAAAATGTTTTGAGTCATTTAGGAATTATATATCGGAGACTTTAGGAATTCTTTTTACTTCCCAGTCTCCTCATCGCTCCGGTAAGGCATCCTGACATAGAGTTTTGACTCTTCTCTTCTCAAATTTCACTAAAAAAAATTTAGGATCACGCGGGTATCTTGGAATCGTTCCGATGGTTTTATTACGAGAACATTGTCTTGGTGCCTCCTGTCAGGGGTTTTGTGGAGGTGTCCCGGGGAGTTGAGCTCTGAGGTGTTGTCGTCATAATTTTATCATTGCAGTTCTGGAATACCTGAGTTTAGTACGCCGACATCGAAAATCTCTTTTATGCAGTTCGTTGGTGAGATAACCTCGACGCCACCCAATACTGGGGCGAGAGTTCGGGAGTATCGCCATAACTTGTATAACGGATGCTTTTCAAAGGTTGAGGTAGATGGTTTCCGAAGTTTTTCTCGGTTATGTGTTGAAGGATGGATACAGCTGGATGTAGGATTTGTTAGATTTGGGTGAGATATTATGCTTCCCCTGTATCCCCAACACCTGATTGCCTAACCGGAAAGGTTTGGGATTTTCATAGGTGGGAATTCTAGTAGCTCTAGTTCTTCTTCCACGGATAGTTGGTTTGAGATTGGGTTTTCTTACCGATTATTCATTCTTGATCCTTACCTTGTTGATTTATTTCTCTACCTAAATTCTACGTGGCTTCTCAATTTATGGATATGTGACCATTTCAAGAGGAATGCATTCGTTCATTTTGTTCGGATGTGAAGGCTATATGTTGCAATTTTCATTCCGTTGGATTCAGTTTCAATATTTGTCTATCAATGTGCTAATGGATGTCAACCTCTTCAGGATGGCTCCTCCAACGCGCACGACTCTGAATCCAGATCCGCCACCACCTCCACCTCCTCTGGAGGCATGGCAAGCTGTGATGGCCGCAACCAATGCAAACACACAGTTGATCATGCAAATTCTTCAAGAGCGCAATCAAGGCAACCAAGGGAACCAAGGCAACAATCAGAATCACTTTGCTACACTCAACCAGTTCCTTGCTAACGGGCCAAAGACTTTTAGCAATTGTGTTGAGGCAACCGATGCTGACGATTGGCTTGTGGATCTGTGCAAGCATTTCGAGTGCAGTAACGTCAGGCCTGAGGACTTTGTCAAGTTCGCTTCCTTCGAACTCAAAGATCAAGCTGCAGAATGGTTCCAGCAGTACAAGGATTCCAAAGGTGGACGTGTGATCACTTGGGATGAATTCCGTCTAGATTTAAGAGCTCACCATATCCCTCAGAGCGTGGTTGAAAGCAAGCGTGAGGAATTCCGCAACCTTAAGCAAGGCTCTTTGTCTGTCTATGACTACAACAAGTTGTTCCAGAAGCTCGCCCGCTTTGCCAAGCAGGACGTACCTGATGAGAAGAGCATGATATACCAGTTCAGGGGTGGTCTCAGAGAAGAAATTCAGCTCGATCTTGTTCTCTTTGAACCCGTGAGGTACGATGAGTTCTACAACATGGCATTGAAGCAAGAGGCCGCTCAACTGAGGTGTGATGCTTCCAAGAAGTGAGTCAGAGATGCTACTCCTTCTTCCTCTACTCAAGTGGCCAAGCAGCAGAAGTATTGGCTTCCTCCTCCTCCGTTTCGTCAGCCGTATCAGCAGAAGAGCAAAGGTGTCAGTGGTTCTTCCCACCCACCCAACCTTGGCTTTCAAAACAAGACTTAATCTCAAGCTCCAAGATCGAGTGCTCCGTATCACCCTCCGCTTTCAGAGGTCACGTGCAACAAGTGCCAACAGAAGGGTCACTATGCCAACAAGTTTCTCAATCAGAGGCGTCTTCCTCCTCCTCCTCCTCCTATGAGATCGGCAAGTACAGCTGTGGTCAAGCATAACCCCAAGCACGCCAAGGTCAACTTGATGAACGCAGCTCAGGCAGAGGACTCATTAGATGTCATCATGGGTAACCTTCCTGTTAACGATGTTCCTGCAAAAGTTCTTTTTGACACTGGTGCATCACATTGTTTCATGTCAAAGCCATTTTTTACCAAGCATGAGTTCGTTTCGTCTCATTTGGGTAAACAAATGGATATCGTTTCTCTTGGCAAACGTTTGAGTGTAGGTCTGGAGGTTCCAGATGTTACTATCACCTTGGGCGACTACAAGTTTCTTTCTTCCCCAATGGTTCTTGGCAACTCGGATATTGATCTTATTCTCGGAATGGATTGGCTTTCTAAGCACAAGGCACATCTTGACTGTGCAGCCAAGCAGATTCAATTGACTCATTCGTCTGAGGATGTAATTGTCTTGCCACTTGTGATTATACCATCCGCCTGTTTTCTCGCAATGAGAAGGGTGAACTGGATGCTATCTCGCAAATTCCAGTCGTTTGCGGATATCAAGACGTCTTTCCAGAAGAGCTTCCAGGAATGCCTCCGCACCAGTCAGTTGAATTCGTTACTGATCTTGAGCCTGGCACGGAACCAGTGTGCAAGTGTCCTTACAAGCTCAGACCTGAGGAGTTGAAGGAGCTGAAGAAGCAACTCGATATTCAAGAGAGAATGGGTCTCATCCGGCCTAGTTCTTCTCCGTGGGGTTGTGGTGTTCTTTTTGTGAAGAAGAACGATGGAACGTACCGACTTTGTGTTGATTACCGTCCATTGAACAAGAAGACCATCAAGAACAAATACCCACTTCCCAACATCAATGAGCTGTTCGAACAACTCAAAGGTGCCCAAGTATTCTCCAAGCTTGATCTCCATATGGGTTATCATCAGATTCGTATCCGTGAGCAAGATATTCCCAAGACGGCTTTCAGGACAAGCTATGGTTCATATGAATACACTGTCATGTCTTTTGGCCTCGTCAACGCTCCTACGACTTTCTCTCGCATGATGAACTTCATCTTCAACGCCTACACCAATGACTTCGTTTTGGTCTATCTCGACGACATTCTGGTTTTCTCGAAGAACAAGGAAGATCATGCCAAGCACTTGCGTTTGGTGCTTGATAAGCTGAGGGAACACCAGTTCTACGCCAAGTTCTCCAAGTGCGAATTTTGGCTCGATGAGGTTCTTTATCTTGGTCATATCATCTCTGCCAAGGGAATTGCGGTGAATCCTGAGAAGGTGTCTACAATTGTGAATTGGGAACCTCCTCAGAACGTGAAGCAACTCCGTAGCTTCCTCGGTCTCGCAAGCTACTGTCGAAGATTCGTTGAAAACTTTTCTAAGATCGCGAACCCTCTCTCAAATCCTCTCCAGAAGCACGTCAAGTACGTTTGGTCTCCGGAGTGTGACATTGCTTTCAACACTTTGAAAGAGAAATTGATCACTGCTCCAGTTCTGACTCCGCCTGATGAATCCAAACCGTACGAGGTCTTTTGTGATGCCTCTCTCCAAGGTCTTGGCGCAGTATTGATGCAAGAGAAGAAAGTTGTTGCTTATACCTCTCGCCAATTGAAGCCCAATGAGAAGAACTACCCCACTCATGATCTCGAGTTGGCGGCAGTTGTGCACGCTCTTTTGACTTGGAGACATCTCTTATTGGGAAGAAAAGTGGACATCTTCACTGACCACAAGAGTCTCAAGTACATCTTCACTCAGCCTAATCTCAACCTCACGCAAATTCGATGGGTCAAAATGATTCAAGAGTATAATCCGAGTATAAAGTATACTCTAGGCAAGGCCAATCTGATTGTTGACGCATTGAGCAGAAAGGCTTATTGCAACAGTCTGATTCTCAAGCCTTATCAACCCAAGCTTTGTGAAGCTTTCCGCAAACTTAACTTGCAAGTTGTTCCTCAAGGTTTCCTCGCCAACCTTCAAGTCTCTCCTACCTTGGAAGACCAGATTTGCCAAGCCCAGCTTCTTGATGCTATGGTGAAAAAGGTGAAGATTGGGATTGCCAAGAGTCAACCCAAGTACAAGTGCTACCGCCTTGATGACAAGGACACTCTCTTCTTCGAGGATCGTATTGTCGTGCCCAAAGGTGACCTCCGTAAAGTGATCATGAACGAGGCTCACAATTCTCTCCTCTCCATCCACCCTGGGAGTACGAAGATGTATCAGGACCTCAAGCAGGGTTATTGGTGGACTCGAATGAAGCGCGAGATTGCTCAGTTCGTAAATGAGTGTGATGTCTGCAGAAGAGTGAAGGCAAAACACCAAAGGCCAGCGGGTCTCCTCCAACCTCTTGCCATTCCAGAATGGAAGTTTGACCACATTGAGATGGACTTCATGACTGGGTTTCCAACGTCCAAGCGTGGCAATGATGCTATATTCGTTGTCATCAACAAACTCACCAAAGTGGCTCACTTTCTGCCTATCAAAGAGTCGATCACTGCAGCTCAATTGGTGGAGCTCTATACCTCTCGAATTGTCTCTCTGCATGGTATTCCACAAGTGATCTCTTTAGACCGTGGCAGCATCTTTACCTCCAAGTTTTGGGATTCTTTTCAGAAGGCCATGGGCACCAACATCCGCTTCAGCACAGCTTTCCATCCTCAAACTAGCGGTCAAGTCGAGCGTCTCAACCAGATTCTTGAAGATATGCTCAGGGCTTGTGTGATCTCCTTCGGCATGAAGTGGGAGGATTGTCTTCCTTATGCTGAATTCTCCTACAACAACAGTTTTCAAGCAAGTTCGGGCAAGGCCCCATTTGAAATTATGTATGGCAGGAAGTGCCGTACCCCTCTCAACTGGTCTGAAACCGGTGAACGTCAGCTTTTGGGTAATTACTTAATCACAGAGGCAGAGGAAATGTGAAAAGTCATTCGAGATAACCTCAAAGCAGCCCAATCCCGCCAGAAGAGCTCCTATGATAGTAAGCACCGCGATTTGGCTTTCGAGATCGGAGATCATGTTTACCTCCGCGTCTCTCCTATGAAAGGTACTCGTCGCTTCGGTATCAAAGGGAAGCTTGCCCCCAGATACGTGGGACCTTTCAAGAATGTCAGCAAGAGAGGCGATCTCGCCTGTCAACTCAAGCTTCCTTCAAACTTTGCAAATGTTCATGATGTGTTCCATGTCTCTCAGCTTTGAAAGTGCTTCAAGACTCCTGACCGCACCGTTAACTTCGAGGACATTGAGCTCCAAGAAGATCTCTCTTATCGCGAGCACCCAGTTGCTATTCTTGAAGAGACTGAACGCAAGACTCGCAACAAGTCAATCAAATTCCTCAAAGTCAAGTGGTCACACCATTCCGACCGTGAATCTACCTGGGAACGCGAGGATCACCTCCGTTCTGAGTACCCGGCGTTCTTTCAGTCCTAGATCTCGGGACGAGATCCTTTCGTAGTGGTGGAGTGTTGTAACACCCCGGATATGACTTATGTATTCCAACTCTTGCCGTTTCCGGCGTTAAGTTATTTTATTTTCTCGGGTTCGGGTCTTTGTCTCCATGTGTTGTTATCGTTGTCATGCATCTCATATCATGTCATCATGTGCATTGCATTTGCATACGTGTTCATCTCATGCATTCAAGCATTTTCACCGTTGTCCGTTTCTCCTCCGGTGGTCATTTCTACCTTTATTTCGTGTGTGGGGATTAAAAATTTCTGGATTGGACCGAGACTTGCCAAGCGGCCTTGGTTTACTACCGGTAGACCGCCTGTCAAGTTTCGTACCATTTGGACTTCGTTTGATGCTCCAACGGTTAACCGAGGGACCGAAAAGGCCTCGTGTGTGTTGCAGCCCAACACCCCTCCACTTTGGCCCAAAACACAGCAAAACCCTCTCCATAATCTAGAGCGTTCGATCACGATCGCGTGGCCGAAAACCGCACCTCATTTGGACTCTCCTAACTCCCTCTACCTCTATATAAAGACCCCTCCTCCAAATTCGTGGATCCCCTCTCCGAAACCCTAAAAATCGGATCTCCGCCGCCGCCGGACACGTCCGGATGGAGCCGGACGTGTCCGCCGCCACCGCCTGCCCAACCGGGAGCTGACACGTGTCCGCCGCCACCGCCTGCCCAACCGGGAGCTGACACGTGTCCTCGCCGGGACTCCCATTGCCGCGGCCCGCCGCAGCCGGCGCGGGGCCCTCCCGGCCCGCGCGCCTCGCGCCCGGCTGCTTCTTCCCCGCCGCCCGCGCCGGTCACCACCTCGCCGCGCCGCCGCGCCGGCCGGTGCGCCGAACCCGCCGCCCGGCGCCCTGCCGCCCCTGGCCGGCGACCACCACCCCGCCGCCTCGTCCTCCACGCCGCCCCGGCCCGGATCCGACGAGGTCCGGCCGGCCACCGACTCCGGAAAGCCCCACGCCGCCTCCCCAACAAACTCCGGCGGCCGACTTCAAACTCCGGCGAGCTCACTCCGGCCAACCTCGGGAAACGCGCCAGATCCAAATCCAGACGTGGTTGACTTTCCCCTGAAACCCTAGTTCATATGCTCATGTTCATCGCATCATAACTTTGCATCCGTAACTCCGTTTCGGGCATATAGCATATCAAAATGTTCGTCTCAGAGAGCACATCATTTCATTCCATTGCATCATTTTCATTTGAGTTCATCTTGATGCCCTAAATGCTGTTAGAAGAGTGCTACTTGAGATATTTGTCAGATCTGCTGCTCCATTTAGATATTTGTCATTTTTGCCTTGATTATTGTGTGCATGATATGCCCATGAGGTCTACATATGTTTTGTTAAGGGTTTTGCCATATTTCCAGAGGTGCAACCCATGTATTTTTTTGATGTGTGTGGTGACTAGTACGAGCTTGCAAAGTGAGGCTCTTGGTAATGCTGATTTCAGGGACTTGGCATTTCCACTAAGTCCTTGAGCTATTTATCTCATGATGCCATATGTTCATGTTGTTTCCTAGTGATCCGTGCCTCTTTTGAGGATGATCAGCAAGGATATTTGTTAATCTTGTAGTGCTCTATTCATCCATGTATTTGTTTGCAATTATGGAGCAGCCTAGCTTGAGTCAATCGAGCTCTACTTTTGCTACTTCGTGAATCTGGGCAGATTGTCTACTTGTTAGCGATTTTGCCGAGGATATTGTAGTTGATCCGTGCATGCAATGCTATTGTTCTTGCCATGTCTAGCTTGCATTTCGTGTATTCTTGATGGGTGTATGCTTAGCTTGTCATGACTTGCTCTGTAGTGAGTGCATCGAGCTCGTAAACATGCCTACTTGATATCTCTTTCAGCATGCTCCAGTTTTTCACTAAGTCTGAGAACTGATTATGTTTTTTCCATGTTCACATGCTTGCAATTGTATTTTATGTTCCCTTTTGGCTCAAGGTCACTAAGGGACTTTTGTTAAGCTCTTTGAGTAGCTCCATGTCATGCTTTACTTTGCATGTTCAGGTCCTGTAGCATGTAGTTTTGCTGCTCCGAAGAGTGCTATCTGATCTGAAATTCCAGACAAGTGTTAATTTCACTAAGTCTGAGATCTGTTTACCATATGCATTTTTGCCATGCTTGTTTGAACCTGTTAATGGATGAATTGGCCGTAGCTGAGTGCTAGACTTTTGTTAATCATCATAAATGCATCCCTGCCATGTATTTTGATGCCATATTTGGGTGTTGTAGCATGTTCATCTTGTTGCATTTAGATGGCTACTTGCTGTAAATCGCAGAACGTGGTCATATTTGAATTGCTTGCCATTTCCAAACCGTAACTCCGATTCCGGCGTTCTTTATATCATTTTCAAGCGATTTCATCTCATCTTTCCAGTGGCACACTTGGATTCCCAAGTTGAGGCCAGGTTCATGCATTCCTTGTCAAATCTTGCATATGCATCCCGCATCGCATCCCGCATAGCATTCCATGTTTGCATCATATTGTTTGATCCTTGCATGTGGTTGATTGTGTCCTTGTTGCTTGTTTGTCTTGTTTGGGTAGAGCCGGGAGACGAGTTCGCTAACGAGGAGCCCGTTGAGTTTGCTTTCGAGGATCCAGTCAACTCTGACAACTTTGCAGGCAAGATGATCATACCCTCGAAATCACTACTATCTTTGCTTTGCTAGATGCTCGCTCTTTTGCTATGCCAATGCTACGATGCCTACCACTTGCTTTAAAGCCTTCCAAATTGCCATGTCAAACCTCTAACCCACCATGTCCTAGCAAACCGTTGATTGGCTATGTTACCGCTTTGCTCAGCCCCTCTTATAGCGTTGCTAATTGCAGGTGAAGATTGGAGGTCGTTCCTTGTTGGAACATTTATTTACTTGTTGGGTTATCTTTTATTTTGGCGCCGTAGTCGGGCCATGAGTGTTTGGATGATGTAATGTTATCTATGTACTTGATTGACGTGGCGAGTGTAAGCCAACTATGTTATCTCCCCTTTTATTATCTATATTGCATGGGATGTTGTGAAGATTGCCTAACTTGCGACATATGCCTTCAATGCGATTATGCCTCTAAGCTGTGCCTCGACACGTGGGAGACATAGTCGCATCGAGGGTGTTACAGTGGTCTCGACCTGGTCGGGCTCTCCTGTCCAGAAAGGGGGGCCTTCTCAAGGTGATGCTTCCGCGGTCTTGTATGTTGACTTGGTCTTCTCTATCGCTCCTTGATATCACAAAGAGCGGTTTCTCTGGCTTGGTCTTGCTTTATATGCATGTGGTTGGACATGCGATGCCAGCATGCCTGTGTATAGGTCTAGTCAACAAGTGCACATGTTTGTTACACCAATAGGAGCCCCCAGGCCTGGCCCATACGTGTCGCCAAGCATCATTGGGGTAGGCACCAACAAATACAAGGTGAGAACTTCTTCCAAACTACAATGCGATCCATGTCCTTCTTGATATCCTCTTTGCTTATACATTAACCTATGATTGAATTAGTTTTTGGTTTTTCTGTGCATCATGCATAACAATGTGGGGTAATTTATGTAATGGCCCACGGGACGCCCATGCCCCAAACTCACAGGGAGGTAACTGCCATTTTACTCATCCCACTACCCCCGCTGTTTCCACCATGTACGTTGCATGGATTGCAGAAGGTTGGTGCCGGGCGCATAGGGCATGGGAATGAGTGCCATGGCAAAAAGCGCAGCACCGTGGATAGGCGCAGGAGGGCAGTCGTTGATTCTAGATGTTGTCAGCGACACAAAGTGCTACTTCTTGAGGTTCCGTTGGTTTTTCCCTTGAAGAGGAAAGGTGATGCAGCAAAGTAGAGATAAGTATTTCTGTCAGTTTGAGAACCAAAGTATCAATCCAATAGGAGGTACACGCAAGTCTCCAATCTATGTACCTGCACAAACAATCAAACATTTGCACCCAACACGATAAAGGGGTTGCATCATGCAAGGATGAGATCTGATAGAGATAGATATAAAAGATTACTAAAACGTAAAACAAAGTAAAAGTAAAAAAATAGGATCATGGTATTTTTGTGTTTTTTTGTTTATAGATCTAAAAATAAATGATGGAAAATAGACCCAAGGGCCATAGGTTTCACTAGAGGCTTCTCTCTTGGAAGAAAATAACATGGTGGGTGAACAAATTACTGTCGAGCAACTGACAGAAAAGCGCAAAGTTATGATGATATCCAAGGCAATGGTTATGAATATAGGCATCACGTCCGTGTCAAGTAGACCGACTCCTACCTGCATTTACTACTATTACTCCACACATAGACCGCTATCCAGCATGCATCTAGAGTATTATGTTCATAAGAACCGAGTAATGCCTTAAGTAAGATGACATGATGTAGAGGAATAAACTCAAGTAATACCATGAAAACCCCATCTTTTTACCCTTGATGGCAGCAATACAATTCGTGCCTCGCTACCCCTACTTTGTCACTGGGTGAGGACTCTACAAGATTGAACACAAAACTAGGCACCTCTACCATTGCAAGAACAACCAATCTAGTTGGCCAAACCAAACTGATAATTCAAAGATAAATACAAAGATATCAAATCATACATATAAGAATTCATGAAAGACTCAAATAATATTCATAGATAATCTGATCATAAATCCACATTTCATCGGATCTCGATAAACACATCGCAAAAGATTACTACATTAGAAATATCTCTAAGAACATCGAGGAGAACATGGTATTAAAGATCGAAGAGAGAAAAGAGGGCATCTAGCTACTAGCTACGGACTCGTAGGTTTGTGGTAAATTACTCACGCTTCATCGAAAGGGAAATAGAGTTGATGTTGATGTACAATTGGCTTGCGGCAGTGGAGAAGTATTTTGGTGCACGCCTTCGGTGGTTTGGGAATATTTGGGAATTTATAGCAAAAGAATTAGGGTTGGAGGAATCCCGTGGGGCCCACAAGCCAGCGGCGCCCCCCTAGGGTGCGCCGTGAGGGCTTGTGGAGTCCTTGGGACTCTTCTGCCCCCCTCTCCAAGTCTGTTGGGTGTCTTCTGGTCCAAGAAAAAACATCACGAAAGTTTTATTCCGTTTGGACTCCTTTTGATTTTCCTTTTTTGTAAAACTCAAAAACAAGTAAAAAAATAGAAACTGGCACTTGGCTCTAGGTTAATGGTTAGTCCCAAAAATAATATAAAAAGCATATTAATGCATATAAAACATTCAAAACAGATAATATAATAGCATGGAACAATAAAAATTGTCGATACGTTAGGGACGTATCAAACATCCCCAAGCTTAATTCCTACTCGTCCTCGAGTAGGTAATGATAAAAATATAGTTTTCAATGTGCAATGCTACCTAACATATTTATCCATGTAATTTTATTTATTTTGGCATGAATATTAAGATCCATAAGATTCAAAGTGCAAATTTAATATTGACATAAAAACAATAATACTTCAAGCATACTAATAAAACAATCATGTCTTCTCAAAATAACATGGCCAAAGAAAGTTATCCCTACAAAATCATATAGCCTGGATATGCTCCATCTTCGTCACACAACGTATTTTATCATGCACAACCCCGATGACAAGCCAAGCAATTGTTTCATAATTTTGATATTCTCAAACTTTTTCAATTTTCACGCAATACCTGAGCATGAGCCATGGATATAGCTCTATATGTGGAATAGAATATGGTGGTCGTCGAGAAGACAAAAAGAAGGAGATAGTCTCACATCAACTAGGCGTATTTAATGGGCTATGGAGATGCCCATCAATAGATATCAATGTGAGTGAGTAGGGATTTCCATGCAACGGACACACTAGAGCTATATGTGTCTGAAAGCTCAAAAAAGGAACTAAGTGGGTGTGCATCAATCTTGCTTGCTTACGGAGACCTAGGGAAAATTGAAGAAGCCCATCATTGGAATATACAAGCCGAGTTCTACAATGAAAAATTCCCACTAGTATATGAAAGTGACAAAATAGGATACTCTGTATCATCAAGATCATGGTGCTACTTTGAAGCACAAGTGTGGAAAAAGGAGACATTGTCACATCTCTCTTTCTCTCTCTCACTTTTTTTGTTTGGGCATCTTTGGCCTCTTTTATTTTTTATAAATTCCATAGACTCGTCCCAACTTTTGAGGGAATCATAGCTTCCATCATCCTTTCTTCACATGGGACAATGCTCTAATAATGATGATCATCACACTTTTATCTACTTCCAACTCAAGAATTACAACTCGATACTAGAACAAGATATGACTCTATATGAATGCCTCCGGCGGTGTACCAGGATGTGCAATGATCAAGAGTGTCATGTATAAAAAAATATGAACGGTGGCCTTGCCACAAATACTATGGCAACTACATGATCAGGTAAAACAATATGACAATGATGGTATGTATCATAATAAAACAAAACGGTGGAAGTTGCATGGCAATATATCTCGGAATGGCTATGGAAATGCTATAATAGGTAGGTATGGTGGCTGTTTTGAGGAAGGTATGTGTTGGGTTTAATGCACCAGTGAATGTTGCGTGATACTAGAGAGGCTAGAAAAGGTGGAATGGTGAGAGTGCATATTATCCATGGACTAAACATTAGTCATAAAGAACTCATATACTTATTTGCTAAAATTTATTAGCTATCAGAAAAAAGTACTACACGCATGCTCCTAGGGGATAGATTGGTAGGAAAAGACCATCACTCGTCCCCGCCCGCCTCTCATAAGGAAGACAATGTAAAAATAAATAATACTCCGACTTCATCACATAACGGTTCACCATATGTGCATGCTATGGGAATCACAAACTTTAACACAAGTATTTCTACCAATCCACAATTACTCACTAGCATGACTCTAATATCACCATCTTTATATCTCAAAACAATCATAAGGAATCAAACTTCTCATAGTATTCAACACTCTTTATATGAAAGTTTGTATTATATCCCTTTGGATGCCCATCATATTAGGATGAAATTCATAACCTAAGAAAATTACCATGTTGTTTAGAGACTCTCAAAATAATATAATTAAAGCATGAGAGTTCAACAATTTCTGCAAAATAAAGCCACCACTGTGCTCTAAAAATATATTATTGAAGCACTAGAGCAAATTGCCTAGCTCAAAAAATATAAGTGAAGCACATAGAATATTCTAACAAATCCAAAAGGTCTTGCTTGGTTCAAACACTAATTAAAACACAAAAAAAATTATTACAAAGGTAATAATGTGTATTTATTCAAAAACAGAACCAAAAACAAAAACATCAAAATAAAATTGGATTGCCTCCCAACAGGAGCTATTGTTTAACGCCCCTAGATAGGCATAAAACATAGATATAGGTATTGTCATCTTTGGTATGCAATCCATAAGTAGCCCTCATAATAGATTCATATGGAAACTTAATTTAATTTCTTGGCAAGTGTTCCATGCCCTTCCTTAATAGAAATTGAAATCTAATGTTTCCTTCTTTCATATCAATAATTGCACCAATCGTTCCAAGGAAATGTCTACCAAGAATAATAGGACATGTAGGATTCAATCTGTATCAAGCACAATGAAATCCACGAGCACATAGTTCCTATTTGTAACAATAAGAACATCATTAATTCTTCCCGTAGGTTTTTTAATAGTGGAGTCCGCTAGATGAAAATTCAAAGAACAATCATCAAATTCGCGGAAACCTAACACATCACATAATGTTTTTGGGATCGTGGAAATGCTAGCACCCAAATCACACAAAGCCTGGCACTCATAATATTTCATTTTAATCTTAATATTAGGTTCCCACTCATCATAAAGCTTTCTAGGTATAGAAACTTCCAACTCAAGTTTCTCTTCAAAAGATTTCATCATAGCATCAATGATATGTTTAGTAAAAGCTTTATTTTGATTATAAGCATGAGGAGAATTCTGCATGGATTGCAACAAGCAAATACAATCTATCAAAGAACAATTATCATAGTTAAAATCCTTGAAATCCAAAAGAGTGGGTTCATCGCTACTTAAATTTTTGACCTCTCCAATCCCACTTTTATCATTTTTGCATTAAGACCTTTAAACTCTGAATCGATGGGACACCTTCTAGCTAAAGTTGACTCATCTCCAGTCCCATATTTATCAAGATTTATATTACAAAACAAAGATTCAATAGGAGTCACACCAATCACTTTAAGATCTTCATTATTATTCTTACAAAAATTAGAAGAACATGCTTCTACAAACCAATCTCGCTTAGCACACATCCTACTTGTTCTTTCTTCACACTCATCAATAGAAATTTTAATAGCTTTCAGAAATTCATTAATATCATGCTTGGGTGGCATAGATCTAATTTTCAAATAATCAATCTCAAGAAAACTTCTATCAAAGACAAATCATCAATCGAGAGCAATTTTTCTTCAACCATAGCATTGAAAACTTTTGGGGAATTAATAAAATATTTAATATTTTCTCAAGATCAGAGGGTATTTTATTATAATTTCCATAATAATTGTTGTAGGAATTAATACAATTATTAGAGGAATTACTAGGAAACGGCTAGGGTTGAAAGTACCTCTATATGCGTTATTACCAAAATTGTTCCTACCAACAAAATTCACATCCATAGATTCTTTATTATTCTGAATCAAAGTGGACAAAGGCATACCATTAGGATCAATAGGAGCACTCTTACTAGCAATAAATTTCATAACCTCATCCGTCTTTCCACACAAAGTATTAATTTCTCAATCGCATGCATGCACTTTTTTACTACTGGAAGATCTTTCGGTATGCCATTGAGAGTAATTAGCCATGATATTATCTAGGAGTTTAGTAGCTTATCCTAATGTAACTTCCATAAAAGTAACTCCTGCGGCGGAATCTAAAAGATTTCTAGATGCAAAATTCAATCCGGCATAAAAAAAATTGTATCATCATCCATAAATTGAAACCATGAGCAGGGCAATTTCTTATCATCAATTTCATCCTCTCCCAAGATTTTGCAACATGTTCATGATCAAGTTTCTTAAAATCATTATATCGTTCCTAAGGGAGATAATCTTAGTGGGAGAAAAATACATGGAACTAAAAGCTTCTTTACATTTATTCCATGAATCAATACTATGTTTAGGTAAAGATGAAAACCAAGTTTTACAACGATCTCGTAGTGAGAACGGAAATAGCTTCAATTTAACAATATCATTATCCACATCTTTTTTGTTTTGCATATCACACAACTCAACGGAAGTATTTAGATGGGATCCAGCATCTTCACTAGGAAGGCTGGAAAATTGATCTTTCATAACAAGATTCAGCAAAGCGGCATCAATTTCATAAGATTCCACACTAGTGGCAGGAGCAATCAAAGTACTAATAAAATCATTACTATTATTATTGGAAAAGTCACACCATTTTGTATTTTCTTGAGACATCGTGACAAAGCAAGCAATCTAACACAAGAGCAAACGAAAAGACAAACAAAAGAAGGGCGAATTAAAAGAAAATATTTTTGTGTTTTTCTGAAAAAGTTTTAGAAATGGGGGACTTGAAAAGAGAGGCAAATAGAAAATAATGTAATGCAAGAGATGAGATTTTATGGTGGGTACTTGGTAGGCTTGATGTAGAACCTCGTCGACAACGACGCCAGAAATTCTTCTTGTTACTTCTTAATCTGGCGTTGGTTTTTCTCTTGAAGAGGAAAGGGTGATGCAGCAAAGTAGAGATAATTATTTCCATCAGTTTGAGAACCAAGGTATCAATCCAGTAGGAGGTACAAGTAAGTCTCCAATCTATGCACATGCACAAACAATCAAACACTTGAACCGAACACAATAAAGGAATTGTCAATCCCTTCACTGTCACTTGCAAGGTTGAGATCTGATAGAGATAGATATAAAAGATTACTAAAACGTAAAACAAAGTAAAAGTAAATAAATTGAGCAAGGTATTTTTAGGTTTCTTTTGGTTTATAGATCTAAAAATATAGGATGGAAAATAGACCTAGGGGCCATAGGTTTCACTAGAGGATTCTCTCTTGAGAGAAAATAACAGGGTGGGTGAAAAAATTCCTGTCGAGCAATTGATAGAAAAGCGCCAAGTTATGATGATATCCAAGGAAATGATTATGAATATAGGTATCTTGTCCATGTCAAGTAGACCGACTCCTGCCTGCATCTACTACTATTACTCCACACATCGACCGCTATCAAGCATGCATCTAGAGTATTAAGTTCATTAGAATGGAGTAACGCCTTAAGTAAGATGACATGATGTAGAGGAATAAACTCAAGCAATATGATGAAAAACCCATATTTTTACCCTTGATTGCAAAAATACAATGCGTGCCTCACTGCCCCTACTTTGTCACTGGGTGAGGACACCGCAAGATTGAACCCAAAACTAACCACCTCTCCCATTGTAAGAAGACCCAATCTAGTTGACCAAACCATACCGATAATTCGAAGAAAAATACGAAGATATCAAATCATGCATATAAGAATTCAGGAAAGACTCAAATAATATTCATAGATAATCTGATCACAAATCCACAATTCATTAGATCTCCAGACACATCGCAAAATAATATTACATCTGATAAATCTCCAAGAACATCGAGGAGAATGTTGTATTGAAGATCAAAGAGAGAAAAGAAGCCATATAGCTACAAGCTATGGACCCGTAGGTCTATGGTAAATTCCTCACACTTCATCGGTAGGGCAATAGAGTTGATGTTCCCCCTCCGGCAGGATGCCAAAAAAGGCCCCAGGATGGGATCTCGCGGAAATTACAGAGGCTTGCAGCGGCGGAAAAGTATTTTGGTGGATGCCTCTGGTGGTTTGAGAGTATTTGCGAATTTATAGCAAAAGAATTAGGGTTGGAGGAATCCTGTGGGGCCCACAATCTAGGTAGGCGCCCCCAAGGGCGTGCCCTGAGGGTTTGTGTAGTCCTCGGGACTCTTCTGGCCCCTCGCCAAGCCTGCTGGATGTCTTATGGTCCAAGAAAAATCATCGCGGAAGTTTTATTCCATTTGGACTCCGTTTGATATTCCTTTTATGTAAAACTCGAAAACAAGGAAAAAAACTGACACTTGGCTAGAGGTTAATAGGTTAGTCCCAAAAACAATATGAAAAGCAAACTGATGCATATAAAACATCCAAAACAGATAATATAATAGCATGGAACAATCAAAAATTACAGATACATTGGAGACGTATCACAGAGGGACTGGATTGGTGGAATGGGAGGTTGCCTCCTAGGTGGTAAGGAGCCAACCCCCGGCCACATTCCCTATAAAAGGAGGCGTGGGTGAGGGGCTCACCCACACACACATCACCTCCTTCTTCTCCGTGCATCTTGCTTCCGTTATTGTGAGGGGAAGAGGACGCGTTCGAGCTCCAGCGGTGGTGACAAGGGTCTCTTCTTAGCAGCACCTCCCCCCAGCTGGCGATGCAGGGGCAGAGTCCAGCGCACAAGGTGGTGTCACAGGACGTGGGAGCGTCCATCGCAGTTCTTGCGACCGAGGACGGCATGGTGGCGCTCTAGTCGCTCCTCCCCCGGTCGCCCTAGCTCCGATGGAAGGTCACGTAAGCGACCAGCCATTGGATTTCATCGTCAAGCTGTGCGGGCCTCCGCGCAGCCGCCTCCGGCTTCCTACCCATTTTGCAAGGGCGATGGAGGAAGAACAGCTATCAGGATTGAAACTACACATGAGGGGTTGATCTAATGGAAGCATGCGGGCTGACATGGAGTTCCCCGCTCCTCGTGCCGTGCTTCTCCGGTGTGGCTAGAAAACCTTTGCTTGGGCACATAGCTTGGCGGCGGGGCACGTTCTCCATTTCAAATTAATGGAGGCCAGCCTGCTCTCCATCAAGGTCTTCGGGCATACGGGTACTCGCTTAGGGTGCTACGCGGAGACCTCGACCGACGATGGAAGCTCCTCCTCGAGCGATTGTGACGAAGAGCACAGTGACGACGATGACGACGGCACCGAGCAGGAGAATGGCGGCTCGAACTCCAGTTGAGCGTCGGACGCACCGTCACCGTCAGCACCATCATCTGCACCTGGTCTTCTCCCAAGTAGAGCGATTTTGCCAGGGTGTTGGATGTGGATGTCTCCACCTCCTCCAACTGTACTCCGGCAGGCTTCCTCATGGACTCCGGCTTCATCTTCCTTGTCGGTGTCCCTCTTGCTGCGTGCCGCTAGTCCTTGCGGTAGTGACTAGGGCATCACCAAGCTGCTCTCTCCATCCATCACCTTCGTCCGCGCCCTCCTGATCTTGTTAGGCTATGTCCCGCAGGCCCTGACAGGGTTAGTCTTGGCTTCTGCCCAGGCACTCCTTTTGCCCTCTTCATCTCCCACTATAGGTCCTTGTAGGAGAGGCACAAGAAAGGCATTATGGGGAAGTTATCTATTTTTCAATTCAAAAGATTTAGGCACTTTCCAAGCTTTAGTCTTAATTATGTAATCTTTTTCATCCATATTTCGGGCGTTGCCACATGTGGCTTTTTTAATTTTGTTCCTAAATATGTAAGACAATTATTATCCACTGTCGTCGTCCTTATATTCATCGGTCTTGCTATAAGTCGTAGTCCATGCTGTGTAGGTCCATCGGATCTTACATCAAGATCTGTGCAAAACTTCCTTTTCGTATTTTTTCTCTCTTAAATCTCCGTCGAGTGAGACATAGCCACGCCGTTAAATATGGGCTTGGGCGCCATTAATGGATATGTTGGGAGAGACGTGGGCAGCGGATAGATGTCAAAGGGATTTCCTCCCGATGAGCATGTCCAGGGGTCAGATCGCACACCTCCCATACTCAAATAGCTACCCCACACGGCACCTCCTAGCGAATAAAAAAGGGGACGCGTGGCAGCACGTAAATGGTAAGTAGAACGCCCATGGTTTCAATAATATTTGTGCTTCTGATTGTAACGTGACAGCGCTTGTTCCAAAATGTCTTTGTTGATTGTTAATGTGTGCGCCTTTGCAAATCAGACAAAAAATTTACCACGGCATGTTGGTGCCATGTCATGACACCATGCCAAGTTTCAAGATTTTCATGTGAGTTTTGATTTATGGGAATTTTAAAACCATGCTTCACGATGTTTCCGACCGAGCCAAGATGCCTAGATGTTTGAATTCCATTCCCATTTCTTGCATGGGACCTAGAAATTTTCCCAAGTACTCATAAATGAATTTTCAACTAACGTTGGCGCACTGGAGCATGTGCTTGTAGTTCAAATTTTAATTATGTGCATTAAATGCCTGGAAATTCAATTAATGTATAAAAAAGGCCAAACGAACCCGGAATATTTCCAAAATTTAGCACGAAACTCCTATTGGTCTAATCCGCCTCTGTAAAAAAATCAAGGCGGGAGAAGCCAGTGTATGTCGTTTCGCACACGGAGGTGACATGTTCCTTCTCGGAACCACGAGCCTTCTTGAGAAAACCTTCAGTTTGCAAGAAGCTTATACCAAAGTTTGTCCCAATTCGGCCAAAAAATTACCATAGCATGTTCGTGCCATGTCAGGACACTGTGACAAGTTTCATGATTTTCATGTTTTTTGGATTTACAAGAATAAAAAACCATGTTTCTGAATATTTCCGGTTGAGCCACGACGCCCAAATGTTTGAATTTCATTCCCATTTCTTGCATGGGACCTAGAAATTCACCTAAGGAAACAATTGTAATTTTTCAATCAACATTGGTGCACTAGAGCATGTGCTTGTAGTTTAAATTTGAATTATGCACATTAAATGCCCAAAACTCAATTAATGTATAAAAAGGGCCAAACGAACCCAGAGTAAGTCCAAATTTTAACACGACACTCATATAGTTCTATGCTGCCTCTGTAAAAAATCAAGGGGGGAGGCAGCGTATATCGTTTCGCACACAAAGGTGACATGTTCCCTCTCGGAAGCATGAGTCTTCTTGAGAGAAGCTCCGATTTGCAAGAAGCTTATACCAAAACTTGTCCCAATTCGGCCAATTTTTACCACAGCATGTTGGTGCCATGAAATGACACCATGCCAAGTTTCATGATTTTCAAGCGAGTTTTGAATTTACAGGAATTTAAAAAACCAAGTTTCTCAATGTTACCGGCCGAGCCACGATCCCAGATGTTTGAATTTCATTCCCATTTCTTGCATGGGAGCTAGAAATTCACCCAAGGATACACATGTGATTTTTCAACCAACCTTGGTGCACTTGAGCATGTCCTTGTAGTTCAAATTTGAATTATTCACATTAAATGCCTAGAACTCAATTAATGCATAAAAAGGGCCAAACAAGCCCGGAATAATTCCAAATTTTCACACGACACTCATATAGTTCTATGTTTGCTCTATAAAAAATCAAGAGGGGGCAACGCATGTCATTTTGACACAAAGGTGACACGTTCCCTCCCGGAAGCACGAGTCTTCTTGAGAGAAGCTCCGGTTTGCAAGAAGCTTATACCAAAACTTGTCCCAATTTGGCCATTTTTTTACCGTAGCATGTTGGTGCCATGAAAAGACACCATGCCAAGTTTCATGATTTTCAGGCTAATTTTGAATTTATAGGAATTTAAAAAACCAAATTTCTCAATGTTACCGGCCGAGCCACGGCCCTAGATGTTTGAATTTCATTCCCATTTCTTGCATGGGACCTACAAACTCACCCAACGAGACACATGTGATTTTTCAACAAAGCTTGGTGCACTGGTGCATGTGCTTGTAGTTCAAAATCGAATTATTCACAATAAATGCCTAGAAACTCAATAAATGCATAAAAGGGGCCAAACGAACCCGGAATAATTCCAAATTTTAACATGATACTCATATAGTTGCATGTTCACTATAGATAAATGTTCTAGCAATTCAAACACCATCCTTTCCCTCCATCACACCGTTTTGTTTTTCAAAACAGAATGAAAAAATCAGGTGTACCACAAATAGTTTACTAGCAAGAATCGTGTGGGATGCGATATAGAATATCTTAGCGCACCGTCTTGTCTAGCTTACGCAGGAAGCTTCGTCATCTACAGTCCACCACCCACGCTTGAACTACAGTTGCGCACTAGTTTCTCGTTACACTGAGCGAAATTTTTCATCCACCGCGGAAATATCTATCCCCCCACCCCACCAAAAGCCACATTTCCACTGTTCGTCCTTGCTTTCCAAGTTCAAACCTTCACTGCTGCTTGCTGGTAGCGCCGACTCCTCGCCAGTGACCCTTCTTCTTGCAGCGCCGCCTCCTCGTTAGTGACCCTCCTTCTTCCAGCGCCGCCTCCTCGGTGGCGACCCTTCTTCTTCCAGCTTCGCGTCCTCACCGGCGACCCTTCTTCCTCATGTGCGGCCTCATAGATATGGTCAGGTAATCCACACCCCACCCACACCATCCTCCTCCTACCTTGTCCCACATGCCTGGACTGACGGCGCAACACCTTTCACTGAAATCACTGGCCCTGTCCTCCAATTAAGCGCCGCCCACAACCATTTTGCACGCAGTATAACGTGGAGCTTAGTAGCATCTAGTAGCAGAGAAGAAAATCGCAGCCCCATGCATGGACGAGGTCGCTATGGCTGCCATGCGTGCCGACCGCCAGATCTTGGAGGAGCACCTCGTCTTAGAGGCCACCATCGACACCCCCCACATGGTTTTCTACTTTAAAATAAAGTTCGTGCTATTTTTTGGAGGCCACCTCCAGTGCCTTCTAGTGATTTGTCCTCTACAATGTTAGTATGCAATCTGATATTCTGAAATGTAATATTCAACTAACTGTTTGGTCCAATAATTGCTACATTTCTTAGTACTGTTCTCAAGCATTCTTGATTTCATTAACTACTCACAAATGATAAACATGTTCATGATCAGGGGAGTATTAAATAGCATAATGGATCTAAACATATAATCTTCCACCAAATAAACCATATAGTAATAAACTACAAGATGTAATCAACACTACTAGTCACCCACAAGTACCAATCTATAGTTCTGGTAACAAGATTGAACACAAGAGATGAACTAGGGTTTGAGAGGAGATGGTGCTGTTGAAGATGTTGATGGAGATGGCCCTCCCCAAGATGGGAGAGTTGTTGGTGATGATGATGACAATGATTTCCCCCTCCGGGAGGGAAGTTCCCTCGGCGAATCGCTCCGCCGAAGGGTAATAGTGCTCCTGCCCAAGTTCTGCCTCAAGGAGGCGGAGCTTCGTCCAGAAATTCCTCCTCTTATTTTTCTAGGTCAAATGACTTATATACTAGAAGATCGGCACCGAAGGTGGGCCGAGGTGGCCACAACCCACCAGGGCGCGCCTGGGGGGCCTAGGCGCCCAGGTGGATTGTGCCCACCTGGTGGCCCCCCTCTACTGTTTATTGGCTCCAGTATTTGTCAAATAATCCATAAAAAATCTCCGTGAAGTTTCAGCTCATTTGGAGTTGTGAAGAATACGTGGCCTGCCATAGCTTTTCCAGGTTTAGATTTCCAGCTGCCGAAATTCTCCCTCTTTGTGTGTTCCTTGCAAATTCTAAGAGAAAGGGCATTAGAATTACTCCAAAAAGCATTGTTATGGATAAAAACATTATAAATAACAGTAGGAAAACATTATGCAAAATGGACCTATCAACATCCAAGCACTGGTCCACCCACATATCAAATTATCAATGTAACAAACACAAATCATATGAGCATTATGAAAACTAACGTTACAACAATTCCCATGTATCCTCGGGAGCGCTTTGCTTTATATAATATCTCATCGAGGCTTGTCCTTTGATACAAAAAGGATTGGGCCACCTTGCTGCACCTTACTTACTTTTGTTACTTGTTACCCATCACGAATTATCTTATCACACAACTATCTGTTACTGATAATTTCAGTGCTTGCAGAGAATACCTTGCTGAAAACCGCTTGTCATTTCCTTCTGCTCCTCGTTGGGTTCGACACTCTTACTTATCGAAAGGACTACGATAGATCCCCTATACTTGTGGTTCATCACACGTCGACGTGCCGGTCTTGCTATGGTCGCCCTGGGTCTGCTGTCATCGAGGGGATTGCAATGTTAGTGTGGCCCCCTCGACACGGCCATCAGCCTGGGTTAATGTTGCTGTTTGCGGGTACCGCGATGACTCTGCCAGCTGTTATTTTCCAGCTTCAGCGAAGATGATCAAACTCTGGATGGTGGCCCTTCTCTCATCCATTTGATCAGCTGCTGGTGGGAATCTTAGTAGGAATTGGACACACTCCATGGCTTCCGTAGTCGAGCTCGACATTGCTGATGAGGTAGACCGCGACGTCGCTCAACTCCTGGTAGTTCCAGCAGCTGCGTTGCCTTCTTCTTACCATCACAAACCAGTCGCCAAGGCAGTTCAGTGACGAGGAGGCCCCGCTTGGGAGCCAATGTCCTTGTACGGTGCCTCGTCTTACCTATCTTGCTCTACGCAAGGAGTGCGTCTGGTGGCTGCGCCCATGGTGGGCCAGACTAGAGGGTCGTGGCTTGCACTAAAGCGGGTGTCAAAGCGATGACTACTCCTGCTAGTGCGACAGGGAGGTGGCGGCGGGTTGCCCTTTCCCCCGCAGCTTCCGGGTCAAGCTCGCCTGGATGCTGTTGATGGGGCCTGCCTCCGGCATTTCTTGTCCGAGCTTCGACCGTGGGGGACACAATGAAGGTGTTGCCTGTGCCGATCGTGCCGCCCGCAGTACCAGCCTCACCGAACGCCGTCGTGGTGCCTACGACATCCATGGCTGCATGCAAGGGGGCCTTCAAAGTGGAAGTATGTGTTGTCGCTCCAGATTTCTTCTTGGGCGCCATAGGTGAAATAAAAATGACAATGAAGAAGATGATGATGAAGATCGACGCGATGTTCACAATTTTGGGTTCGCACAAGTGATTTCCCCCTACCTGGCGCGCCAAAGATGTCGTGGGTGGACAAGATCACCTGTGAGGCCATGAACCCCTTGTGGTTCAGCAAAGGGGGAGATCACGTTCCACAAAGAGCAGAAACCATGGGGCAGCATGACGATGATGACACTGGTGGTTTTTAACCAGGTTCAAGCCACTGTGAGGCGTAAAAACCTACTCCTGCTTTTGGTGGATTGGATGGAGGAAACACAACAACACGCAATGCTCGAGGCCGCCAAGGTGGCCTCGTGGGAGCAACTACGCGCGTACAAGTGTGAGGGGTCTGAATCCCCTTCTAGGTTGCCTTGAACCTCCTTTTATAGCTCAAGGGGTAACCACAGTAGCAAAACAGTCATTATCTAGTGATTAGATAGCTAACGGTACTATCATACATAACTCTGGCAGTTAGGACAATGTGCATTAAATGCACTGCTAGGTGTCATGCTGAGGGTGAAGCCCGACAAGTCTGATGTGCTGCTTAATCCTCTTTTGCTTATTTGTTCGACATGCCTCCGGATGGGTGTCATATGAGCGTAACCTATCTTCCAACGGGCCGCCATGTGAATAATGGAGGCCACTTAATCATCTGGGAGCTCGACACTGCATTGACAAGTTATTTGCATTGTTGTGCGGTGGAGTGGTGGAGCAGTGGTGCCTTGGCGGGATTTCCTTTGGGTGTTCTCAACCTGGCCGACCTCTCCTATCTGGCAAGGGAGGCCTTCCCAAGGTGTTTCTTCCATTGTGTTGTATGTAGACTTGGTCTTCTTGATCCGCTCCTTGATCTCACAAAGAGTGGTTTCTCTGACTTGGTCTTGCTTTATATGCATGTGGTTGGACATGCGATGCCAGCATGCCTGTGTATAGGTCTGGTCAAGAAGTGCACATGTTTATTGCACTGACAACAAGTTATGAATCCCCTCGAACAATCAACTTCTCGATCCCAAACTCTACTGCAATTATGAGGCCGGCAAGCAGTCCCTCATATTCCAAAGTATTGTTGGTAGCATTCTCCCAGGGAATGTGCATCTGAACAACATACTTGATATGCTCTCCAGTGGGTGCAACAAGCAGCACTCCGGCACCGGTAGCTTGCAGCGAGAAAGCATCATCAAAGACAAGACACAATTCTTCTTAGTTTCCTTGCCGGGGAGAGTTGATTCAGGGACTTCATCATCCTTCATTGGTGTCCACTCCGCAGTGAACTCTGCCACTGCTCTGATCTAAATGGTTCATTACTTTCAAACTTGAGTGCAAAGCTCGATAGCTCTAGTGCCCACTACACTATCCTGTCGGTTGCCTCTGGATTGCTTAGAATGCGCTACAACGGGAAGCGAGTAACTACCGTGACCTCACAAGCGTGGGAGTAGTGACACGGCTTCCTTGAGGCCATAAGTAGGCCAAAAAGAAACTTTTGCACGCCCGACTACCTTGATCAAGCCCCCTTCAAGAGGGAGCTAACAAAGTATATGGGTTGTTGCACCACCTTATTCTTTGGCACTATCTGATGATCGGCTATCTCTTCTTGCATTGTCTTCGCTCCACCAGCGCTAGGGTCTATCGGGAAGGACTATGCCTTGTCAAGGGGCAGTTTTACTGCCATCGTCTCTGTGTTGCCAGCTTCTCTTTGCACAACCAGTGCAACACTAACCACCTGGTTCATTGCCACAAAGTATAGCAACACTATGGCCTAGGCGTGACTAGGGTTGGCGCGGAGGACAGGTATCTTTTCAAAACTTGCAGTGTAGCCTCCGCTTCCGGGGTCCATTTGACTGGACCTATCCTTTTCAATATCTTGAAAAATGGCAAGGCACGCTCAACAGATCTTGAAATGAACCTACTCAGAGCTGCGGCACATCCGGCAAGTTGCCGCACGTCCTTCACGGTCTTAGGTGCTTGAATTTGTCCAATGGACTTGATCTTGTCAGGGTTAGCTTCGATCCCATGCAGAGACACAAAAACCTAAGAAGTTTGCTAGATCAGACACCAAACATGCACTTCTTGGGGTTAAGCTTCATGTTTATCTTGCACAAAATTTGCGAACGTCTCCTCTAAATCTTTAATGATGTTTGATATATTTTTGGTCTTGACCACTATGTCATCCATATAAGCTTCCACGCTCCTCTACAAATGTCGCTCAAAACCGATCTAAACTGCCCTTGCGAATGTTGAACCAGCACTCTTTAGTCCGAAAGGCATGCGTACAAAGCAATACGTCCCACATGGAGTAATGAATGTGGTTTTCTCATCATCTTCTTTCGACATAAATATCTGGTGATATCCGGAGTATGCGTCAAGAAACGAGATCAAGTCACAACCGGCAGTGGAGTCAACAGTCTGATAAATTCACGGCAAAGGGAAGGGATCTTTGGGACATGCTTTGTTGAGATTGGTGTAATCAATGCAAAGTCTCCATTTACCATTTGCCTTGCGCATAACGACCGGATTCGCCAATCAAGTCGGATGTAACACTCCCCCTACCAGGCCTGCTTCCTCAGGTTTCTTGATCTCTTCTGCTATGAATTGTACCTGTTCCAAAGCTTGCTTCCTGACCTTCTACTTGACGGCCCAGCATGAGGGTAGACAGCTAGGTGGTGCTCAATTACCTCCCTAGGAACACCAGGGATGTTAGATGGTTTCCATGCAAAGACATCTACATTCGCCCACAGGAAGGCAACAAGCGCGCTTTCCTATTTGCTATCAAGGGTGGAACCAATGGTAAATGAACCGTCTTTGTCATCCCCCCTTGCTGGTACCTTCTTCTTCATAGGTGGACCTGCCTTGGTTTTCTTCCCGGTACAGCT
The DNA here is from genome assembly GCF_018294505.1 of Triticum aestivum. Taxonomy (NCBI): domain Eukaryota; kingdom Viridiplantae; phylum Streptophyta; class Magnoliopsida; order Poales; family Poaceae; genus Triticum; species Triticum aestivum. The sequence continues at coordinate 289,427,373 of NC_057797.1, read as the reverse complement.
TTCCGGCAAGTCCTCAACGGGTGCGCAACAATCTGCGGAGGCTTTCCTTTCTTTTGACGGGAGCTGTGGTCTTGACGTACATAGCTGCCACTGCTTCTCTATAGAGCTTGTCCACACATATAACTACATCTTTCTTGTCGGAGTCGACGGTGATGACGCCCATGGGCCCTGGCATCTTCAGGGTATTATAGGCATAGTGAGATGCCGCCATGAATTTTGCCAAAGTTGGGCGGCCGAGAATCCCATTAAATGGCAAGGGGATCTCAACAATATCGAACACAATCTTCTAGCTCCTGTAAATGAGTTCCCATCCAAATGTCACTGGCAACATAATTTTTCCCTTTGGTTGGCTTCTTCCCGAGTTGATTCCTTGGAATGTCCCGGTGTTTTTGAGCTCCTCCTCAGGAATCTATAGCCTCTCAGTCACCATGGGGGAGATCAAGTTCAAGCCGGCCCCACCATCAACTAGTATTTTCATGACCTTGAGGTTGCATACTGTTGGTGAGACCAACAACGGCAAACACCCGACCGCTGTCGTGCGATCAGGGTGGTCCTCAACATCAAAAATAATAGGCGTGTGAAACTACTTGATGGGCCTTTGATCTTCTGTTGTTGGTTCTGCCACATTGACCTCACGTGCCCACTGCTTTAGATGATGGTGAGAGGAGTGCAAAGATGCACCTTCGTCAATGCACATGGCTTCAATTGCCTTCTGGAACTCCGGCTCACTTGACTCATCATCATCCTCATCCTCACTCTCTTTGTATTCCCATTTTTTCTCTCTGCCCCTGGCGGGCTTTTCTTTCCTCTAGGTGCTATTTCCGCGGTGTCCACCTCAGCCACCGCGTCCCTTCTTTCGGATCCATGCGTATTGTCCGGGCCCTTCTCCTTGTCCTGCTTCTCGTATTCAGCCTTATGTTTCTCGACTAGCTGTTCAACTTGGCGGAACTCCTGGAGGTCTTGCACCTTGGTACAGTGGATTTCGCAGTACGGGCCATCGGATTTGCCGGTCTTTTCTCTTGCCGTGGCAACCTGGCAATCAGCGCATGTAGATGTGATGAGGACATCAATACCATTGTTACACCCACAGCCCCTGCTGCTATACATACTGGACGAATTACTAGAGCTCGTGCATGCCAATTAAATTACCTGGTACTTTCGTTTCCTGGTAACGATTCTAATGTTCATGAGAATATGATGCTGCCTAAATTGGATACATTTGTTTTGCTTACAAGTGAAGGGCTTAGCTTGGACAAGAAAGATGAACATTGGAGCAAGTTCAAGCATGGAGATGATGGAGTGCACAAGGGGAACAAGAATGGAGTTACAAGTGATGATTCCAGGACTTTGAAGCCACCATAATGAGTGCATAAAGCCTTGGACGAAATATACAAGATGCCACTTCATATATTTCGTCCAAAGGCTATTCTAGGTGCCGCGTCACCTTATTTTTGGGCCAGGCCCATGTAATTTTGAAATACTTGATTATAGGCTGTTTTTAGAGTCCATATGTGTGGAGAAACATGAGTTAGGGTTGGTTTCGGAACCCTCCTCCAGGGGTCATGAAATTCCCCCTCTCTCCTCCATATATATAGCCCTTACGACATCGCTTATACTTTGGGTTTTGTTTAGATTATAATTTCACCATAGTTGCAACTTCGCGTACTTCGTTTGTGTTCAACGACCAGACAAAGGCGTCATAGAACCTCACCTTCATTAAAAAACATTTCCTCTTATATTCGCAATATCCAGATTGCAATCTCAGTTTCTTGCTTGTTCTTTGTTTGCTCACAGGAAACAAACCCTTGTGGTCAGGTTGATCATGCTCCGGAATGGTCAATAACCCCTCGGAAGTTGGTTTAGCGATTACTAAGGCGCGACGTCTGGCACGTTTGTAGTTGGATCGTCAAGGTCGACTCCCACAGAAAATGATAGCCACCATCTCACCGAAACATCGGGACACCTTCTCGTCTATCAAGTGGTATCAGATTTCCAGGTTGCTCGGTGAGATTTTACAGTTTTTCATAGTTTAGATCAAGTATGTTCTTCATACCTACAGTTCATGAAAAATCCGCAAAAAATTAGGGTTACTTCATCATATTCGAACCAATCTGAGCCTTTGCATAATATTTTTTTGGTTTTTGCTTTGTTGAATTTGTGGTTGCATCGTCATGTCTAGTTGCTGGTCTTAGCGTCTAGTCTTTTAGACTTTCGAGTTCTGGTCATAAGTTGTCATGCCGCTGCTGCACCATCATCATCGCCCCTGCGATCTACCACCACCATTTATCGGCCACCGATTCGTATCCATATACCACCACCAATCCGAATCCATATACCACCACCAATTTGTATCCATATACCACCACCGATCTGTATCTATATACCACCATCGCTGCCATATATCACCACCGCTGCCATATCCTACCACCATATATCCACCACCAATCCAAGTTCCTTTCATATTAGGTTTGTTTTTGAGATCCATCTAATTTCAGATTCATGTTTCCTTGCCTGAGTAGGTTTCAGAAAAAAAAGTCTGGAGACCCCCATCTAGTTTTTCGCCAAAATTTTCGCAAGCAAAAATATTTTTTCCCTATCCTATTTTTAGGCTTTTCCGAGTCTTTTGAGCCACGTGCCATCATAAAGAATTTTTGTCGCACTTTTTCATCCTCGATGCCCTGATTTAAAAAAATAGTCAAAAAAGTTTCGTGCCCATCCTATCATTTTGACATGGGAAGAGTTCTGAGACACTCGCCATTATAGTGATTTGGCTCAAAAAAAGGAGCGCAAGAAAAAAGAGTGCAAAAAAACAGAGCAAAAAAAATTCCAGAGTGTGCTTTTCCCTTGTTTACGTGCCTCGCCGTGATTTTGTTCATTTTCTAGGCTTGCATCTCTAGTATGGTCTAGCCTAGGACCAGCATAGTATCGTCGTTGAGCGTTTATTCAACTTTGCATCTCTGAATCAAATATTGTTGACCTTTTTTGCTACAATATTATAAGGCTTCCTAGCTCCACATACATATACCTCATGCATTTGACTCTCCCTGGTAATCGTTCTATCCAATCTTTGAGAGTTTTGACTACAGCGGTTGCCGATCACCGCCTGCTGCTGCGTAAGAACTGGTAAGAATTTGAGATTTGCTTGACGGATTTGTGACACCTATCACCACCACTTGTTAGTAGTTTGTAGGATCATATTCTTTTGTGTTTCTATTGCTGCTAACCATGGCAGGCTCACAAGCCGACGAGATTGATTGGGAGAACTTGACGAACAAGGAGATTCATGATAAGTTTCAGCAAATGATGAGTGGACAGGTGCAAGATGTGCTAAACAAATTTGAAGAGGCCATGGAGAAGATAGATGGCATGGAGAAGACGTTCGAAACAAAGCTCGATAACAAGTTTAATGAATTGCTCGCGCGTCTTCCACCACCACCACCGGCTGCACCTAACGCTCCTCTACAACAACAACAACAACAACAACAACAACAACAACAACAACAACAACAACAACAACAACAACAACAACAACAACAACAACAACAACAACAACAACAACAACAATGTCGCCTTCCAAGTCAAGTGGGACGGGCACTGCGCGTTCCCCTTGAGCCTGGTCAAAATTTTGGTGCCGATGTTGATGCTTCTGTATCTCCAGCTGCTACTGCAGAGGTGGAGGACCATTGCGAGGATTAGGTTGATCAAAATCAGAACTACATGCAACCACCAGCACCACCGCCACCAGGTCATCCTCATTTATATCATCGCAATGGTAGGGCTGCACAACCACCTGAGGTACGAGATCATGACCATCTTCCTAAACTAAAATTGAACATTCCACCATTTGAGGGTAGATATGTTCCTGATATATATCTTACTTGGGAGTTAGAAACTAAACAACGTTTTACATGTTTACAATATGCTGAGGAGAGACGTGTTCCTGCTGCTGTTTGTGCTTTCACTAGTTTTGCATGTGTTTGGTGGTCTGAACATTGTAGATTATATCCTATTCCAGCTACTTGGGCTGCTTTGAAAACTTCTATGCATACTCGTTGGGTTCCACCATATTATCAACGAGAAGTACTTCAAAAATTGCAATGCTTAAGAGAGGGAAAAAATTCTGTAGAAGAATATTATCAGGAATTACAAACCAGCATGATTCAATGTGGTATTGTTGAGGAGAATGAAGCTATGACTGCATGTTTTATGGGTGGATTAAATAGAGAGATTCTGTCCATTCTAGAGTATAAGGAGTATAATAATATCGCTCGTTTATTCCATCTTGCTTGTAAAGCTGAACGTTAAGTGCAGGATCGACAGGCATTGGCGCGGACTAACTTTTCTGCAGGTTGATCTTCATCATGGACGCCGCGTGCATCCTCTACTTCCACCCATTCTACTGCACCGACACCTCCACCTGCTGCCACCTCCAGCCATGATACAAGGAAGCAGGCACAACCACCACTATCTGCCAAGAGCACACCTATCGGGCCTGCACAGAGTTCTTCTTCCATGGCATCAACAGAGCACACAAGTGATATTACTTGTCGTCGTTGTAAGGGAAGAGGTCATTATGCTAGAGAATGCAAATCTCAGCGTGTGATGATTTCTACTGAGGATGGTGGGTATGAGTCTGTTACTGACTATGATGAGGAGACTTTGGCTCTTATTACATGTGAAGAACACGGTGGAGATGATTCTGGTCATGAGATGCAAATACATGGCTCCTAAAGACGTTGACAGGTATGAATGTTTAGTTGCTCAACGTGTTTTGAGTGTGTAGGTCACATACGCTATGAAAAATCAGAGGCATAAGTTTTTCCATACAAAGGGAGTTGTGAAGGAATGTCATGTTCGCGTCATCATAGATGGAGGGAGCTGCAACAACTTGGCTAGCATGGAGATGGTTGAGAATCTATCTCTCACCACAAGACCACATCCACATCCTTACAACATCCAATGGTTCAACAATAGCGGCAAGGTTAAGGTAACACATACTGTTCGTGTGCATTTTAGTATGTCCACATATGCTGATTATGTTGTTTGTGATGTGGTACCTATGCAAGCATGTTCCTTATTACTTTGTAGACCATGGCAATTTGATAATAATTCTATACAGCATGGTAGAAACAATCAGTATAATCTTGTTCATAAGGATAAAAATATTACTTTGCCTCCTATGACTCCTAATTCCAACTTGAAAGATGATATTAATAGAGCTAATAAAGCAAAACAGGAGAAAAATAAGAGTGAAAATCAGAAGGTGGAAAAAGAATTTGAGAAACAAATGAAGCCTAATAAGTGTTGCTTCTGAAATTAAATTGAAAAGTGCATGTTTACTTGCCACCAAATCTGATATTGATGATCTAGATTTCAGCAAATCTGTTTGCTATGCACTAACATTTTGCAGGAGTTCGCTGACATCTTTCCACAAGACGTGCCACCAGGATTACCACCTATTCGAGGGATTGAGCATCAGATTGACTTAATTCCCGATGCTTCGTTGCCTAACCGTGCGCCATACCGTACCAATCCAGAGGAGACGAAGGAGATTATGCATCAAGTATAGCAGCTGCTCGACAAAGGTTATATACGCGAATCTCTAGTCCTTGTGATGTTCCTATTATACTACTGCCAAAAGAGGATGGTACGTCGTGTATGTGTGTTGATTGTAGAGGCATTAACAATATTACTTTTCGTTATCGTCATCCTATTCCTAGGATAGATTACATGCTTGATGAATTGAGTGCTCTACAATATTCTCCAAAGTTGATTTGCATAGTGGATACCATAAAATTTATATGAAATTGGGGGATGAATGGAAAACAACATTTAAAACTAAGTTTGGATTATATGAGTGGTTAGTCATGCCTTTTGGGTTAACTAATGCACCTAGTACTTTCATGAGACTAATGAACGAAGTTTTACGTGCTTTCATTGGACGATTTGTAGTTGTCTATTTTGATGATATACCGATTTATAGCAGATCTTTGGAGCAAAATTTGGAACATTTACGTGCTATTTTTATTGCTCTACGTGATGCACGTTTGTTTGGTAACCTTGGGAAGTGCACCTTCTGCACCGACAGAGTATCGTTACTTGGCTATGTTATTACTCCACAGGGAATTGAAGTTGATAAAGCTAAGATTGAAGCTATTGAGAGTTGGTCGCAGCCCAAAACGGTCACACAAGTGCGGAGTTTTGTTGGCCTCACTTGATTCTATAGGTGTTTTGTGAGAGATTTCAGCAGCATTGATGCACCTCTCAATGAGATTACAAACAAGGATGTGCCTTTTGTTTGGGGTACCACACAGGAAGAAGCCTTCACGGTATTGAAAGATAAGTTGACACATGCTCCTTTACTCCAACTTCCTAATTATAATAAGACTTTTGAGCTTGAATGTGATGCTAATGGAATTGGATTAGGAGGTGTGTTATTACAAGATGGCAAACCTGTTGCATACTTTTCTGAAAAATTGAGTGGGCCTAGTCTTAATTATTCTACTTATGATAAAGAATTATATGCTCTTGTTCGGACTTTAGAAACATGGCAACGTTATTTATGGCCCAAAGAATTTGTTATACATTCTGATCATGAATCGTTGAAACATATTAAAATTCAAGCTAAACTGAATCATAGACATGCTAAATGGGTTGAATTCATTGAGACTTTCCCTTATTTCATTAAACACAAGAAGGGTAAATAAAATGTTATTGCTAAAGCATTGTCTCATCGCTATACTATGCTTTCACAACTTGACTTCAAAATTTTTGGTTTGCAAACCATCAAAGATCAATATGTGCATGATGCTGATTTTAAAGATGTAATGCAGAATTGTAAAGAAGGAAGAATGTGGAACAAGTTCGTCGTTAATGATGGATTTGTGTTCCGTGCAAATAAGCTATGTGTTCCAGCTAGCTCTGTTCGTCTTTTGTTGTTGTAGGAGGCTCATGGAGGAGGATTAATGGGACACATTGGTGTGAAGAAGATGCAGGACATACTTCCTACACATTTCTTTTGGCCAAAGATGAGACGGGATGTTGAGCGTTTTGTTGCTCGCTGCACTACATGTCAAAAAGCTAATTCACGACTCAATCCTTATGGTTTATATATGCCTTTGCCTGTACCTGGTGTTCCTTGGGAGGATATATCTATGGACTTTGTTTTAGGTTTACCTCGAACGAAGAAGGGGAGGGACATCATATTTGTTGTCGTGGATAGATTCTCGAAATTGCACACTTTATACCATGTCATAAAAGCGATGATGCAATTAATGTTGCTGATTTGTTCTTTCATGAAATTATTCGCTTGCATGGTGTGCCAAATACTATTGTTTCAGATCATGATACTAAATTTCTTAGCAACTTTTGGAGATGATTATGGGCTAAGTTGGGGACTAAATTGCTTTTTAGTACTACTTGTCACCCCCAAACTGATGGACAAACTGAAGTAATTGTCTACTATGCATAGGGCTGTTTTGAAGAATAATAAGAAAACGTGGGAAGAATGCTTGCCTCATATTGAATTTGCTTATAATCGTTCATTGCATTCTACTACTAAGATGTGCCCTTTTGAAATTGTGTATGGTTTCCTACCTTGTGCACCTATTGATTTGTTGCCTCTTCCATCTTCGGAGAAGGTTAATTTTGATGCTAAAGAACGTGCTGAATTGATTTTGAAAATGCATGAGTTAACTAAGGAAAATATTGAGTGTATGAATGCTAAATATAAACATGCTGGAGATAAGGGTAGAAAACATGTTGCGTTTGCACCTGGAGATCTTGTTTGGTTACATTTGCGTAAGCATAGATTTCCTAATTTGCGCAAATCAAAGCTAATGCCACATGCTGATGGTCCTTTTAATGTGTTAGAGAAAATAAATGATAATGCATATAAACTTGAGCTGCATGCAGATTTTGCGCTTAGTCCCACTTTTAACATTGCAGATTTGAAGCCTTATTTGGGTGAGGAAGATGAGCTTCCACCAAGGACGACTTGATTTCAAGAAGGGGAGGATGATGAGGACATCAATACCATTGTTACACCCACAACCCCTTCTTCTATACATACTGGACCAATTACTAGAGCTCACGCACGCCAATTAAATTACCAGGTACTTTTGTTTCTTGGTAACGATTCTAATGTTCATGAGAATATGATGCTGCCTAAATTGGATACATTTGTTTTGCTTACAAATGAAGGGCCTAGCTTGGACAAGAAAGATGAACCTTGGAGCAAGTTCAAGCATGGAGATGATTGCGTGCGCAAGGGGAACAAGAACGGATTGACAAGTGATGATTCCAGGACTTTGAAGCCACCATAATGAGTGCATGAAGCCTTGGATGAAATATACAAGATGCCACTTCATAAATTCGGTCTAGAGGATATTCTAAGTGCTGCGTCACCTTATTTTTTGGCTAGGCCCATGTAATTTTGAAATACTTGAATATAGTCTGTTTTTAGAGTCAGTATATGTGGGGAAACAAGAGTTAGGGTTGGTTTCGGATCCCTCCTCCATGGGCCATGCAATTCCCCCCTCTCTCCTCCATATATACATCCCTTAGGGCATCGTTTAGACTTTGGGTTTTGTTTAGATTATAAGTTCGCCATAGCTGCAACTTCGCGTACTTCGTTTGTGTTCAACGACCAGACAAAGGCATCACAAAACCCGACCTTCATTAATAAAGCTTTCCTCTTATATTCAGAATATCCAGATTGCAATATTAGTTTATTTCTTGTTCTTCGTTTGCTCGCAGGAAACAGACCATCATGGTCAGGTTGATCATGCTCCGGCATGGTCAATCACCCCTAGGAAGTTGGTTTAGCAATTGCTAAGGCGTGACGTCTCGCATGTTCATAGTCTGATTGTGAAGGTCGACTCCCACAGAAAATAATAGCCACCATCTCATCGAAACATCAGGACACCTTCCCATCTATCAAGTTGCTTCCTTTCCAGTGCCTTTCGCGTTTGTTTTCTTGGCAGGGCATGGAATCGCCGGATCCTTCGACAGACATAACTGATTTTCACTTGAGTTTTTTGTTGCGCCTACGGCCCTTCTTCCCTGGGGCGGCGGCATCTGATACGTCTCCAACGTATCTATAATTTTTTATTGTTCCATGCTATATTATATCCTGTTTTGGACATTATTGGGCTTTATTATACACTTTTGTATTATTTTTGGGACTAACCTATTAACCAGAGGCCCAGCCCAGAATTGCTATGTTTTTGCCTATTTTAGGATTTCGCAGAAAAAGAATATCAAACGGAGTCCAAACGGAATGAAACCTTCGGGAATGTGATTTTTGGAACGAACATGATTCCAAGGACTTGGACCCTACGTCAAGCAATCAACCAGGAAGGCACGAGGTAGGGGGCACGCCCTCCACCCTCGTGGGGCCCATGTTGCTCCACCGACGTACTCCTCCTCCTATATATACCTACATACCCCCAAACTACTAGATACGGAGCCAAAACCCTAATTCCACCGCCGTAACTTTCTGTATCCATGAGATCCCATCTTGGGGCCTTTTCCGGAGCTCTGCCAGAGGGGGCATCGATCACGGAGGGCTTCTACATCAACACCATAGCCCCTCTAATGAAGTGTGAGTAGTTTACTTCAGACCTATGGGTCCATAGTTATTAGCTAGATGGATTCTTCTCTCTTTTTGGATCTCAATACAAAGTTCTCCCCCTCTCTTGTGGAGATCTATTCGATGTAATCTTCTTTCGCGGTGTGTTTGTAGAGATCGATGAATTGTGGGTTTATGATCAAGTTTATCTATGAACAATATTTGAATCTTCTCTGAATTATTTTATGTATGATTGGTTATCTTTGCAAGTCTCTTCGAATTATCAGTTTGGTTTGGCCTACTAGATTGATCTTTCTTGCAATGGGAGAAGTGCTTAGCTTTGGGTTCAATCTTGCGGTGTCCTTTCCCAGTGACAGTAGGGGCAACAAAGCAAGTATTGTATTGTTGCCATCGAGGATAACAAGATGGGGTTTATATCATATTGCATTAGTTTATCCCTCTACATCATGTCATCTTGCTTAAAGCGTTACTCTGTTCTCTTCAACTTAATACTCTAGATGCATGCTGGATAGCGGTCGATGTGTGGAGTAATAGTAGTAGATACAGGCAGGAATCAGTCTACTTGTCTTGGACGTGATGCCTATATACATGATCATACCTAGATATTCTCATAACTATGCTCAATTCTGTCAATTTCTCAACAGTAATTCGTTCACCCACCGTAATACTTATGCTCTTGAGAGAAGCCTCTAGTGAAACCTATGGCCCCCAGGTCTATTTTCCATCATATTAATCTTACAATACTTAGTTATTTCCTTTGCAATTTATTTTACTTGCATCTTTATTTCTCTTTATCATAAAAATACCAAAAATATTATCTTATCATATCTATCAGATCTCACTCTCGTAGGTGATCGTGAAGGGATTGACAACCCCTTTTATCGCGTTGGTTGCGAGGAGTTTATATGTTTGTGTAGGTGCGAGGGACTCGTGCGTGGTATCCTACTAGATTGATACCTTGGTTGTCAAAAACTGAGGGAAATACTTACGCTGCTCTGCTGCATCACCCTTTCCTCTTCAAGGGAAAACCAACGCAGTGCTGAAGAGGTAGCAGCATCTCGTTGTCCGAATCGACTTCAATGTCGGCATCCTCCCTGGGAAGCCCTCTCCCTTCATTAGCCCATGCGCACTTGTCCGCCAACATGTAGAGCTCATTCATGGTCTTCGACAGTCATACTTGCATTTTCTCCCACATCTAATGATTGCCACATTCATGTGGAACGCGGCAATCACAGCTGTGGGGTGCACATCCAGGATGTTGTGGTGTAGACGGATGAACCTCTGAATATATCTACGCAGATCTTCTCGTTCCTTTTGTGTGATAACTTGCAAGTCAGTGGGCAACCCAGGACCCTTCTGGCCTCTGGTGAAAGCGCCAATGAACTAGTTGCAAAGATCTGACTAGGAGGAAATGGAGTTCTCCGGCAAGTTCATAAGCCAGGCTTGCACATTGGGTTTGAGCACCAATGGGAAGTGGTTGGCCAAAATCTTTTCATCCCTTCCCCCGGTAGCCTCCACAGCGATCGTGTAAATGCCAAAGAACTTTGTAGGGTTCAGCTTGTCTTTGTACTTTTCTGGTACTTCGAGCTTGAACATGCGTATGGACGGCTAGCGGACTTGCCACAGATAGCGTGTGAAGGCAAGGCACCTGACCTCGTGAGCCAGGTACCCGCCGACATGGGTGTTGGCTCATCGACGATTGGGCCGTTGCATTCGTATAATTCACGGTGCACATCCCAATGTCGTTGGATGGTGGTGCGATGAAAGAACAAGTTGTTGCTGGGTGATTTTGGTAATTAATGTCAACATATCTCTTGTTGGACTAATACTTTCATCTAGCATATTTCATATAAGTCCAACAGTGGAGTGGCATGGACTAGAGGATGTGGGACCCCTTCAAGATGATGAAGACAAATGATTGGCTCAAGCTCAAAGCTCAGGACTCTACATTTTTCATCTTAGTGATCCAAGATCACATTGAGTCCATAGGAAAGCCAATACTATTAAGAGGGGATGTGGTGTTGCTTAATGGCTTGCTTGCTCAAAGTGCTTAGTGATATGCTCCAAAGCCCTCAACCACTTTCTCACATCCACATTTGTCTCAAACTTTCTATCCGGTGCCACCGAGTTCTCTTGACATAGCCACTGCCAGAAACCCTAATCAATTCGGTCTCACCGATAGGGATCTCGGTCTCACCGAGATGGGCTTGAAAACTCTCTGTTGCCTATTGCATTAATTTCGGTGTCACCGAAATGTGAAATCGGTCCCACCAAGTTTGCTTGGCCAACTCTCTATTTTGCTTGTTACCCAAATCGGTCCCACCGAGTTTGTGTAATTGGTCCAACTGAGATAAGGCTTTACCATAACCCTAGCACATCGGTCCCACCGAGTTGATCATGTCAGTCCCACTTGGGAGCCTCCATCAAAATTGTGGAGTTGAACCAAGGAGTTTGTACGGGGAAGGAGATTGCCTACTTCGTGAAGATCTACCCTGGTGAGGCAAGTTCTTCGCGGGCGATGGCCATGGTGGGATAGACAAGGTTGCTTGTTCGTGGACCCTTCATGGGTGGAGCCCTCCGTGGACACGCGCAACCGTTACCCTTCGTGGGTTGAAGTCTCCATCAACATGGATGCACAATAGCACCACCTATCGGAACCACGCCAAATATCTTCGTGTCTCCAATTGCGTTTGCACACTCCAAACCAATCCCTTTACATTCTTTCAACTTGCATGATTTACTTTCCGCTGCTCATATACTCTTGTCATGCTTGCTTGATATGTATTATGAATGTTTAAACCTGTGCCAAAATTCCACTTCAACTTAAAGAAATTAAAATCTGCAACTTTTCTTGCTAAGAGTCTGTTCACCCCCTGAGGGAGTCCTGGACTAAGGGGTCCTCGAGCGTCCGGCCTATTATCCATGGGCTAGACTGATGGGCTGTGAAGACATGAAGGCCGAAGACTGCACCATGTCCGGATTGGACTCTACTTGGCGTGGAAGGCAAGCTTGGCGACCGAAGATTCCTTTTTCTTTAACCGACTCCATGTAAACCCTAGATCCCCTCGGTGTCTATATAAACTGAAGGGGATAGTCTAGAAAGGACACCACATATACTCATTACCATATTCATAGGCTAGACTTCTAAGGTTTAGTCATTATGATCTCGTGGTAGATAAACTCATGTAATATTCATATTCATCGATATCAATCAAGAAGGAAGTAGGGTATTACCTCCATAGAGAGGGCCCGAACATGGGTAAACATCGTGTCCCCTGTCTCATGTTATCATCGATCCTAGATGCATAGTTCGGGATCCGCCGGTTTTGACAACGCCATTGGTGCTTTCATTAAGAGTTCCACTGTGTTGTCGACAAAAGGTTCGATGGCCCCCTCAATCGTTCATAATGACGCTGTCCGAGGAGGAACCTTCCTCCCCGGATAGATCCTCGTATTCGGCGCCTTCATACTATGGGCAGACTTGCTTGGCCATCTGGAGCAGATCGATAGCTATGCCCCTGGCCATCAGGTCGGATTCGGAAGCTTGAACTACGCCGTGGATATCCGTGGAGACTTGATGTTCGAGGACTTGAGCCCGCGGCAATCGCTCCCCCTCATCCCGATGAACGTGACTTCAATCTGTCATCGGATCACACCCAGGAGATGGTTCCTGCAGCTGCAACGACCTTAGAGCCAAAGCAGATCGAGCCATCGGAGGCCTCAGAGTCCGCGGTGTTGGAGCCGCACATGGACGCGACGCCCTATAAGTTCCGGACTGTGTACACCCGCGGACACCGAGTTAGATCGGTTATCAATCTTCGAGTTCAGCGCCGCTGACGTGTTCCAGCAGTCACCTTTGGTGACGTGCTAAAATATTTAAAGATTTTGTCCTTGGAAAAGGAATCACAGCCGAACTATGTCCGGTTCGAGCTAGAGATGGATGATGACGAATTTCGCTTCCCACCCGCTACCCACTTCATAGCCACCGTCGATGACTTAATCGACGTGCTTGACTATGACTCTGAAAACATTGATGGTATGGACGATGATGCTGACAAGGAGCATGTCCAAGACCCGCCATTCACTGGACGTTGGACAGCCACCTCTTCATACGATGTCTACATGGTTGATACACCTAAAGGATCTGGCGACGACAAAGATGAGCCGAATACGAACAAAACCTCTGAGACACAGTCTAAGCACCGGCAGCCCAAACACCGCCCCAAGCTCCACCGCTCAAAGGACGGCAACACTGGCACCGGAGAAAATAGTACTCCAGGGGACGCCGAAAATAGTGAAGACCACGACGGGGCTACATCCGAGCAGGAACACGACAGCAGGCAAGACAACCCTGACGAATAGGACATACAAGATGACCCGGAGGATGATAGTTACCGTCCGCCCTCCGAGGAGGAGACAACCCTTGGCAACGAAGACTTCATCATGCCCGAGGATCCTCTCGAGTAGGAGCGCTTTAAGCTTCAGCTCATAGCCACTGCAAGGATCCTGAAAAAGAAACAACAGTAGCTTCAAGCTGAACAAGACCTGCTCGTCGATAGATGGACTTATGTCCTGATAGCCGAAGAATACTGCCTCAACCGCCCAGCCAAGAGCTACCCGAAATGTAGACTGCTACCTCAATTCGATGAGGAGGCTCCGGAGCATATATCTCCCTCGTATAATGCGGATGGACCACCACGTGGTCGGGACAGGGCGGCGGAACGGCCACCCCGCGGTCGTGATAAAGCGGCAACTCAGGGCGAACAGCAGACCGCCCCACCACCCCGTAAAAATAGGGACGGAAGAGTTCGGAGTCATACATACGAACTCCGACAGACTCTGGATAGTATAGTAGGACACACAAGATTGATCTACGGATCACGAGGACGTGCCACGAGGCGCGACGATGGTTACTTAGTCATATGTGACAAACCTAACCATGCTCGGGCCGAATGCTGCAGACGGACTCCTTCAGAGCTCCGTCATGATGCGGCCTGATATAGAGGCGTCGCACACCCGCTCTGCTTCATAGATGAAGTACTAGATCATGAATTCTCCGAGGGGTTCAAGCCCTTCAATATTGCATCATACGACGGCACAACCGATCCTGCGGTATGGATCGACGAATTCATTCTCCACATCCACATGGCCCGAGGAAACGACCTCCACGCCATCAAATACCTCCCATTAAAACTCAAAGGACCAGATCGGCATTGGTTAAATAGCGTGCTTGAGAACTCAATCGGCAGCTGGGAGGACATGGAAGAGGCTTTCCTCGACGACTTCCAAGGAACTTATGTCCGACCACCAGATGCCGATGACCTAAGCCACATAGTTCAACAACCTAGAGAATCAGTCAAGAAATTCTGGACTAGATTCCTAACGAAAAGGAACCAGATTGTTGACTGTTCGGATGCCGAGGCCCTAGCAGCCTTCAAACGCAGCATCCGTGATGAATGGCTAGCACGCCACCTCGGACAAGAAAAGTCGAAGTCAATGGCAGCACTTACGGCACTCATGACCCGCTTTTGCGTAGGTGAGGACAGCTGGCTGGCTCGTAGGAAAAACACAGCCAGCAAGGTAGGCCCCACAGACGCCAAGAACAACACCGGCAGACTCCGGCGCAATAGACACAAACGCAGAAGCAATGGCGACAACACCAAGGACACCACAGTCAACGCCGGATTCGGTGGCTCCAAGTCCGGCCAATGGAAGAAACCCTACAAAAGAAACAACGAAGGACCTTCCAGCCTAGACCGCATACTCGACCGTCCGTGCCAAATTCACGGCACCCCGGATAAGCAAGCCAATCATAACAAAAGGGATTGTTGGGTCTTCAAGCAGGCTGGCAAATTAAATGTCGAAAACAAAGAAAAGGGAACACAAAGTGAGGACGAGGATGAAGAGCCCCGACAGCAGAACACGGGGGGACAGAAGAAATTCCCCCCCCCACCAAGTCAAAATGGTGAACATGATATACTCCACGCACATCCCTAGAAAGGAGCACAAACGAGTGCTCAGGGATGTCTACGCGGTAGAGCCAGTCGCCCCAAAATTAAATCCATGGTCGTCATTTCCGATCACCTTCGAACGACGAGTTCATCCGACTAGTATCCGCCACGGCGGTTCGGCCACACTGGTCCTTGACCCAATCATCGACGGATTCCACCTCACATGAGTCCTAATGGATGGCGGAAGCAGCCTCAACCTGCTGTACCAGGATACAGTACGGATGATGGGCATTAACCCCTCACGAATCAAACCAACAAAGACTACCTTTAAAGGAGACATACTAGATGTAGAGGCCCGCTGCACGGGTTCAATCATGCTGGAGGTGGTCTTCGGCTCTCCGGACAACTACCGAAGCGAAGAGTTAATCTTCGATATCGTCCCCTTCCGCAGTGGCTACCACGCACTGCTCAGACGAACCGCGTTTGCTAGATTTAACGCAGTGCCACACTATGCTTATCTCAAGCTCAAGATGCCCGGTCCACGCGGCGTCATAACAATCAATGACAATACGGATCGCTCCCTTCAAACAGAGGAGCAAACCGCCGCCCTAGCAGCAGAAGTACAGAGCGGCCTTCTCAGGCAGCATTATAATCCAGCTGCCCAGCCCTTGGACACCATCAAGCGGGTCCAGACTACACTGCAATAGGACAGCGCGGCTCGTCAAGAGCTTGGCTAGTAATTCGGCCTCCGTCCCAACCCCAATGAGGTAGTGGCATTCGTACCACGCGTACACAATTATGCACTCAAAATTCCATGGACATCGACGGAGGCACGAGATAACCCGGGGTCTACAATTCGGCCAGACCGATCCCGAACACACATACTTTTACCTCTTTTTCTTGTTTCACGCACCTTTTTCTGTGGGCCTGATTTCAAGTCCTATAGAAGGACTGAAGTACAACTGAGGCAAGCAACACAGGTGTGTAGGGTAACCTTTATACGTTCTTCTTGAGGGTATTCATACTTATTTCTCAGGACCCGCATGCTGCACCCCGTTCCAGCATGTTAAATGGCTGAACACTTCTCGCACCATCTGTACAAAATACGCCTTAAGGTATCCATCCAGTTATAATAAAAATGGTTCGTGGCCCAGTTCATGTGGTTTCCGCCTCTTACTTCGTTTTTATTTCGATCTGCTTATTTGCTGCATCGACACTCTTTTACATTTAATATTCGCTAGGGGCTACCTGTCGCCCCACAATACGGCAGTACAATCGGAACACTTCTTATATATGTGTTCGACACCCCGAATTTAGCATTATATGCATTATCTACAAATCATGTCTTTGGTCAATAGTTGGGTTACCGGGCTGTTGTGCTTGCTACCCTACATTCCGCTCCATCGGCTAGGGTAGTAAAGAGAGAACTACTGCGATTGTGCGCTGGCTTTGACCAGACGAGCACCTCAGTAGAGAAAGCCGAAAACTGACTGTCATGATGTGGCGAGAGCTGGTCAGCTACTCAAGGGTTACAAATCGTTGGCGATTTTTTCTGCGTAACGCGAGAGATCGCCACTTCCCAATCAGATGCTGACAGCACTCTGGCTTAAACCAGGGGCTACGCTCATGCTTTATTATAAAACTCCTATGGCTAGGCGAGGGCATTAAAGCCATAAAGTCTGATTGCCTTGTTCATTGTGCTAAAAAACTCCTTCAAGGACCATATAATTGGATTAAGATTGTTTAGATTCCATCTCGAATACCTCTGTACTATCTACATGAGGGCAGAAGCCGACGACTGGCGAGCCCTCAGATTATGCATAACATGGTCGCACAGGAGGAAACAATTCAAAGCATAATAAAATTACTTTACAAAAACTGGCTTTGTTCTCATAATACAAGACAAAGGCAACAGGAATACATTTATTCAAATACAATGTCATGCGAACATTGCGCCGCTACAAGTCGAGACCCTTCTACAACATCCTCGAAATACTGCTGGGGTGTGCGGTGCTCCTTGCCCTCCAGCGGCCCGCTGGCGACATCAACAGCGTTCATCTTCCCCCACCACATCTTTCAGCGAGCGAAGGCCATGCGGGCACCTTCAATACAGACGAAGCGCTTGATAACCTCCAACCGAGGACAGACGTTCACCATCCGCCTCACGAGTCCGAAGTAGCTGCTAGGCATAGCTTCAGTTGGCCATAGCCGGATTATCACATCCTTAATGGCTAGTTAGGCCACCCTATGCAGCTCCACCAGCCATTTCAGCTGATCGGTGAAGGGCACGGGATACTCTGGTGCCACATACTGCGACCAGAAGAGCCTCTCCGAAGAACCCCCTCCTTCGGCTTGACAGAACTCCACGGTGTCTGATACACTGTGTGGCAAATCAGCAAAAGCCCCTGGGAACTCCGAACCCTGGTTAGTAAAAGGTACTTCTTCTCCGCATACTTGCTTTGCATATTAAATGCCTTACCCGCAGTGCTCTTCTTGGCCTCATTTCATGTGGTCTCCACGCTCTGACGAGCCTTGGAGAGTTCGGTCCCTCGAACTGACGCATCACGCTCCAAGGCCTCGCATTTTTTCACCGCATCTTGGAGCTCCTGGTGGACTTCTTTGACCTCGGCCTTTAGCTTCTTATGGGCGGGTTGCTGCTAGACAGCTTTCTCCTCGGCCTCGCCCAGGGCCTTCATCAGGGCCTCGACCTCAGTCGCGGCCTCTACAAGTATCACAATACCGCTGTCAATATACATCGCTTATCCTTTCCCAAACATATAGCAAGTCATTCCTCACCTTGCTTCTCCAGGAGCCGAACCTTAACCTCGCCGAGCTCGTTCTCGGTCCACTCCAGCCTCCGCTTCAGCTCAGAGATCTCAGCAGCATGCGAGGTCGCGGCCAATAGGGACGCCTGCTTATCGATACATATTCAGTCAGCCTCTTATAATTATGGATTGATCCCCTGTCCGGTTCTCCCCGACGAACACCGGACAGCGTCTCAGGGGCTACGGACTATACAGGGTTTTTCTCTTTCTTACCTTGAAACCTGTTAACAGGCTGCTATAGGCTTCATTCAGTTCGCTCTTGGCGGACTGAACCTTCTCGATCACCGCACCCATAAGGATACGGTGCTCGTCCACGACGGAGGCGCTTCGTAGCGCCCCCATCAGGTCATCTGGCGCTCCTGGATGGACAGGAGCCACTGGTGGAAGCGACGCACCCTCCTCCTTCAAAGGAGGCTGCTCGCCCGATTCCGGAGCCACATTGGTCTCTGGAATTGTATTCGGCTGAGGGCCAAACTGGATACGGACCTCTTTGCCAGTCTCCATGGGGATTGATTCCCCCATGTGTCCGGCAGTGGAGATCCCGCCTTGTGGCACCTCCCGGACAATGTCCTGGGCTCCTCCCTTCGGAGCGGTCCTCTAGGATAACACTTCGGTGTCGTCCCTGGCCCCGCGGGAGTAAGCAGGCTGTGGCGACATGCTCGCCATCTCTGACGGAGCCAACGAACCTCCAGATGAGGATCGCTGGATAAGGTCACGGGCCGGACTGCGATAGTGTGGATTAACCATATTAGAATAATAAAAAGGAAGGGTTGGATGTGCATGTAAATAAGCCATGTCACTTACGATACGGGGCCTAGTGCGGGCGCGACGTTCTGGACTGTTGTCGACGTCCCACGCGGTGTCGACCGCTGGGGTGCCCTTCCCCTTTTTGGGAGCTTGTGCCTCCAGATGTGTCGAGGCCACTGTAACGCCCTCGATGCGGCTATATCTCCCACGTGTCGAAGCACGACTTAGAGGCATAACCACATTGAAAGCAATGTCGCAAGTGAGGTAATCTTCGCAAACAACCCATGTAATACAATAAGAGAAAAGATACATAGTTGGCTTACAATCGCCACTTCACACAAATACATGAATAAAGCATTACATCATCCAAATACAATCAGGGCCTGACTACGGATCCAAAATAAAAGAAGACTACCCCAAATGCTATAGAGATCCCCGATCAACCCCAACTGGGCTTCACTACTGATCAACTAGAATGAAACAACACAAAGGGCAAGATCTTCATCGAGCTCCTCCTTGAGCTTGGTCGCGTCATCTGGACAGTTCAACGGCACCTGCAAGCTGGTTTTGGAAGTATCTGTGAGTCACGGGGACTCAGCAATCTCACACCCTCGCGATCAAGACTATTTAAGCTTATGGGTAAGGCAAAGGTATGATGTGGAGCTGCAGCGAGCGACTAGCATATATGGTGGCTAACATATGCAAAAGAGAGCGAGAAGAGAAAGCAAAAGCACGGTCGAGAAACTATGATCAAGAAGTGATCCTAGAACAACCTACATCAAACATAACTCCAACACCATGTTCACTTCCCGGACTCCGCCGGAAAGATACCATCACGGTTACACACGCGGTTGATGCATTTTAATTAAGGTCAACTTCAGGTTTTCAACAACCAGACATTAACAAATTTCCATCTGCCCATAACCACGGGCACGGCTTTCGAAAGTTCAAATCCCTGCAGGGGTGTCCCAACTTAGCCCATCACAAGCTCTCACGGTCAACGAAGGATATTCCTTCTAGGGGGAAGACCCGATCAGACTTGGAATCCCGGTTACAAGACATCCTCGACAATGGTAAAACAAGTCCAGCAAGACCGCTCGATGCGCCGACATCCTGATTTGAGCTGCACATATCTCGTTCTCAGGGCAACACCGGATGAACACTACGTATAGCTAAAACCAGCCCTCAAGTTTCCCCGAGGTGGCGCTGCAAGTGGCTCTGTTTCGGACCAACACTTAGACAAGCACTGGCCCGGGGGGGTTAAAATAAAGATGACCCTTGGGCTGGCCTAACCCAAGGGAAAAAGGCTAGGTGGCGAATGGTAAAACCAAGGTTGGGCCTTGTTGGAGGAGTTTTATTCAAGGCGAACTGTCAAGGGGTTCCCATTGTAACCCAACCGCGTAAGGAACGCAAAATCCAGGAACATAACACCGATATGACGGAAACTAGGGCGGCAAGAGTGGAACAAAACACTAGGCATAAGGCCGAGCCTTCCACCCTTTACCAAGTATATAGATGCATTAATTAAATAAGAGATATTGTGATATCCCAACAAAATATCCATGTTCCAAACATGGACCAAACTCCAATCTTCACTTGCAACTAACAACGCTATAAGAGGGGCTGAGCAAAGCGGTAACATAGCCAAACAACAGTTTGCTAGGACAAGGTGGATTAGAGGCTTGGTTTAACAATATGGGAGACATGATAAGCAAGTGGTAGGAATCGCAGCATAGGCATAGCAAAAGAGCGAGCAACTAGAAAGCAAAGATATAAGTGATTTCGAGGGTATGGTCATCTTGCCTGAAATCCCACAAGGAAGATGAACGAGTCCATGAAGAAGACAAACGGACGTAGTCGAACGGGTCCTCACAAACGCGACGTTATCGGAACCAACCCGAAGAAGCAACACCGGAAAGAAGCACACAACATAGTAAACAACCAACACATGAACATGGCATGATGCACAACCAAGTATAATGCATGTCCAGTTTAATGAAGCATGGCATGGCAAAATGACAAACAACCCTACAAATTAAGTGGAGCTCAATATGCAACTCCGTTTCATATTGACGAAACACCGCATGACTTATTTAGTTCGATCTTGTTTATGTACACAACAATATTAAATGTTGTTAAACATGGCAAGAGGGTGAAGCAAAGTAAAACTACCTATTAAGTCAAGTTTAAACGAGGCCGGAAGCAACTTACAACAATTCCAGTAAATCCCCATATGCATATATTAGGTTTGGTACTGATCTTCCCTAAACACAATTTTAGAGTTGTTTGACATGCAAAGTAAGGTCACCACGTTAAACTAGGCATTTTTCCATCCCATTTACATATAAAGTTTATTAAATTCGGAGTTACGGTTATTTAGATATGAAATAAGGCATTTTAGCATGGCATTAGGCAAATTTAAACAAACAACATTTTAAACATTTTAAACATAGATGAAAGTGGCAAATAATTAATCTACACAAAATTCTAAGCAAGTTTCATATATAAAGTTTCTCCATGTGATGCATAGTTTGTGAGTTATTAAATGTATGAACATGAGGGTCTTTTCTGCAAAAGTGCTCTCTCTGGGATATTTTGAAAATCCTCCTGAACTGAAAAAAACATAACAGGCCGAAAGTGGAACTGGCCCAACAGGCACAAAGGGCTGGAGGCGGTGCTGCTCACCCATGGGCCTCTTGGGCCGGCGGATCTGGGCTGGGGCGTGGTCAACACACAGTGAGCGTGGTTGTGCTCGATCGTTCGAAGCAGGGGCCATGGCCGCCCTGGTTCATTGTTGCCAGCGAGGTCGATGGCCGGCGCGGGCTCGAGGGCATTGGAGGAAGGCACGGCTCTGGCGAGTAGGGGCCGGAGACGACACGGCGGAGCGGCTTGCGGAGGTGCTGGGACTTCAATCAAGGCAGGCAGTCGGCGTAGTTGCTCCTGTCGTTCAACGCGGTGATACAGGGGAGCGGCCGCAGGATGACTGTGACGCCCGGATAATCAAGCTACAGTAATCCCCTGCTAATGATGCCACGTCACCACGTTTTCTGTTGTTAATCCTGTGATGGTTCAATCCCGTTCGAATTCAAAATTCAAATTCAAGACAAACTATAGAAGTTTTCAAATGTCAAAACTAAAAAAAGTACAAACTGTGACAAATAATTCATAGTTAATATTGGTGAAGAAGCAACATTTCTATAAAATAGTTAAATACCCTTGAATAAATAAAACATTGGCTTAAACTATTATTCAATTTTTTCAAAAAAATATGCAAAGTAATTTATTATGGCACCAAATCATTTTGTGGCAGTGCTAATTATTGCAACTTATTTATGTGGCACAATTCCATATTTTACAAAAGTCTTTATATGGCCTTGCAATTTTCAAAAGAATATAGCAAAAGAAAAAGAAACCCCCATGACTCCCACTTGGCCCACCTAACAAACAGGCCGGCCCACATCCCCGCTACCCCTCCCTCCCTGTTCACGGAGGATCGTGGGCATGCCTGATGCCCGCCACGGCACCGGTCGACGTCGTGGCGGCCATCCGCCTACAAATAGGGTCGGCGCCCCTCCCTTGGCAAACCCTAGCCACCCACTGCCCCTGCCTCTCCCACTTCTCTCCCCCTCTCGCCCATCTTCTTGATCTGGAGGAGACCGTCGCCGTCGTCGCCATGGGTTCGCCGCCTACGTAGCCACCGACCACCCCGCGTCGCACCGCCGTGTCCAGAAGCTCCGTCGACGTCTTCTTCGTCTTCCTCGCCCAATGGAACAAGCCGAGAGCCGTCGCATCGCCGGCATCGAGCGTCTTCTTCCTTTGCATCACCGGAGCTTCGTCGCGCCAATACGAGCAAACTGCTGCTTCTAGTCACTTACCGGGCCTTCGTGCGCCTCCTCGGTGAGCTCCTCCCTCGGACCCCCCTTTTTTTCCTTTGATTTGGATGCCGTAGGTCACCTTCATCGCCGTGCCCGATCTCGGGCGTACGCGTACATATCTGAGCTACTGCTGCTGCATTGGCGCTGCTGCTTCTGCTATCGCCGCGCCACTGCTACACGACTGCAACCGCGGCCGCCCCCTGCTAGCACCGCTCGTGCGCTGCTCTGCCCACGGCCCATGCTCTGCCTGCTGTAGTTTCCGCGACGCCCGCGGCCCATGCTCTGCCTGCTATAGTTTCCGCAACGCCCGCGGCCCATGCTCTGCCTGCTGTAGTTGCCCTGCTGCCACTACGCCGTCCGCGCGGGCGACCTCGGTGCCCGGCGTTGCTCGCTGCTCCCCGTTCTGTCCGTGCCTTGCGCTTGCGCATGCGCTGTCGTGCGTGCCTGATACTACCGGCGACTACTGCTTCTGGTTGCTCAATGCTGCTGCCGCTTGCTACTTGTCTACTGCTAACTGATGATAGCTACTGTAGCTGCTAGCTAGCTTTGCGAATATTACATCGAGTAACCCCCTGGGCAGCCCCTAAACTGTGGTTAAAAAGTTGTAAACAGGAGTGAAAATAATACAAGTAGGAAGTATACATAACAAACTCCATTTTATCCCACTGGACCAAATACTTTTGATGTGTGGATTAATTCCTACGAAAATCACAAAATAATATCTTCTGTTAACAGAAAACTGATTTAACCTCTAGCATTGTGTGTGAGTGTGCTGTGTGCGTGACAGCGTGATTGTGTGTGCACGGCTGTGCCCAGGCCGACCCTTACTTAATTAGTTGCTAGGCTTAGTTAGTAGTAGTACTAGCTTAGTGCCAAGTTAGTCTAGTAGTAGATGACATGTAGGCCCCCACTTTAAATAAGTTAGATTTATTTATTTGTGTAGGTAAATAGTCTATGACATGTGGGCCACACATCCCCTTTTGACTAGTCAAATTGACTTAGTCAACCCGAATTAGAATAATATGTTAATTCTAGAAAATAAATTAAACTTTAAAAATTAGTATAAAATAATCCATAACTCGGATGAAAATACCTTGTACATGAAAGTTGCTCAGAACGACGAGACGAATCCGGATACACAGTCCGTTCATTCGTCACACATCCCTAGCATAGAGAACACGTAACTTTCCCTCTCCGGTTTATCTGCCCAAAAACGCGAAACACCGGGAATACTCCCCCTGATGTTTTCCCTCCTTCGCCGGTATCGCCTATCCCTACGTTAGGTCACCCCTAGCACAATGCATTGCCGCGTCTTTCTTTGTGATGCTTTGATTGCTCTGTTATTTATTGTGTTCCCCTCCTTTACTTCTTTCCGGTAAACCCCGAGACTGCCGGCGACCCCAGTTCGCCTACAGTGTTGACGACCCCTCTCTCTTGCCAGAACAACCAGACAAGCCCCCCCTTGATCACCAGATATCGCCTACTCTTATCTCTACTGCTCGCATTAGAGTAGTGTAGCATGTTACTGCTTTCCGTTATTCCTATCCTAATGCATAGCCTGTCCTTGCTACTACTGTTGTTACGTTTACCTGAAATCCTAATGCTTAGTATAGGATGCTAGTTTATCATCAGTGGCCCTACATTCTTGTCCGTCTGCCATGCTATACTATCGGGCCATGATCACTCGGGAGGTGATCACGGGTACATACTATATACTTTATACATGATACATGTGATGACTAAAGTCGGGTTGGCTCGAGGAGTACCCGCGGTTGATTCACGAATTGGGGGCTAGAAGGACATACTTTCCCGACAGCCCTCTATGTGGATCTTCGTGGCGAAGCGACAGGGCAGGTTGAGACCACCTAGGAAAGAGGTGGGCCTGGCCCTGGTCGGCGTTCGCGGTTATTTCAAAATAACACGTTTAACGAGATCTTGGTATTTGATCTGAGTCTGGCTACTGGCCTATACACACTAACCATCTACGCGGGGACTGTTATGGGCTCTCGACGTCGTGGTATCAGCCGAAGCCTTCGTGATGTCAGCAACTGAGCGGCGCGCGTCGGATTGGACTGGAAAGCCTACTAGGCTAGGTCTTCTTTCGGCCGCCCACGCAACATGCAGGTGTGCTAAGGGCGATGGGCCCAGACCCCTGGGCGCTTAGGTTTAGACCGGCGTGCTGACCTCTCTGTTGGTCTAGGTGGGGCTGCCGTGTTGATCTTCCGAGGCAGGGCATGGCCCAGGAAAGTGTGTCTAGCCAAATGGGGTCGAGCGTGTTGGGTTATGTGGTGCACCCCTGCAGGGAAGTTAATCTATTCGAATAGCCGTGATCTTCGGTAACAGGATGACTTGGAGTTGTACCTTGACCTTATGACAACTAGAACCGGATACTTAATAAAACACACTCTTCCAAGTGCCAGATACAACCGGTGATCGCTCTCTAACAGGGCGACGAGGAGAGGATCGCCGGGTAGGATTATGTTATGCGATGCTACTTGGAGGACTTCAGTCTATTCTCTTCTACATGCTTCAATATGGAGGCTGCCAGAAGCGTAGTCTTCCAAGTGCCAGATACAACCGGTGATCGCTCTCTAACAGGGCAACGAGGAGAGGATCGCCGGGTAGGATTATGTTATGCGATGCTACTTGGAGGACTTCAGTATATTCTCTTCTACATGCTGCAAGATGGAGGCTGCCAGAAGCGTAGTCTTCGACAGGATTAGCTATCCCCCTCTTATTCTGACATTCTACAGTTCAGTCCACTGATATTGCCCCTTTACACATATACCCATGCATATGTAGTGTAGCTCCTTGCTTGCGAGTACTTTGGATGAGTACTCACGGTTGCTTTGCTCCCCCTTTTCCCCCTTTCTATACTCGATTGCCGCGACCAGACGTTGGAGCCCAGGAGCCAGACGCCACCGTCGACGACGACTACTACTACACTGGGGTGCCTACTACTATGTGCAGCCCGCTGACGGCGACCAGGAGTAGTTTAGGAGGATCCCAGGCGGGAGGCATGCGCCTCTTTCGATCTGTATCCCAATTTGTGCTAGCCTTCTTAAGGCAAACTTGTTTAACTTATGTCTGTACTCAGATATTGTTGCTTGCGCTGACTCATCTATGATCGAGCTCTTGTATTCGAGCCCTCAAGGCCCCTGGCTTGTAATATGATGCTTGTATGACTTTTTATTTGTAGAGTTGTGTTGTGATATCTTCCCGTGAGTCCCTGATCTTGATCGTACACGTTTGCGTGTATGATTAGTGTATGATTGAATCGGGGGCGTCACAAGTTGGTATCAGAGCCGACTGCCTGTAGGAATCCCCCTTCCACACTCCTTGGCCGAACTTAAGTCTAGTCGATGGAAATTGTTTTACTAACTTGGTTGTGCGGCCCATGGGCCCACGTCGCCATTGGGTGGTATTAGGATCTTTTATCCCTCGTCTATACTCTGGGATTCTGCTCTCTCTTCTATTTGGGTTAAATGATCTTACAAATTATAACTCTAGGTTCTCGTCACCACTTTCTCCCGGAGAGCCCCTTCTGTCCAGATGATCGTCGGCTGCACCAGAAGATTTTGAAGTTACTCTCCGATGTTCCCTCGAGACTTGGTGCCCGTTGCTTTTGCAATTCCCTATCATCCCTACCCCTATAGATAACCACGTACACTTGCCATTCATACAATCATTCCCCGTTGATCTTGTTATTACAAGATACCCCGAAATTGTCTCTATTATTCCGAGTATACTTTGTGCCTACTGCCTTGCAGTTCCTTGCCACATAAATACCCCTACGGATAATTCCTCGCACTTGCTGAGTATCCAGTCATCCCTAGTTGTTCATGTGTTTCACAAAAGTCCTCGAAATACCATTCGATTTTCTGGAAAACCTCAGCAGCCCATTGCTCTCGAATTCCTTGCCTTCTTGCATTATGTTTAATTCCATACTTCTAGTAATCTCTGTTGGCATCCCTTGTCATTATCATTTTGAGTCACTTGATTCGATATGTTGCGAATGCTCGCAATCCTCAATCGGATCCTAGGATTCATCCTTCCGGCTCAGACGTCATTTTGAACATGAGCTGATCCTCGACCAATCAAGTTGTCGTCGAATGTACCCCTAAGTCTATTCAACTTATCCATCCCTAATCAGAGCATTGCTTATGATCCCTTGTTTTGGAATTCATACTTCCTTTGCAATTGAGCTTTGAATTAAGTCAGGTGTTTCTATCATCTGATCTCCTTGCATTCTTTCTTCTTCTGGTTGAGTACCGATGCTCGCATCAGATCCCTTATGGACCACCAGATCCTTTGTTGGATTTTATCCGACAATGTCCTTTATATTCAATAACCTTGTGAGCCTTTCCTCGGATACATAATGCCTTTGGTAAATTGTATCCTCTGCTTTCTCAACCATGCTCTGCCTTCGAGCTTGAGTTATTCACTCCTGAAGTTTGTGGTTTATGTTCCAAAGAGGCCCCGATGGGTTGAACCTATGCCTTTTCTAATATGTGTGAACCCGGAAGTTTTCACGAGTCATACTCTTTTGGTGCTTCGCCATATAAAATTTCAACACTACAACTTCTTCGTAAACGAGAAGTGAATGAAAGGATATGCATTACAGAAGTGGGAGTCGACCTTGAACTTTGTGTTCATGCCCATGGACCCGATGTGGAACTTATCATGGAAGCTTCTTGCAAAATATTTAATCATTTGGGTAATTCTTTCGGTGTCATTAAATTGGATCCCTTGCAGCTATGGTTCCGACCATATTGTTCTTCCTTGATCCCATTTCTCGGCCAAGTTTAAGCATTTGCCTTCTGCGGATCAATGCCCAAGTCCAACCTTTATTTTGATCTACCTTCGAGTATACCCCCTGGTATCTCGAGGATATCAACCGATTGCACTATATCTCATGCATTTCTGATGAAGTAGCACCTTTCCCCGTCATAGTCACTCCATGGGTTCTGGGTTGTCGACAACCGAGAACACCTATTAGTGAATCGAATCACCCCTGTGATTCAGTACTCCTAGTACTTTGTGTTTGAGAAGTTTAATACTCCATCACGTCATTCCTAGTCTGATCGACTATATCATTTTGTGCTAAATTTTAACTGTGCTACCTGGTCCTTCTTCCCGCAGCACAATTTTCGATGATGAGATAACCTTATGCCGATCTTCCTTGTCGTATCATTTCGCCTTGAACAACAAGATCGATTTCGAGTTTGGGTCGTACCCATGGTTTCAATAACTTTTCGCTTCATCATTCCGTTGACTTGATGTCATCGCCGATCGGTTACATCTTCTTGAAACCTCTCAACAAATGTGTCGTGATCATCATCAACTTTCTGAGGTCTTCCAAGATATCAATTGAATTCATGATGAGAAATAACATCCTTACCCTCAATGATTGGTGTTATCATCGACCACTTTATTGCCTTCCGTTCAACACAAACTTGTTTGTGTTTTGTGTTATACCTAGAGATCCGTGCTATCCAGCAATTATTCTTCCTTACCTTGGAGTATTACCATCTTTTATGTCAAGAATGTCGTGAGAATTTCACCACCTCTTAAGAATTCTCGATACAAGTGATACTTCTTGCCATCTCCATTCATTCCTTGGTCCTTGTGTTGTTTCTAACCGGAAAACCGACAATTGAACTATGATGTGCGAATCCAAAACTTCTAGCAACCTTACTGCTTTGGAGTTAATGGTCAACATTTCATTCTTAGACCATTGGTTATCGAACCACCATTCTAGCATTGATCATGCTACCCAAGTCCATATTTCGGGTGCACCTTTCAACCAAATTTTGTATGTTTTCCTCGAGCATACATCAGTATATTATTTGACTTGACAAATGTTATCTCGTTGTTCACATGGTTGTGGAAATTCATCTTTTTGGAAATCTTGATGGATTGTCCCTGAGCCCATCAGCCACCTCATCCTCTACTTGGTTTAAATGAACTCTTGTGTCGAAACTCGCTCCCATATTTCATTTCCCGAGAATCTTACATTGGCATCTCGTCTATTTGTGTTGCACCTTTTCTTCTCGGGCGTCCTGAGTCTGAGGTATCCTGACATTAATGAGATCTGAATCTCGGTCAGATATGATGGTTGGAACCTTTTCCAAGAGTCATAACATTGGACTTTATATGACCCGGTAAGGTGATATCGTGCCTAGCACACCTGGCCGGAGTACCTATTGTTACCGTTTCATTTTTCGCAAGGCTATCCATTCTTCCATGAGGAAATTGTAAGACTTTTTCTACAAGTTATTCCTGATGGATCCTTTGTGTTTCCAAAGTCCGACCCTTGCTTGAAGACCATGTCAATGCTATCTGAAGCATGTCTGTGGTACTCTAATTTTCAACAAGAATACTTATCCCAATGCTAATTGTTTCTTGCTCAATTATCCAAACACCGTTGTATCGGTAATGTCATGAAAATTTTTATCCCCCTACCTAGATTGTTTTCTACATTATATCATGTCACGGATATCATACTCTGTTTGTCCTTGGGAAGGAAATGCCCCTGAAATATGTGTTTTAACACATTTTTCCTTTCCATTGTTCTGTTTAATTTGGTAATCATAATTTCCTTTCCATTGTTTGGTTTAACCTTTCTTGTGATTTATATGATCTAAGCAGTAATATTCTCCTGCTTATGTAAACACCTTGTTGTACAATTCTGTCAGCAAGACCCTGTTACTATTGATGATGACATTCTGGTAGCCGCCGATGGACGAGAACCTTGCCTATTGGTCCGCCTCGTTCAACAAGCAGGAAAATGGTTCTCTTCGTCCCTCGCCCTTGGTACCAATGATGCTGTCAACATAACTGACCGGTTATTCTCTGACATGCCTTGCTTGCATGATCGTGCAAGACGTCACCCCTCTTCCTACTATTAACCCACATGGTGGGCCCATAACCCATAGCTCCACAGGATCGAAACCTGACTCTCCTGTACACCCTGTGGCCAAAATTATTCCTAGAGCTTGACTTCATATGTAGTTCACGGGTCACCTGCCTAGTGATCTATTCTGCTATCAGACGCAATACTTATTCTCGTTACTCTGGACCCCCCCCCCTCGCCTTCTGACTAGGCATTGAACGATCGCCTGGCTGCTTGAAACGTCTTATGGCACCTCCTTACTTTGCTCTCGATACTTTCTTAAGTTTCAATTCGAGAGTTACTTTCCGCCACCTTCCCCGATGTTATTGACCAGATAGTCAACCTTGCCGAGGTCCATTCTCCCGGAATACCCACACTTTATTTTTTCGTCAGTACGATGGAATTCAGTACGATGGAATTCCTGAAGGAAGAATGCCGACTTCATCACGATGACCTGAAGCAGAGAAATCAAGACATCAACATAATGGAACGACCTTCGAGAAGAGCAACCAAGACTGAGAAGATTCGATAGAATTTCATAACCAGAACTTTCCCCCTTACCCCACCTCTTAAATCTCGAGATGCGATTTCTTGTAGTGGAGGAGAATTGTGACGCCCGGATAATCAAGCTACAGTAATCCCCTGCTAATGAAGCCACGTCACCATGTTTTCTATTGTTAATCCCGCGATGTTTCAATCCCGTTCGAATTCAAAATTCAAATTGAAGACAAACTATAAAAGTTTTCAAATGTCAAAACTAAAAAAAGTACAAACTGTGACAAATAATTCATAATTAATATTGGTGAAGAAGCAACATTTCTATAAAATAGTTAAATACCCTTGAATAAATAAAACAGTGGCTTAAACTATTATTCAATATTTTCAAAAAAAATAAAAATATACAAAGTAATTTATTATGGCACCAAATCATTTTGTGGCAGTGCTAATTATTGCAACTTATTTAGGTGGCACAATTCCATATTTTACAATAGTCTTTAGACGGCCTTGCAATTCTCAAAAGAATATAGCAAAAGAAAAAGAAACCCCCATGACTCCCACTTGGCCCACCTAACCAACAGGCCGGCCCACTTCCCCGCTACCCCCTCCCTCCCTGTTCACGGAGGATCGTGGGCATGCCTGATGCCCGCCACAGCACCGGTCGACGCCGTGGCGGCCATCCACCGGCGAACCCCCGCCTACAAATAGGGCCGGCACCCCTCCCTCGGCAAACCCTAGCCACCCACTGCCCCTGCCTCTCCCACTTCTCCCCCTTCTCACCCATCTTCTCGATCTGGAGGAGACCGTCGCCGCCGTCGCCATGGGTTCGCTACCTACGTAGCCACCGGCCACCCCGCGTCGAACCGCCGTGTCCAGAAGCTCCGTCGACGTCTTCTTCGTCTTCCTCGCCCACTGGAACAAGCCGAGAGCCATCGCATCACCGGCATCGAGCGTCTTCTTCCTTTGCATCACCGGAGCTTCATCGCGCCAATACGAGCAAACTGCTGCTTCTAGTCACTCACCGGGCCTTCGTGCGCCTCCTCGGTGAGCTCCTCCCTCGGACCCCCCTTTTTTCCTTTGATTTGGATGATGTAGGTCACCTTCATCGCCGTGCCCGATCTCGGGCGTATGCGTACATATATGAGCTACTGCTGCTGCCTTGGCGCTGCTGCTTCTGCTATCACCGCGCCACTGCTACACGACTGCAACCGCGGCCGCCCCCTGCTAGCACCGCTCGTGTGCTGCTCCGCCGGCCGGTGCCTCCCACTGCAACCTGCTCTACTGCTGCTGTAATTGTCGCGACGCCCGCGGCCCATGCTCTTCCTGCTGTAGTTGCCGTGATGCCCGCGGCCCATGCTCTGCCTGCTGTAGTTGCTCTGCCCTGCTGCCATTACGTCGTCCGCGTGGGCGACCCCGGCGCCCGGCGCTGCTCGCTGCTCCCCGTGCTGTCTGTGCCTTGCGCTTGCGCACGCGCCGTCGTGCGTGCCTGATACTACCAGCGACTACTGCTTCTGGTTGCCCAATGCTGCTGCCGCTTGCTACTTGTCTACTGCTAACTGATGATAGCTACTGTAGCTGCTAGCTAGCTTTGCGAATATTACATCGAGTAACCCCTGGGCAGCCCCTAAACTGTGGTTAAATAGTTGTAAACATGAGTGAAAATAATATAAGTAGGAAGTATACATGACAAACTCCATTTTATCACACTGGACCAAATACTTTTGATGCGTGGATTAATTCCTACGAAAATCACAAAATACTAACAGAAAACTGATTTAACCTCTAGCATTGTGTGTGAGTGTGATGTGTGCGTGACAGCATGATTGTGTGTGCACGGCTGTGCCCAGGCCGACCCTTACTTAATTAGTTGGTAGGCTTAGTTAGTAGTAGTACTAGCTTAGTGCTAAGTTAGTCTAGTAGTAGATGACATGTAGGCCCCCACTTTAAATAAGTTTGATTTATTTATTTGTGTAGGTCAATAGTCTATGACATGTGGGCCACACATCCCCTTTTGACTAGTCAAATTGACTTAGTCAACCCAAATTGGAATAATATGTTAATTCTAGAAAATAAATTAAACTTTAAAAATTAGTATAAAATAATCTGTAACTCAGATGAAAATACCTTGTACATGAAAGTTGCTTAGAATGACGAGACGAATCCGGATACACAGTCCGTTTGTTCGTCACATATCCCTAGCATAGCGAACACGTAACTTTCCCTCTCCGGTTTATCTGCCCGAAAACGTGAAACACCGGAAATACTTTCCTGAATGTTTTCCCTCCTTCGTCGGTATCGCCTATCCCTATGTTTGGTCACCCCTTGCACAACGTATTGCCGCGTCTTTCTTTGTGATGCTTTGATTGCTCTGTTATTTATTGTGTTTCCCCTCCTTTACTTCTTTCCGGTAAACTTTGAGACAGCCGGCTACCCCCAGTTCGCCTACAGTGTTGACGACCCCTCTCTCTTGCCAGAACAACCAGGCAAGCCCCCCCCCCCTTGATCACCAGATATTGCCTACTCTTCTCTCTACTGCTTGCATTAGAGTAGTGTAGCATGTTACTGCTTTCCGTTATTCCTATCGTAATGCATAGCCTATCCTTGCTACTACTGTTGTTACCTTTATCTGAAATCCTAATGCTTAGTATAGGATGCTAGTTTATCGTTAGTGGCCCTACATTCTTGTCCGTCTGCCATGCTATACTATCGGGCCATGATCACTCGGGAGGTGATCATGGGTACATACTATATACTTTATACATGATACATGTGATGATTAAAGTCGGGTTGGCTCGAGGAGTACCCGCGGTTGATTCACGAATTGGGGGCTGGAAGGACATACTTTCCCGACAACCCTCTGTGTGGATCTTGGTGGCGAAGTGACAGGGCAGGTTTAGACCACCTAGGAGAGAGGTGGGCCTGGCCCTGGTCGGCGTTCGCGGTTATTTCAAAATAACACGTTTAACGAGATCTTGGTATTTGATCTGAGTCTGGCTACTGGCCTATACACACTAACCATCTACGCGGGGACTATTATGGGCACTCGACGTCGTGGTATCAGCCGAAGCCTTCGTGATGTCAGCAACTGAGCGGCGCGCGCCGGATTGGACTGGAACGCCTGCTAGGCTAGGTCTGCTTTCGGCCGCCCACGCAACGTGCAGGTGTGCGAAGGGCGATGGGCCCAGACCCCTGGGCGCTTAGGTTTAGACCGGCGTGCTGACCTCTCTGTTTGTCTAGGTGGGGCTGCGACGTGTTGATCTTCCGAGGCCGGGCATGACCCAGGAAAGTGTGTCTAGCCAAATGGGATCGAGCGTGTTGGGTTATGTGGTGCACCCCTACAGGGAAGTTAATCTATTCGAATAGCCGTGATCTTCGGTAACAGGACGACTTGGATTTGTACCTTGACCTTATGACAACTAGAACCAGATACTTAATAAAACACACTCTTCCAAGTGCCAGATACAACCGGTGATCGCTCTCTAACAGGGCGACGAGGAGAGGATCGTCGGGTAGGATTATGTTATGCGATGCTACTTGGAGGACTTCAGTCTATTCTCTTCTACATGCTGCAAGATGTAGGCTGCCAGAAGTGTAGTCTTCGACAGGATTAGCTATCCCCCTCTTATTCTGGCATTCTACAGTTCAGTCCACTGATATTGCCCCTTTACACATATACCCATGCATATGTAGTGTAGCTCCTTGCTTGCGAGTACTTTGGATGAGTACTCACGGTTGCTTTGCTCCCTCTTTTCCCCCTTTCTATACTCGATTGCCGCGACCAGACGTTGGAGCCCCGGAGCCAGACGCCACCGTCGACGACGACTACTACTACACTGGGGGTGCTTACTACTATGTGGAGCCCGCTGACGGCGACCAGGAGTAGTTTAGGAGGATCGCAGGCAGGAGGCCTGCGCCTCTTTCGATCTGTATCCCAGTTTGTGTTAGCCTTCTTAAGGCAAACTTGTTTAACTTATGTCTGTACTCAGATATTGTTGCTTCTGCTGACTCATCTACGATCGAGCTCTTGTATTCAAGCCCTCGAGGCCCCTGGCTTGCAATATGATGCTTGTATGACTTTTTATTTGTAGAGTTGTGTTGTGATATCTTCCCGTGAGTCCCTGATCTTGATCATATATGTTTGCGTGTATGATTAGTGTATGATTGAATCGGGGGCGTCACAAGTTGGTATCAGAGCCGACTGCCTGTAGGAATCCCCCTTCCACACTCCTTGGCCGAACTTAAGTCTAGTCGATGGAAATTGTTTTACTAACTTGGTTGTGCGGCCCATGGGCCCACGTCGCCATTGGGTGGTATTAGGATCTTTTATCCCTCGTCTATACTCTGGGATTCTGCTCTCTCTTCTATTCGGGTTAAATGATCTTACAAATTATAAATCTAGGTTCTCGTCCCCACTTTCTCCCGGAGAGACCCTTCCGTCCAGATGATCGCCGGCTGCACCAGAAGATTTCGAAGTTACTCTCCGATGTTCCCTCGAGACTTGGTGCCTGTTGCTTTTGCAATTCCCTATCATCGCTACCCCTATGTATAACCACGTACACTTGCCATTCGTACAATCATTCCCCATTGATCTTTTTATTACAAGATACCCCGAAATTGTCTCTATTATTCCGAGTATACTTTGTGCCTACTGCCTTGCAGTTCCTTGCCACATAAATACCCCTACGGATAATTCCTCGCACTTGCTGAGTATCCAGTCATCCCTAGTTGTTCATGTGTTTCACAAAAGTCATCGAAATACCATTCAATTTTTTGGAAAACCTCAGCAGCCCATTGCTCTTGAATTCCTTGCCTTCCTGCATTATGGTTAATTCCATACTTCTAGTAATATCCGTTGACATCCTCTGTCACTATCATTTCGAGTCACTTGATTCGGTATGTTGCGAATGCTCGCAATCCTCAATCGGATCCTAGGATTCATCCTTCTGGCTCAGACATCATTTTGAACATGAGCTGGTCCTCGACCAATCAAGTTGTCATTGAATGTACCCCTAATTCTATTCAACTTATCCATCCCTAATCAGAGCATTGCTTATGATCCCTTGTTTTGGAATTCATACTTCCTTTGCAATTGAACTTTGAATTAAGTTAGGTGTTTCTATCATCCGATCTCATTGCATTCTTTCTTCTTCTGGTTGAGTACCGATGCTCGCATCAGATCCCTTATGGACCACCAGATCCTTTGTTGGATTTTATCCGACAATGTCCTTTATATTCAATAACCTTGTGAGCCTTTCGTCGGATACATAATGCCTTTGGTAAATTGTATCCTCTGCTTTCTCAACCATGCTCTGCCTTCGAGCTTGAAGTTATTCACTCCTAAAGTTTGTGGTTTATGTTCCAAAGAGGCCTCGATGGGTTGAACCTATGCCTTTTCTAATATATGTGAACCCGGAAGTTTTCACGAGTCATACTCTTCTGGGGCTTCGCCAGATAAAATTTCAACACTACAACTTCTTCGTAAACGAGAAGTGAATGAAAGGATATGCATTACAGAAGTGGGAGTCGACCTTGAACTTTGTGTTCACGCCCATGGACCCGATGTGGAACTTATCATGGAAGCTTCTTGCAAAATATTTAATCATTTGGGTAATTCTTTCGGTGTCATTAAATTGGATCCCTTGCAGCTATGGTTCCGACCATATTGTTCTTCCTTGATCCCATTTCTCGGCCAAGTTTAAGCATTTGCCTTCTGCGGATCAATGCCCAAGTCCAACCTTTATTTTGATCTACCTTCGAGTATACCCCCCTGGTATCTCGAGGATATCAACCGATTGCACTATATCTCATGCATTCCTGATGAAGTAGCACCTTTCCCCGTCATAGTCACTCCATGGGTTCTGGGTTGTCGACAACCGAGAACACCTATTAGTGAATCGAATCACCCCTGTGATTCAGTACTCCTAGTACTTTGTGTTTGAGAAGTTTAATACTCCATCACGTCATTCCTAGTCTGATCGACTATATCATTTTGTGCTAAATTTTAACTGTGCTACCTGGTCCTTCTTCCCGCAGCACAATTTTCGATGATGAGATAACCTTATGCCGATCTTCCTTGTCGTATCATTTCGCCTTGAACAACAAGATCGATTTCGAGTTTGGGTCGTACCCATGGTTTCAATAACTTTTCGCTTCATCATTCCGTTGACTTGATGTCATCGCCGATCGGTTACATCTTCTTGAAACCTCTCGAGAAATGTGTCGTGATCATCATCAACTTTCTGAGGTCTTCCAAGATATCAATTGAATTCATGATGAGAAATAACATCCTTACCCTCAATGATTGGTGTTATCATCGACCACTTTATTGCCTTCCGTTCAACACAAACTTGTTTGTGTTTTGTGTTATACCTAGAGATCCGTGCAATCTAGCAATTATTCTTCCTTACCTTGGAGTATTACCATCTTTTATGTCAAGAATGTCATGAGAATTTCACCACCTCTTAAGAATTCTCGATACAAGTGATACTTCTTGCCATCTCCATTCATTCCTTGGTCCTTGTGTTGTTTCTAACCGGAAAACCGACAATTGAACTATGATGTGCGAATCCAAAACTTCTAGCAACCTTACTGCTTTGGAGTTAATGGTCAACATTTCATTCTTAGACCATTGGTTATCGAACCACCATTCTAGCATTGATCATGCTACCCAAGTCCATATTTCGAGTGCACCTTTCAACCAAATTTTGTATGTTTTCCTCGAGCATACATCAGTATATTATTTGACTTGACAAATGTTATCTCGTTGTTCACATGGTTGTGGAAATTCATCTTTTTGGAAATCTCGATGGATTGTCCCTGAGCCCATCAGCCACCTCATCCTCTACTTGGTTTAAATGAACTCTTGTGTCGGAACTCACTCCCATATTTCATTTCCCGAGAATCTTACATTGTCATCTCGTCTATTTGTGTTGCACCTTTTCTTCTCGGGCGTCCTGAGTCTGAGGTATCCTGACATTAATGAGATCTGAATCTCGGTCAGATATGATGGTTGGAACCTTTTCCAAGAGTCATAACATTGGACTTTAGATGACCCGGTAAGGTGATATCGTGCCTAGCACACCTGGCCGGAGGACCTATTGTTACCGTTTCATTTTTCGCAAGGCTATCCATTCTTCCATGAGGAAATTGTAAGACTTTTTCTACAAGTTATTCCTGATGGATCCTTTGTGTTTCCAAAGTCCGACCCTTGCTTGAAGACCATGTCAATGCTATCTGAAGCATGTCTGTGGTACTCCAATTTTCAACAAGAATACTTATCCCAATGCTAATTGTTTCTTGCTCCATTATCCAAACACCGTTGTATCGGTAATGTCATGAAATTTTTTATCCCCCTATCTAGAGGGTTTTCTACATTATATCCTGTCACAGATATCATACTCTGTTTGTCCTTGGGAAGGAAATGCCCCTGAAATATGTGTTTTAACACATTTTTCCCTTCCATTGTTCTGCTTAATTTGGTAATCATAATTTCCTTTCCATTGTTTGGTTTAACCTTTCTTGTGATCTATATGATCTAAGCAGTAATATTCTCCTGCTTATGTAAACACCTTGTTGTACAATTCTGTCAGCAAGACCCTGTTACTATTGATGATGACATTCTGGTAGCCGCCGATGGACGAGAACCTTGCCTATTGGTCCGCCTCGTTCAACGAGCAGGAAAATGGTTCTCTTCGTCCCTCGCCCTTGGTACCAATGATGCTGTCAACATAACTGACCGGTTATTCTCTGACATGCCTTGCTTGCATGATCGTGCAAGACGTCACCCCTCTTCCTACTATTAACCCACATGGTGGGCCCATAACCCATAGCTCCACAAGATCCAAACCTGACTCTCCTGTACACCCTGTAGCCAAAATTATTCCTAGAGCTTGACTTCATATGTAGTTCACGGGTCACCTGCCTAGTGATCTATTCTGCTATCAGACGCAATACTTATTCTCGTTGCTCTGGACCCCCCCCCCCTCGCCTTCTGACTAGGCATTGAACGATCGCCTGGCTGCTTGAAACGTCTTATGGCACCTCCTTACTTTGCTCTCGATACTTTCTTAAGTTTCAATTCGAGAGTTACTTTCCGCCTCCTTCCCCGATGTTATTGACCAGATAGTCAACCTTGCAGAGGTCCATTCTCCCGGAATACCCACCCTTTATTTTTTCGTCAGTACGATGGAATTCCTGAAGGAAGAATGCCGACTTCATCACGATGACCTGAAGCAGAGAAATCAAGACATCAACATAATGGAACGACCTTCGAGAAGAGCAACCAAGACTGAGAAGATTCGATAGAATTTCATAACTAGAACTTTCCCCCTTACCCCACCTCTTAAATCTCGAGACGCGATTTCTTGTAGTGGAGGAGAATTGTGACGCTCGGATAATCAACCTACAGTAATCCCCTGCTAATGATGCCACATCACCATGTTTTCTGTTGTTAATCCCGCGATGTTACAATCCCGTTCGAATTCAAAATTCAAATTCAAGACAAACTATAAAAGTTTTCAAATGTCAAAACTAAAAAAAGTAGAAACTGTGACAAATAATTCATAATTAATATTGGTGAAGAAGCAACATTTCTATAAAATAGTTAAATACCCTTGAATAAATAAAACAGAGGCTTAAACTATTATTCAATTTTTTCAAAAAAATAAAAATATACAATGTAATTTATTATGGCACCAAATAATTTTGTGGCAGTGCTAATTATTGCAACTTATTTATGTGGCACAATTCCATATTTTACAAAAGTCTTTAGATGGCCTTGCAATTTTCAAAAGAATATAGCAAAAGAAAAAGAAACCCCCATGACTCCCACTTGGCCCACCTAACCAACAGGCCGGCCCACTTCCCCGCTACCCCCTCCCTCCCTATTCACGGAGGATCGTGGGCATGCCTGATGCCCGCCATAGCACCGGTCGACGCCGTGGCGGCCATCCGCCGGCGAACCCCCGCCTACAAATAGGGCGGACGCCCCTCCCTCGGCAAACCCTAGCCACCCACTGCCCCTGCCTCTCCCACTTCTCCCCCCTCTCGCCCATCTTCTCGATCTGGAGGAGACCGTCGCCGCCGTCGCCATGGGTTCGCTGTCTACGTAGCCACCGGCCACCCCACGTCGCACCGCCGTGTCCAGAAGCTCCGTCGACGTCTTCTTCGTCTTCCTCGCCCACTGGAACAAGCCGAGAGCCATCGCATCACCGGCATCGAGCGTCTTCTTCCTTTGCATCACCGGAGCTTCGTCGCGCCAATACGAGCAAACTGCTGCTTCTAGTCACTCACCGGCCTTCGTGCGCCTCCTCGGTGAGCTCCTCCCTCGGACCCCCCCTTTTTCCTTTGATTTGGATGATGTAGGTCACCTTCATCGCCGTGCCCGATCTCGGGCGTACGCGTACATATATGAGCTGCTGTTGCTGCCTTGGCGCTGCTGCTTCTGCTATCGCCGCGCCACTGCTACACGACTGCAACCGCGCCCCCCCCCCCCTGCTAGCACCGCTCGTGCGCTGCTCCGCCGGCCGGTGCCTCCCACTGCAACCTGCTCTACAGCTGCTGTAGTTGTCGCGACGCCCGCGGCCCATGCTCTTCCTGCTGTAGTTGCCGCGACGCCCGCGGCCCATGCTCTGCCTGCTGTAGTTGCTCTGCCCTGCTGCCACTATGCCGTCCGCGTGGGCGACCCCGGCGCCCGGCGCTGCTCGCTGCTCCCCGTGCTGTCCGTGTCTTGCGCTTGCGCACGCGCCGTCGTGCGTGCCTGATACTACCGGCGACTACTGCTTCTGGTTGCCCAATGCTACTGCCGCTTGCTACTTGTCTACTGCTAACTGATGATAGCTACTGTAGCTGCTAGCTAGCTTTGCGAATATTATGTCGAGTAACCCCTGGGCAGCCCCTAAACTGTGGTTAAATAGTTGTAAACATGAGTGAAAATAATATAAGTAGGAAGTATACATGACAAACTCCATTTTATCCCACTGGACCAAATACTTTTGATGCGTGGATTAATTCCTACGAAAATCACAAAATACTATCTTCTGTTAACAGAAAACTGATTTAACCTCTAGCATTGTGTGTGAGTGTGATGTGTGCGTGACAGCATGATTGTGTGTGCACGGCTGTGCCCAGGCCGACCCTTACTTAATTAGTTGCTAGGCTTAGTTAGTAGT
This sequence comes from Triticum aestivum, assembly GCF_018294505.1. NCBI lineage: Eukaryota > Viridiplantae > Streptophyta > Magnoliopsida > Poales > Poaceae > Triticum > Triticum aestivum. The sequence continues at coordinate 289,386,821 of NC_057797.1, read as the reverse complement.
AGTACTAGTTTAGTGCTAAGTTAGTCTAGTAGTAGATGACATGTAGGCCCCCACTTTAAATAAGTTAGATTTATTTATTTGTGTAGGTAAATAGTCTATGACATGTGGGCCACACATCCCCTTTTGACTAGTCAAATTGACTTAGTCAAACCGAATTAGAATAATATGTTAATTCTAGAAAATAAATTAAACTTTAAAAATCAGTATAAAATAATCCGTAACTCGGATGAAAATACCTTGTATATGAAAGTTGCTCAGAACGACGAGACGAATCCAAATATGTGGTCTGTTTGTCCGCCACACGTTCCTAGCATAGCGAACACGTAACTTTCTCTCTCCGGTTTATCTTGCCCGAAAATGCGAAACACCGGGAATACTTTCCCGGATGTTTTCCCTCCTTCGCCGGTATCGCCTATCCCTACGTTAGGTCACCCCTAGCACAACGTATTGCCGCGTCTTTCTTTGTGATGCTTTGATTGCTTTGTTATTTATTGTGTTCCCCCTCCTTTACATCTTTCCGGTAAACCCCGAGACTGCCGGCGACCCCCAGTTCGCCTATGGTGTTGACGACCCCTCTCTCTTGCCAGAACAACTAGGCAAGCCCCCCCTAGATCACCAGATATCGCGTACTCTTCTCTCTACTGCTTGCATTAGAGTAGTGTAGCATGTTATTGCTTTCCGTTATTCCTATCCTAATGCATAGCCTGTCCTTGCTACTACTGTTGTTACCTTTACCCGCAATCCTAATGCTTAGTATAGGATGCTAGTTTATCATCAGTGGCCCTACATTCTTTTCCGTCTGCCGTGCTATACTATCGGGCCTGATCACTCAGGAGGTGATCACGGGTACATACTATATACTTTATACATGATACATGTGATGACTAAAGTCGGGTTGGATCGAGGAGTACCCGCGGTTGATTCATGAATTGGGGGCTGGAAGGACATACTTTCCCGACAGCCCTCTATGTGGATCTTGGTGGCGAAGCGACAGGGCAGGTTGAGACCACCTAGGAGAGAGGTGAGCCTGGCCCTGGTCGGCGTTCGCGGTTATTTCAAAATAACACGTTTAACAAGATCTTGGTATTTAATCTGAGTCTGGCTACTGGCCTATACGCACTAACCATCTACGCAGGGACAGTTATGGGCACTCGACGTCGTGGTATCAGCCAAAGCCTTCGTGACATCAGCAACTGAGCGGCACGCGCCAGATTGGACTGGAACGCCTGCTAGGCTAGGTCTGCTTCCGGCCGCCCACGCAACGTGCAGGTGTGCTAAGGGCGATGGGCCCAGACCCCTGGGCGCTTAGGTTTAGACCGGCGTGCTGACCTCTCTGTTGGTCTAGGTGGGGCTGCAACGTGTTGATCTTCCGAGGCCGGGCATGACCCAGGAAAGTGTGTCCGGCCAAATGGGATCAAGCATGTTGGGTTATGTGGTGCACCCCTGCAGGGAAGTTAATCTATTCGAATAGCCGTGATCTTCGGTAACAGGACGACTTGGAGTTGTACCTTGACCTTATGACAACTAGAACCGGATAATTAATAAAACACACTCTTCCAAGTGCCAGATACAACCGGTGATCGCTCTCTAATAGGGCAACTAGGAGAGGATCGCCGGGTAGGATTATGCTATGCGATGCTACTTGGAGGACTTTAGTCTATTCTCTTCTACATGCTGCAAGGCGGAGGCTGCCAGAAGCGTAGTCTTCGACAGGATTAGCTATCCCCCTCTTATTTTGGCATTCTGCAGTTCAGTCCACTGATATGGCCCCTTTACACATATACCCATGCATATGTAGTGTAGCTCCTTGCTTGCGAGTACTTTGGATGAGTACTCATGGTTGCTTTGCTCCCTCTTTTCCCCCTTTCTATACTCGATTGCTGCGACCAGATGTTGGAGCCCAGGAGCCAGACGCCACCGTCGACGACGACTACTACTACACTGGGGGTGCCTACTACTATGTGCAGCCCGCTGACGGCGACCAGGAGTAGTTTAGGAGGATCCCAGGCAGGAGGGCTGCGCCTCTTTCGATCTATATCCCAGTTTGTGCTAGCCTTCTTAAGGCAAACTTGTTTAACTTATCTCTGTACTCAGATATTGTTGCTTCCGCTGACTCGTCTACGATCGAGCTCTTGTATTCGAGCCCTCGAGGCCCCTGGCTTGTAATATGATGCTTGTTTGACTTTTTATTTGTAGAGTTGTGTTGTGATATCTTTCCGTGAGTCCCTGATCTTGATCTTACATGTTTGCGTGTATGATTAGTGTACGATTGAATCGGGGGCGTCACAATGACTTGGCATGGCGGCTCGTCGGTGGTCTTCGGTGAGGGCACCGGTGGCTGGGGACAGGGTCCAGCAGGCGGGATCCGGCCGGAACAGGCAAGGGCGACGAAGACATGGATCCGGGCGGTCGAAGCCGTAGAAACTTGATCCCGGTGTGGATAGAGCTTCCGCGAGCAGCCATGACATCTCCCACTGGTTCCCTATACAGAGACAGAGAGGGTGAGGCGAGAGAGATGAGAGATCTCTTGAGAGAGAGAGAGCGAAGCGTCAGGGAGGGAGAGAGAAACGACGGTGAAGAAGAAGAACGAGAGAAAGGAAGGAGGCAGAGCAGCTGCGGCATGGTACAACGAGCGAAGAAAAGGGAGCGGGCGCTGGGACCTCCGATGGTTGCTGCTGCTTGCGGCGGCACCCGAGGCAAGCCCCTCGAGCATGAGCAGGTGGGAGGAGGAGGAAGCTGCAGGCTTCGGTGGTGGTCTGGCGAGGAGGTCGAGGGAGATCGAGTGAGGCGCTGGTTGGGGGCGTTTTGGATTGAGGAAGATCCCGAGGTGGGAGATGAGTGCGGCGGCGGCAGGGACACACTTCCTAGATTTTAGGGTTGGGCTAAAGTTTGGTCCGGTGAATATATAGCAGGTGGACTAGGCTTAGGGGCTACCTCGTCCCTCCGATCGTAATCGGACGGTCGCGAATAACTATGTTAGGAAGTCCAATTAACAAAACGAAGACGTTTTGTAGATGTTTGGGGGATGATCCGGACACAACGGTGGCGACAGTCCGGGTTGGGTCCAGGATAGCTTTTCGGACGCGCGCGTGAGGAGAGCCGCGGGTTGACGAGAGAGGTTAGGTTGGACCTGGTGCTAGGTCGTGAGCTATGTAGACGGTCTCGAGCTGAGAGAAGAGAAGAGAGGGAGGACCGGCGACTGTTTCCGGAGACCGAAAACGTCCGACATTAGACCGACTATATTGCCGCTATAGTTAATCGTTGGGGCGTCAAACGAACTCCAAATGCGATGACACTTGGCAGGCGGCCTACTAACAACAAAACAACACCGCACGCCAACTCTCATCCCATTCCGAGAACATTTTCCAGCCACTTATAAAAAACTATTTCGGACGTGCCGCAGGCGCGTGCGAGTGTGACTGGACTCAGAACGGACAACGGACGGAACTCGGAGAACCCGGGCGAATGCAAGTTTCGAAAACATGATGATGCAATGCACATGATGACATGACAAGATGCAACACGCAAGCGAAAGACATGGCAATGACAGCGAATAACTGGAGGACACCTGGTACATCGGTCTCGGGGCGCTACAACACTCCACCACTACGAGAGGATCTCGTCCCGAGATCTAGAATGGCACCGGAGGGAAAACAGAAGAGAAAAGAGGAGAGGTAAAAACTAAGTTGCTTCTTTGAAAAACGAGTGAAATCAAAGAACCTGGAAAGGTTAAGTCATTTTGAGAAAAGAATACAACGGAGATGAACAAAATTGAAAACACTCCGGTAGGGAAGAGGAACAAGGAAGAACAACTTCGGGCAGCACTCCGATTGAAAAGAAAAGGAATTGAATAATAACTTGATAAGATGAGAAGATACTTGAAGAGATCAACAACATACAGCCTCCGGAAATATTGAATGAATGGAACAAGAGGTAAGAAAGATCTCAGATAGCACTCTGGTTGAAAAGAGGTGCAAGGCTTGATAAGGCGAAAAGAACTTGAGCAAAAGGGCACAACACTACGGTTAAATGGATAGGCATGAAAAGAACATGATCTTTGACCAAACGAGATGATGGGTGAAACGAACAACATCGCAAAGCCTCTGGAACGAAAGAATATAAGATATATAAATGAAATAGGAGAATGGAGAAGAAAATGCCAACTTCTGTCGCGAAAGAGCTCAAAAAGGCATACTTAGGAGAAGGGTCGAACGGAGTTGTTAGAACACCAACAACGGAAGGACAATCTTGAAGTGGGCTTATAGAAGGCATATCTACATTATGAGGTGACAACTTGCCACTCACGGAAAAGATTGGATTTATATGAACAAGAAGACGAGAAACTTATTCACCGGAAGGATAAAAGAAGAACTTGGTTCATTTATGAGCAGCATAAACAGCAACAATCCTTAGGGAAGGCTTTAGGTGAACTATCACCCAAGATAGCTCCAAAGAAGAGATTGATGGATTTAAAGTAACTCATTCTTAACAACATGTGAATCATGAAACATGAACTCAAATTATCAAGAATGACATAATACCACCTCCAATGATACGGAAGAAAGAATTGCACTCCAGATTGCAAGATGAAGAAACTTAAGCTCCTTAGAAAAGAATCTCGATGAACACTTCGAGAAGGAATTAAATCCTTGATGAACCATCATGTAGAACCTTCATGAAGAACTCCGGTAACAAAAGGATAACGAGAAAAAAGAGAAGTTGAAAAACACAAGGTGAAGCCTTGCGATGATTTAAATGGAGCTTCGCGACAAGACAAAGTGGAAACTTGGTACCCCGGAAAAGAAAGATGAGCAAAAGAAACCAAGAATTTTTCAATGAACCTCCGGAATAAGGAATTGAATCACTTGGAAGAAACAAGAATAATAATTACATTATGCTTATCCTTCACCAATTCAAATTGATGACAAGCAACGGATTTGGCATATTGCTTATTCTCGTAGAAAGGATTAAGATAGATATAGCGCAAACTTAAGAAGGTCTTCGATGAACCACCAGTAGAATTAGGAAACAACGAATGAATTGATATGATAAGAAAGAAGAAGAAAAATCTTGAGCGAACCATCGTAAGCATTGCCAAAGAACGAAGTAAAGGGATAAATCACCGGAAAGGAATTAGAGAATGAATGAAAATACTTGAGGGAAAATAGATCCACGAGAACAAAAGATCACGAGCTGATTAGAGAATATTTGAATGGTGCACCCGTAAGATTTGGAGAATGATAGCTGAAAGCTGAGAATGACTAATATTTGAAAAGATGGCCTTCAGAGGAAATAAATGGAAAAACAACTCATGAAATGCTCCGGGTGGGTGAAAAGAATTCTAACAATCGAAAACGATTATGAGGGGATGGTCTCGAACTAGAGCCACGGATCTTTGAGAGAACGGATAAGATATGGATGTTAAACTCTTCTTCGGTCTTCAAATTCTGAGAATTACGACGGGACACACCACGAAGAATTGTTGAAGCACTCCGTAATGAACAAGAATGGAGAAGTTGAACCAACGATGAAAAGAATTCGCCAGATCTTGGAGAAAAACATTTGACTGATGATAATTCATACTTACGTCACACTTTAGAAGATTTGAGAAAAACTCCGGGAGAATAAGAAGAGTCAGGTAAGATCCTGGGAAAAGACCTGTGGGTTAGGGCCCACTCAAAAGAAAACACCGTTGAAATGACTTAAAAGAGAGATAGCACCGGTTGAATTAAATGGCTTAAAATTGAGATAACAACCTCGAGATATCTTCAGCAATCCGGAACCAAAAGAATAGCGAGAGGTGAAAGATTATTTGGAGCACCGGAATGAGAAAAAATATTTGAAACGAGGAAAAGAATATGATCAACAAAGCTTGACTTGAATCCACCGTAGAAGAAAACGAGTGAAGAGTGACGAACTTGAAGCTTCGTTGGCATCTTCCTGAGAATCAACGGATAAGAACATTGATGTAAAAGAATGGAGAGACTTCACAACATTAAAATGATACTTGAATAAGAAATCTGGTTCCTTGAAGAAAAGGGTGGGAGGGAGGGAAAACAAAGGCAACTTGGAGACGGGTGAAACAAACACCATTCAGAAGAAACTGATACTTGATCTTGCGGATGTTGAAATGATCGAATCCACTTGAAGAGAAAACACACCGGTTGAAAAAGAATTAACATGACAATCTAGATTATCGAGAAGGATTAGTATTCACATCGGAGTATGAGAACACCATTTGGGGAAGGTATAGAATCAAACACTTGACATTGAAGCAACTCGAATACCACAACTCAAAACAAAACAACGGATTGGCTTGCAAAATAAGCCGGAACAAGCATATGATAGAGACTTCGTCCGAAGTTTTCGTGGTAGGGCATACATGGGCTCGATCGTACAGCACCATCATGTACAAGGCAGTGCACATGACATACGAAGCGTCCCCGAGTCGGCATAGCCAAGGACCCTTTAAGACACAACGAGACCACTGTAAAACCAACCGTCGATAGACAGACCACTAGAAGTCGTACCCCAATTTCATATCATACATTTGTCGGAAAGATATCCTACGAGCTACTTGAATTCCCACTTATAAACTCCCGAAACTTTCCCAGTTATGCAATCTGGTGTTGGGGATACAAGGGAAGCATAATATCTCACCCAAAACTAGCAAATCCTACATCCAGCTGTATCCATCCTTCAACACATAACCAAGAAACCTTCAGAAATCGTCTACCTCAACCTTCGAAAAGCATCCGTTATATGAGTTATGGCAATACCCCCGAACTCCCGCCCCAGTATTGGGTGGCGTCGAGGTTATCTCACCAACAACTGCATAAAAGAGATTTTTGATGTCGGCGAAACTAAACTCAGGTATTCCCGAACTGCAACGATAAAATTGTGACGACAACACCTCGGAGTTCAACTCCCCGGGACACTGCCACAACCCCTAAATGATAGGAGGCACCAAGAACAATGTTCTCGTCACAAATCGATCGGAACGATTCCAAGATACCCGCGTGATCCTAAAATTTTTTTAGTGAAATTTGAGAAGAGAAGAGTCAAAACTCTATGTCAGGATGCCTTACCAGAGCGATGAAGGGACTGGGGAGTAAAAAGAATTCCTAACTCTCCGATATATAATTGCTAAATGACTCAAAACATTTTTCTAGACTCAACAACGCCAGCTATTCGATCAAGCAGGGGGGGGGGGCTCCTAAGGTCGGGGAAGGCTCTGATTACCAACTTGTAACGCCCTCGATGCGGCTATATCTCCCACGTGTCGAAGCACGACTTAGAGGCATAACCGCATTGAAAGCAATGTCGCAAGTGAGGTAATCTTCGCAAACAACCCATGTAATATAATAAGGGAAAAGATACATAGTTGGCTTACAATCGCCACTTCACACAAATACATGAATAAAGCATTACATCATCCAAATACAATCAGGGCCCGACTACGGAGCCAAAATAAAAGAAGACTACCCCAAATGCTACAAAGATCCCCGATCGACCCCAACTGGGCTTCACTACTGATCAACTAGAACGAAACAACACAAAGGGCAAGATCTTCATCAAGCTCCACCTTGAGCTTGGTTGCGTCATCTGCACGGTTCAACGGCACCTGCAAGCTGGTTTTGGAAGTATCTGTGAGTCATTGGGACTCAGCAATCTCACACCCTCGCGATCACGACTATTTAAGCTTATGGGTAAGGCAAAGGTATGAGGTGGAGCTGCAGTGAGCGACTAGCATATATGGTGGCTAACATACGCAAAAGAGAGCGAGAAGAGAAAGCAAAAGCACGATCGAGAAACTATGATCAAGAAGTGATCCTAGAACAACCTACGTCAAACATAACTCCAACACCGTGTTTACTTCCCGGACTCTGCCGGAAAGAGACCATCACGGTTACACACGCGGTTGATGCATTTTAGTTAAGGTCAACTTCAGGTTTTCTACAACCGGACATTAACAAATTCCCATCTGCCCATAACCGCGGGCACGGGTTTCGAAAGTTCAAATCCCTGTAGGGGTGTCCCAACTTAGCCCATCACAAGCTCTCATGGTCAACGAAGGATATTCCTTCTAGCGGGAAGACCCGATCAGACTCAGAATCCCGGTTACAAGACATCCTCGACAATGGTAAAACAAGTCCAGCAGGACCGCCCGATGTGCCGACATCCTGATGGGAGCTGCACATATCTCGTTCTCAGGGCAACTTTGGATGAACACTACGTACAGCTAAAACCAGCCATCAAGTTTCCCCGAGGTGGCGCCGCAAGTGGCTCTTTTTCGGACCAACACTTAGACAAGCACTGGCCCGGGGGGGGGGCGGTTAAAATAAAGATGACCCTTGGGCTGGCCTAACCCAAGGGAAAAAGGCTAGGTGGCGAATCATAAAACCAAGGTTGGGCCTTGCTGGAGGAGTTTTATTCAAGACGAACTATCAAGGGGTTCCCTTTATAACCCAACCGCGTAAGGAATGCAAAATCCGGGAACATAACACTGATATGACGGAAACTAGGGCGGCAAGAGTGGAACAAAACACCAGGCATAAGGCCGAGCCTTCCACCCTTTACCAAGTATATAGATGCATTAATTAAATAAGAGATATTGTGATATCCCAACAAAACATCCATGTTCCAAACATGGAACAAACTCCAATCTTCATTTGCAACTAACAACGATATAAGAGGGGCTGAGCAAAGTGGTAACATAGCCAAACAACGGTTTGCTAGGACAAGGTGGGTTAGAGGCTTGGTTTAACAATATGGGAGACATGATAAGCAAGTGGTAGGAATCGCAGCATAGGCATAGCAAAAGAGCGAGCAACTAGCAAGAAAAGACAGAAGTGATTTCGAGGGTATGGTCATCTTGCCTGAAATCCTGCAAGGAAGAAGAACGAGTCCATGAAGAAGACAAACAGACGTAGTCGAACGGGTCCTCACAAACGCAACGTTATCGAAACCAACCCGAAGAAGCAACACCGGAAAGAAGCACACAACATAGTAAACAACCAACACATGAACATGGCATGAGGCACAACCAAGTATGATGCATGTCCGGTTTAATGAAGCATGGCATGGCAAAATGCACAAACAACCCTACAAATTAAGTGGAGCTCAATATGCAACTCCATTTCATATTGACGAAACACCACATGACTTATTTAGTTCGATCTTGTTTATGTACCCAACAATATTAAATGTTGTTAAACATGGCAAGAGGGTGAAGCAAAGTAAAACTACCTATCAAGTCAAGTTTAAATGAGACCGGAAGCAACGAACAACAATTCCGGTAAATCCCCATATGCATATATTAGGTTTTGTACTGATCTGGCCTAAACACAATTTTAGAGTTGTTTAACATGCAAAGTAAGGTCACCACGTTAAACTAGGCATTTTTCCACCCCATTTACATATAAAGTTTATTAAATTCGGAGTTACGGTTATTTAGATATGAAATAAAGCATTTTAGCATGGCATTAGGAAAATTTAAACAAACAACATTTTAAACATTTTAAACATAGATGAAAGTGGCAAATTATTAATCTACACAAAATTCTAAGCAAGTTTCATATATAAAGTTTTTCCATGTGATGCATAGTTTTTGAGTTATTAAATGTATGAACATGAGGGTCTTTTCTGCAAAAGTGCTCTCTCTGGGATATTTGGAAAATCCTCCTGAACTGGAAAAAAACATAACGGGCTGAAAGTTGAACTGGCCCAACAGGCACAAAGGGCTGGAGGGGGTGCTGCTCACCCATGGGCCTCTTGGGCCGGCGGATCTGGGCTGGGGCGTGGTCAACACACAGTGAGCGTGGCTGTGCTCGATCGTTCGAAGCAGGGGCCATGGCCGCCCTGGTTCGTTGTTGCCAGCGAGGTCGATGGCCGGCACGGGCTCGAGGGCATTGGGAGAAGGCACGGCTCCGGCGAGCAGGGGCCGGAGACGGCATGGTGGAGCGGCTTGCGGAGGTGCTGGGACTTCACTCAAGGTAGGCAGTTGGTGTAGCTCCTCATGTCGTTCAATGCGGGGATATAGGGGAGCGGCCGCAGGATGACTTGGCACGGCGGCTCATCAGTGGTCTTCGACGAGGGCACCGGTGGCCGGGGACGGGGTCCAGCTGGCGGGATCCGGCCGGAACGGGCAAGGGCGGCGAAGACACGGATCCGGGCGGTCGAAGCCGTAGGAACTTGATCCCGGCGACGATAGAGCTTCCGCGAGCAGCCATGGCATCTCCCACTGGTTCCCTGTACAGAGATAGAGAGGGTGAGGCGAGAGAGATGAGAGATCTCTTGAGAGAGAGAGCGAAGCGTGAGGGAGGGAGAGAGAGAGAAACGACAGTGAAGAAGAGGAACGAGAGAAAGGAAGGAGGCAGAGCAGCTGCGGCATGGTACAGCGAGCGAAGAAATGGGAGTGGGCGCTGGGACCTCCGATGGTTGCTGCTGCTTGCGGCGGCACCCGAGGCAAGCCCCTCGAGCATGAGCAGGTGGGAGGAGGAGGAAGCTGCAGGCTTCGGTGGTGGGCTGGCGAGGAGGTCGAGGGAGATCGGGTGAGGCACTGGTTGGGGGCGTTTTGGATCGAGGAAGATCCCGAGGTGGGAGATGAGTGCGACGGCGGCTGGGACAAACTTCCTAGATTTTAGGGCTGGGCTAAAGTTTGGTCCGGTGAATATATAGCAGGTGGACTAGGCTTAGGGGCTACCTCGTCCCTCCGATCGTAATCGGACGGTCGCGAATAACTATGTTAGGAAGTCCAATTAACAAAACGGAGACATTTTGTAGATGTTTGGGGATGATCCGGACACAACGGTGGCGACAGTCCGGGTCGGGTCCGGGATAGCTTTTCGGACGCGCGCGCGAGGAGAGCCGCGGGCTGACGAGAGAGGTTAGGTTGGACCTAGCGGTAGGTCGTGAGCTATGTAGACGGTCCCGAGCTGAGAGAAGAGAAGAGAGGGAGGACCGGCGACTGTTTCCGGAGACCGAAAACGTCCGACGTTAGACCGACTATATTGCCGCTATAGTTAATCGTTGGGGCGTCAGACGAACTCCAAATGCGATGAAACTTGGCAGGCGGCCTACTAACAACAAAACAACACCGCACGCCAACTCTCATCCCATTCCGAGAACATTTTCCAGCCACTTATAAAAAACTATTTCGGACGTGCCGCGGGCGCGTGCGAGTGTGACTGGACTCAGAACGGACAACGGACGGAACTGGGAGAACCCGGGCGAATGCAAGTTTCGAAAACATGATGATGCAATGCACATGATGAAATGACAAGATGCAACACGCAAGCGAAAGACATGGCAACGACAGCGAATAACTGGAGGACACCTGGTACATCGGTCTCGGGGCGCTACAGCCACCCTCTTCTTCTTCTCCTTGCGAGGAGGGTTGTTTTCCTCCTCCTCCTCTTCCTCGTCGTTGTCCTCAAGGACAGAGGAATGGGCCTCATCGTCTTCAGACGTCGCGTCCGAAGTTTCCTTGCGACGGGGGCCACTCTTGGCTCCCTTTGCTTTCTTCTTGGCCTTCTTCTCTAACGCCGTATATGGCGCCGGTACCAGCATCCTCGCCAAGCCCAGGATGACTGGTTCTTCGGGCAACGGAGCCGAACACTGGATCCGCTTTGCCCTCTCCACCCAGTCCTGAGAGAGAAATACTAAGATCTCAGACATCATCCTCGAAACATTTAAGTTGGGAATACGTCAAAAGTAACATACCTCGCTGGCGGGGCGGTTACAATTGTGACCACGGTCTGAGTTCATGGCTAGTGGCTTCTCGTTGCCCTTAAAGAGCAACTTCCGGGCCCCTTCATGAGAAGTGTCGAAGAGCCTTCTCAGGGTCTGGTGCTTCTTTGAATTGAAGTCACATAAAGGGCGGCTTCGGCGCTGGCACGGAAGAATCCGGCGGATTAGCATCACTTGGATAACGTCAACGAGCTTGACGTCCTTGGTCTCCATGCTTTGAATGCGCGTTTGCAGCGCTATCAGCTCGTCAGGTGAACACCAGTCCGGACTCTTCTCGACCCAGGAGGTGAGTCGCATGGGAGCATTGGGGCAGAATTAGGCAGCTGCGGCCCAGGTGGTGCTGCGAGGTTCTGTGATGTAGAACCACTGCTTCTTCCATTCCTTTACTGTCTCTACAAAGGTGCCTTTGGGCCAGGAGACGTCGGATAGATTGATCACCATGGCCCCTCCACACTCCGCGTGCTGGACATCCACCACCTTCGGCTTCACGTTGAAGACTTTGAGCCACAGCCCAAAGTGGGGATGAATGCGGAGGAAGGCCTCGCACACGACGATAAACGCCGAGATGTCGAGGAAGGAATTCGGGGACAGATCATGGAAATCAGTTGTCACAGCCCTAGAATTGTTTGCAACTAGTGGCACAAGCATCCATGCATTTTGTCTAAATTACTTTTTAAATTTGAAATGGGGATGCTTAAACCCTAGCACCAAGTGAATTCAACTAGGGTCAAAATAAAATCTTTTTCATTGAACTCAATATGCCTTTGAAAATGTTCAACATTTCTGGTTTGAGGTGGAAGCATCTACCAAAAATGGTTTACATTTTTGCAGGACATATTTGGGCTCTGCATTAAATCATATAGTATTTGCATTTGGGCATATAAATGCTATTAAATAATTTAAATGACCAAATAATTCTGGATTTAAGTGAGGGCTGTTAGGAATAATCCCAACAGAGCCCACAATTATTTTAAGGATTTCTGGAAACATTTTAGTATTTTTAATAAAGCCCAACAGTTGCAGAAAATTAGAAAAGAGAAACAAATAAAGAGAGAGAGAGAGAGAGAGAGAGAGAGAGAGAGAGAGAGAGAGAGAGACTTACTGGCTTACCTGTAGCAGCAGCCCACCTAGCCAGGCCACCTGGCGGCCCAGCCCACCAGGGGCACACCCGTCTTCCACCTCCTGCCAGGAGGACAGGCAGGTGCGAGGCGCCAGCACACGCGCAGCCTCCACCTCCTTCTTGCCCCGACACACGTTGACGCCGCGGATGACCACCCTATTGCCGTACGGATCTGCCCGACCTCTCACTTGCCCCCACCCCGCTCTCTGCCTCGCTCCCCCCTCGGACCCGAGAACACTGGAGCGCGCCACCGAGAATCACTGTGGTCAGAGCCCTCAAACCACCCCACCTCCTGGTTCCAGAGCATCACCATGGCGTGGAGCTTCCCCTCAACGACGCACGCAAGCTTGGGAGCAGCACACCGTCGCCATCATTGTCGTTTCCCTCGCCACGGCCACCGGACGCCACCGGTCGATTCGCCGCCTGCAAATCATCCCCGGCCACACCGAGAAGCTCTCCGTGACCGCTGTGAGCCCTTGATTATTTCCCTTAGCCCCGCCGCCGGTTTTCTTCCTCTGCCGCGCTAACTACCGGAGCCGTGAGCTCCCACCCGCCGGCCATGTCACCGTCGTGGCTAGAGCCCACACACGTCGCGTCTGAGCACGTTTTCATTCTCACTGTGCCCCTAGGAACCCGCAGACACCACCAGCTCGCCCGGCGACGCCCCATAGCGTCGTTTCCGTCAAGGTCCGAAATCCGGCCGCCGCGGAACTCGACGTCGTCAATGTATCCGGCCACCCCGCGACTAACTGATGGCACCATTGGATGCGTGCGAGTGCCAGCGTCCCGTAGCTGCAAACCACGCTCAAAACCATCACCTGTAGCTCAATCCCGAGCAGACTCCGCCAAGGCTTGAGGTCACCGCCGGCCAAACTCCGGCATGCCGACGTGGCGGCGTAATTAGTGCTAATCTCCGTTAATTACCCATCCTAACAGACACTGACATGTGGGTCCCTGAGCCTAATTAGGTTAGTCTAAATATCCTGCTTAAATTAGTGCTAATCCTGCGGACCCCACGTGTCAGCTTGACTTTGACTTAGTCAACGTTGACCGGGCCCACCTGTCGATGACCTAACTAGCCCAAGGTCACTGACCAATGGGTCCTGTAGGTCAAGTTTGACCTGGCCAACCAGTTGACCCACTGACATCACCATTGCGCAATGCTGACGCAGTAAAGCTTTTCTGGGATTTTAAATAAATCATAAATGATTTATTTATTTCAAAAAATAGCTAAAACTTCTAAAAATCATAGAAAATAATATATAACTCCAAATGAAATAAATTATATATGAAAAATTATCAGAAAAATCCAAAGAATCTGTTTATGCCATTTGCATGCATGTTAGAGCAACTTATGTCCCCTGTTTAGGACAATTCAATTAAATGGCATTTAAGAGAGCACATATGGAGTTTGAATTTGAACCTAGTGTTCAAACCAACTTCATTTAAACTGCTGCTAGTTGCATTAGCTCAAACACATTCATTTTCCCATGTCATGATCATGCATCATATTGTCGCATTGCATTGATTGTGTTCCCTCTTGTTTGCCGGTGGTTGTTCCCTCTCGATAGATGTGTTCCGACGATGAGATCGATGACACCAATGAAGAACTATATTATCTTGTGCCAGGCAAGCAAAACCCCCTTGTTCATTTCGATACAATCCCACTCTCTCGCACCTGCTCTCTTTTACTGCATTAGGACAACAACGATTCATCTGTTACTTGCTGCGGTAGTTGAACCCCATTCCTCTGCATGACCTGTCATTGCCACAGTAAATAGATGAAACCCACTAGCATGAGTAGGAGTTGTTTGAGCCCTGATGTGCCTACTCATTCATGTTTGTTTGTCATGCCTACTACTGCTTAGAGTTGAGTCAGGTCTGATTCATCGGGGATGAATTGGAATGTGGTGAACATGTCCTACTGTTGAGAGCTAAGTGTGTGAACACGATTTGGTAAAGGTAGCGGTGAGAGGCCATGTAGGAGTACATGGTGGGTTGTCTCATTGCAGCCGTCCCTAGGAACTGAGTTCTGTGTTTGTGATCCATGAACAATTACTACCACGCATTGGAATGCTTAAGTGCCCCTCTCGGCTTATTAATTGCATAGATCTCTATCCATGAGTTGCAACTAGTTTCTGGTGTTTGTAGGATATGTGTTGGGGGCCGTGCGTAGCGCTGACCCTAGGGGTGGTCTATGTTGCGGTAGAGACACGAGGCACGGTGTACCGGGACACACATTTGGTGTCTTGGGAACCCTGCTCTCATTGTTTGGGGCCGTGAGCGACACCCCGGCTGGATCTCCTTGCGGATGGAACCCGAATAGGCGATAAACCTGACTAGAGACTTGTGTGGTTAGTCAGGTCGTGGCCGACTCCCTCGCCAGGCTTCCGCTTGAAGGTTGCCGAGATACACGACGTGTACATGGTGGTAAGTGGCGAGAGCGCGTGTGAAGAAGTACACCCCTACAGGGTTATAAATGATCTATTCGAATAGCCATGTCCGCGGTAAAGGACTTCTGGGTTGCCTATAACAGTTCATAGACCAGTGAAAGTGGATACTCTAAAATGCGCAAGATAAGCGTGAGTGCTATGGATGGCCTTCTCGTAGGGAGACGGGAGCGGATCCATAGTGGTGTATTGATATGGTAAATATGTGGACTCGTGTGCGCCACCTCAAAAGAGTTACTTGCGGTCATAGTTCATGATAGCCACCGAGTCAAAGCTGGCTTGCTGCAGTCAAACTCCACCACCCCCTTTATTGATACTGATGCATATGTAGCTAGTTCTGATGTAAGTCTTGATGGGTACATTTGTACTCACGTTTTGCTATTTTATGTTTTGCAGAGAGACGCCAGTCTCGCTAGTAGTTACGTGTGGACTTCGACGTTTAGCTTGATACCTCAGCTACGATCTTGTGCCCTCAGCAGGATCTGGTAGATAGTCACGCTTCTCAGCCTTTTTCATTTGTAGATATATGTACTCAGACATGTTAAGCTTCCGCATGTGCTTTGATTTGTATGCTCTGGATGTTGGGTCATGAGACCCATGTTTGTAATTTCTCACTCCTCGGAGCCTAATGAATAAATACTTTGAGCCGTAGAGTTATGTTGTGATGCCATGTTGTATTTACACATATCGAGCATATTGTGTGTATGATTGAAATGCTTGCTATGTGTGGGATCCGACAATCTAGTTGTTTATCCTTGGCAGCCTCTCTTATGGGGAAATGTAGTCTAGTGCCTCCATGAGCCATAGTAGTCCTGCTAGCCCAGCACTACTGCTCAGGACACTTGACTGGCCGGCATGTGTTTCACTTCGTTCCTGTGTCTGTCCCTTCAGGGAAATGTCACGCAGTAACATCCGGAGTCCTGCCTAGCCTGCTATAGCCCGGGTTACCGAAGTCCTGTTAGCCCAGTGCTACAGCCCGGATTCGCACGCTGCTGACCGACATGCTCGAAGTTGATTCATGTATGCCTGTCCCCATGGGTTAGTGCCGCTTTGGGTTCACGACTAGCCATGTCGGCCCGGGTTCTCTGTCATATGGATGCTAGTGACACTGTCATATACGTGAGCCAAAAGGTGCAAACGGTCCCGGGCCATGGTAAGGCGACACCTGTGGGAATATCGTGCGTGAGGCCGCAAAGTGATATGAGGTGTTACCGGCTAGATCGATGTGATTTGGAATCGGGATCCTGACAGTGTTGGTATCAGAGCCTGACTGCCTGTAGGATTACCAAGCCAAACCGGTCGGAGTTGTGTCTAGAAATGCTTTAGTTATGTAGGGGAATTGATTGTGGAAGGGAACGTAAGGCTCTTTTTACTCCTTATACCATATGCCTTCTGATCTGAGTCAACCTCTTCTTTTCTACGGGGTTAATAAACTAGGCCTTCTCATCTATCTATCAGGATGATGTGTTACTAATGTAGAGACTTATAGGATTGACGGATTTGATCCCCAGATCAGTTTCTACTACTTCCGTGTGTTCATAGTTGGCCTCGGAACCTTGATATTGTGATGCTAAGTGGTCATGCCACTGTTTTGCAGGATGTCTCAAATCTTTTTGAGCAATTACAGTCGTTATGTTGTCCGAGTCATCCCAAATAGTCTGATGCATTTGCAAATCCTTTCTTTTCGTTCCCGATGTCCTTTTGGTCAGAATAAGCACACCAATCGGTGAGTTGAGGTACTCTATTACCTCGACATATATGTTGGAGCTATTATTATGACCCCAGGTGTCTTAGGGAGTCACCTAGTAATCTAGCAATGCTTTGTGTTCCCGGTGTGATGATTCTGGCCACCATTCTCGAAAGCATCCCGTGATGCCATTTAGTAGTAGGTATTCTACTCTTGGGTTCTTGACCCAAGATTCACTCTACTTACCTTGTGTCGATAGTGTTGCTCGTACCTTTAGGATATTAGTAACCTTTGCGATAGTCCTCGAGGTCCATGGTATTTCCTTCTTCCAAATACCATGAACCATTAAGGCAGATGTTCTTTGAACCAAAAGATCACAACCAGGGTGCTCTTGAGGAGTACTCCATTCATATTGTGACTCTGCCAGTTCTGTCATTCTGCATGGGTTATCCAGAAGAAATTTGTTGAACTCGTTTGACATACTAACCCATGAATCCACAACTCAGAAAGTTATATGTTCCTTGAGTTGTTCTCTTTAGTTGTATTCTGATCCCTGTCTATCATTTGATACTCAAGAGTATGCGTGCATTCGTTCATTATGCCTATCATTCGTGTGGTCCGTTAAGCTATTCTATTACAGAATGACTAGGAGAAATAAACTCTAGCACCTCATCCATATCTAGGATTGGGTCAAAGCAATTGTATTCCACAGATTAAGAATGCTAATCCAGCTTCTAGTCTGTTCTACCTTGGAGTGTTACCCTATTTATGTCAAGAATATTATAGGAATTGCACCATCTCTTATGAATTCTTGATGCAGTGATACTTCTCACCATCATCATTCATTCCTCGGCCCTCGTGTTGTTGTAACCGGAATGCCGACAAGTGAATTGTGATGTGTGAAATCAATGCTCCTAGCAACTCGTTGCTTGGTAGTAAATGGACAATAATCCCATTCTTAGCGTGTTGGTTATTAAATCATCATCCTAAGATTGACTGTGCTACCTAGTCCTTATTTCTGGTGCACTCTTCGATCAATGAGTTAGGATTATTCAATCCCTTGTTTAGTTGATCATATCGTCTTGCTCTGAAAAGCAAGATTGTTCTTGAGCTTAGTAACATATCGGTGGTTCGTGATGTTCCGAATATCTTCTCGGAAGTATTACCAGGTTGTCACCTGATCGCTATGTTGAGTTCGTGATCATGTTGGGTTCCTCCAAACCACCCATTCTCCAAGAATCTGTGTGGGATACCCCTGAACTAGTTGGTTAAGCCAAACAACAACTTGGAGAGTTGGGAGATAAAAGCTTGTCTGACTTAGTTCATTATAAGGGATATCTTTGTGTGTGTGTGTGTTGAAGAAAGATGATATCTCCATCGATTGGTCCTCGTGATCAGTTGTTGGATCTATTGCCTTGTCAAAACTTTGACTTGAACAAGGGCTATCGTCAAGTCAAATCAGAACCAACGATGTTCGTAATGTTGTCCTACTCGTGGTTGATCCCTCGAGCATACACCTTTACATCCTTTGGTCTGACCAATGCTATCACCGTGTTCACATGATGGTGGAAGTCCAGTGATATGGAAATTCCGATGACTTCCTGTTGAGCCCATCAGCAGCATTTTGTCTCCTCCATGATTCATGTTGAACATCAAGCTAGTATTGGAAACTTTTGTAAGAATTATCTTCATGTTCCTTTCATGAAGCCTATGTTTGGATGAAAGGAGTGGCTTCCTTTGATTCACGTGCATTAGATGTAAGTTGCCGTCGTGAATTCGAGAAAGTTTGTTTTTGCCTCCTCTGGAATCATCCCAAGTTAGTCATGCACGTGCGAAGTGCTCTATGGTTTGATAGGTTGGTCGCCTCCATTCTATATGTGTTCCTAGCACACCAAGCCACTGATTGACTTGCTCAAGGATAAGAAGTTCATCGATAAGTGCACAAGGACTTTGATATCCTCGATGATGGTTCTCCACCTGAACTCGGTAGTGTTTTATTATAAGACTACCACGTGGTCATGCTTGTCTTGGATAGCGTGTTCACAGGTTTGTAGCAGAACCAGCTCATGTTTTGGAGCTTGCTATCGTAGCTCATTCCTGAGAATCTCGCAACCTCATCTCGTCGTATTGCGTTGCAAACCTTCATTTTTCTTTCTAGACTTGATGAGTCTGGAATATCCTGACAGCGTTGATATGATGGTTGGAACGTGTTCCAAGAATTATAATATTGGTCTCTCGGTAACCCGGTAACGTGGATGTCGTGGCCAACCCACCTAGCCGGAAGGCCTATTATTGTAATATCTTGGTTGAAGAAGTTGGTCACCTCCCCTTAAGGATCTCGCAGGATCTGCCTCCGTAGTTATTCCTGATGGATTCTTGAGCTTCCGAAGTCCGACCTTTTACTTGATGTCCTAGTTATCAAACCATATCTATAAATGGGTTGCGCTAGCACATCAAGGAGAACATTAGAAGCGGGGTGCTAAATGTCTCTCGGTCGATCATCCAGATTTCGTTCCCTTGGCCTCGCTAAGGTGAAATCTGAGAAAGGGGTGTCTTTCCATGCATCTGCATTGTCCATCACTATTCGTCAAGGTAGTAAGATGTGTTGCCAGGATCCTCGACGCGGATGTTGGTAGAACCTTGATGAATATGGAAATGCTCAAGTTCTTGAGAGCACGCGCAAGCAAAATCATCCATTGCATTGTCATCAACAAGGTAGTCCACATCGTCCATTCTAGTATGGGTATGCCATTCTTTCGAACCTCCTTGAATGAGCGTTTGCGATTGCCTTAAGCTGGTATGAAGAGTTCCAATGATCTATGGATCAAAAGTAAATTTTTTGCCACTTAAGGGAATAGTTCTTCGAGTCACCTTCCTTAAGGTGTCTCATTGTGGTATCATGGCAACCCAACTCCTTGCTACTTTGGCACCGTTCACCACCCTCCTAGGTGTGGGAATTCCTCTACTTATTTAAACCTTGTCATATGCTCAGTTCCATCATTCTTGATGTGTGTATCGTGTCTCATCTCGACAGATGTCACTACGTCTCGTTCTGTGGGTTGATTGTCGGTTGCTCGATCTTCGAGAAGATCGATTCTTCAAGAGTTTCTTTTCTTCCCGTTATCATGTTGGATGGAGTTCTTAGAGCAAGACATCAAGACAAAGATGGTGATCGTGTCAACGTTCCTATGAAGTGCCACCTGGATCGTGAAGACCGTGTTAGCTTGTGCCCCCTCTGTCTTCTTACCTCACGTCTTGAATCTCGGGACGAGATTCTTGTTTAGTTGGGGTGAGTTGTCACAGCCCTAGAATTGTTTGCAACTAGTGGCACAAGCATCCATGCATTTTGTCTAAATTACTTTTTAAATTTGAAATGGGAATGCTTAAACCCTAGCACCAAGTGAATTCAACTAGGGTCAAAATAAAATCTTTTTCATTGAACTCAATATGCCTTTGAAAATGTTCAACATTTCTGGTTTGAGGTGGAAGCATCTACCAAAAATGGTTTACATTTTTGCAGGACATATTTGGGCTCTGAATTAAATCATATAGTATTTGCATTTGGGCATATAAATGCTATTAAATAATTTAAATGCCCAAATAATTCTGGATTTAAGTGAGGGCTGTTAGGAATAATCCCAACAGAGCCCACAATTATTTTTTAGGATTCTGGAAACGTTTTAGTATTTTTAATAAAGCCCAACAGTTGCAGAAAATTAGAAAACAGAAACAAATAAAAAAAAGAGAGAGAGAGACTTACTGGCTTACCTGTAGCAGCAGCCCACCTGGCCAGGCCACCTGGCGGCCCAGGCCACTTGGCGGCCCAGCCCACCAGGGGCACACTCGTCTTCCACCTCCTGCCAGGAGGACAGGCAGGTGTGTGGCGCCAGCACGCGCGCCAGCCTCCACCTCCGGCTTGCCCCGACACACGTCGATGCCGCGGATGACCACCCAGTTGCCGTACGGATCCGCCTGACCTCTCACTTGCCCCCACCCTACTCTCTGCCTCGCTCCCCCCTCGGACCCGAGAACGCTCGAGCGCGCCACCGAGAATCACCGTGGTCAGAGCCCTAAAACCATCCCACCGCCTGGTTCTGGAGCATCACCATGGCATGGAGCTTCCCCTCAACGACGCACGTAAGCTTGGGAGCAGCACACCATCGCCATCGTCGCCGTTTCCCTCGCCACGGCCACCGGACGCCATCGGTCGATTCGCCGCCTGCAGATCATCCCCGGCCACACCGAGAAGCTCTCCGTGACCGCTGTGAGCCCCTGATTATTTCCTTAGCCCCGCCGCCGGTTTTCTTCCTCTGCCGCGCTAACTACCGGAGCCGTGAGCTCCCACCCGCCCGCCATGTCACTGCCGTGGCTAGAGCCCACACACGTTGCGTCTGAGCACGTTTTCATTCTCACTGCGCCCCTAGGAACCCGCAGACACCACCAGCTCGCCTGGAGACGCCCCGTAGCGTTGTTTCCGTCAAGGTCCAAACTCCGGCCACCGCGGAACTCGACGCCGTCGGCGTATCCGGCCACCCCGCGACTAACTGATGGCACCATTGGATGCGCGCGAGTGCCAGCGTCCCGTAGCTGCAAACCACGCTCAAAACATTCACCTGTAGCTCAATCCCGAGCAGACTCCGCCACGGCTTGAGGTCGCCGCCGGCCAAACTCCGGCATGCCGACGTGGCGGCGTAATTAGTGCTAATCTCCGTTAATTACCCATCCTAACAGACACTGACATGTGGGTCCCCGAGCCTAATTAGGTTAGTCTAAATATCCTACTTAAATTAGTGCTAATCCTGCGGACCCCACGTGTCAGCTTGACTTTGACTTAGTCAATGTTGACCGGGCCCACCTGTCGGCGACCTAACTAGCCCAGGGTCACTGACCAATGGGTCCCGCAGGTCAGGTTTGACCTGGCCAACCAGTTGACCTGCTGACATCACCCTTGCGCAATGCTGACGTAGTAAAGCTTTTCTGGGATTTTAAATAAATCAGAAATGATTTATTTATTTCACAAAATAGCTAAAACTTCTAAAAATCATAGAAAATAATCTATAACTCCAAATGAAATAAATTATATATGAAAAATTATCAGAAAAATCCAAAGAATATGTTTATGCCATTTGCGTGCATGTTAGAGCAACTTATGTCCCCTGTTTAGGACAATTCAATTAAATGGCATTTAAGAGAGCACATATGGAATTTGAATTTAAACCTGGTGTTCAAACCAACTTCATTTAAATTGCTGCTAGTTGCATTAGCTCAAACACATTCATTTTGCCATGTCATGATCATGCATCATATTGTCGCATTGCATTGATTGTGTTCCCTCTTGTTTGCCGGTGGTTGTTCCCTCTCGCTAGATGTGTTCCGACGATGAGATCGATGACACCGATGAAGAACTATATTATCTTCAGAAGTGCCAGGCAAGCAAAAACCCCGTGTTCATTTCGATACAATCCCACTCTCTCGCACCTGCTCTCTTTTACTGCATTAGGGCAACAACGATTCATCTGTTACTTGCTGTGGTAGTTGAACCCCTTTCCTCTGCATGACCTGTCATTGCCACAGTAAATAGATGAAACCCACTAGCATGAGTATGAGTTGTTTGAGCCATGATGTGCCTACTCATTCATGCTTGTTGTCATGCCTGCTACTGCTTAGAGTTGAGTCAGGTCTGATTCATCGGGAATGAATTGGAATGTGGTGAACATGTCCTACTGTTGAGAGCCAAGTGTGTGAACACGATTTGGTAAAGGTAGCGGTGAGAGGCCATGTAGGAGTACATGGTGGGTTGTCTCATTGCAGCCATCCTCAGGAACTGAGTTCTGTGTTTGTGATCCATGAACAGCTACTACCACGCATTGGAATGCTTAAGTGCCCCTCTCCACTTATTAATTGCATAGATCTCTGTCCAGGAGTTGCAACTAGTTTCTGGTGTTTGTAGGATATGTGTTGGGGGCCGTGCGTAGCGCTGACCCTAGGGGTGGTCTATGTTGCGGTAGAGACACGAGGCACGGTGTACCGGGACACACATTTGGTGTCTTGGGAACCCTGCTCTCATTGTTTGGGGCCGTGAGCGACACCCCGGCTGGATCTCCTTGCGGATGGAACCCGAATAGGCGATAAACCTGACTAGAGACTTGTGTGGTTAGTCAGGTCGTGGCCGACTCCCTCGCCAGGCTTCCGCTTGAAGGTTGCCGAGATACACGACGTGTACATGGTGGTAAGTGGCGAGAGCGCGTGTGAAGAAGTACACCCCTACAGGGTTATAAATGATCTATTCGAATAGCCATGTCCGCGGTAAAGGACTTCTGGGTTGCCTATAACAGTTCATAGACCAGTGAAAGTGGATACTCTAAAATGCGCAAGATAAGCGTGAGTGCTATGGATGGCCTTCTCGTAGGGAGACGGGAGCGGATCCATAGTGGTGTATTGATATGGTAAATATGTGGACTCGTGTGCGCCACCTCAAAAGAGTTACTTGCGGTCATAGTTCATGATAGCCACCGAGTCAAAGCTGGCTTGCTGCAGTCAAACTCCACCACCCCCTTTATTGATACTGATGCATATGTAGCTAGTTCTGATGTAAGTCTTGATGGGTACATTTGTACTCACGTTTTGCTATTTTATGTTTTGCAGAGAGACGTCAGTCTCGCTAGTAGTTCCGTGTGGACTTCGACGTTTAGCTTGATACCTCAGCTACGATCTTGTGCCCTCGGTAGGATCTGGTAGATAGTCAGGCTTCTTAGCCTTTTTCATTTGTAGATATCTGTACTCAGACATGTTAAGCTTCCGCATGTGCTTTGATTTGTATGCTTTGGATGTTGGGTCATGAGACCGATGTTTGTAATTTCTCGCTCCTTGGAGCCTAATGAATAAATACTTTGAGTCGTAGAGTTATGTTGTGATGCCATGTTGTATTTACACATATCGAGCATATTGTGTGTATGATTGAAATTCTTGCTATGTGTGGGATCCGACAATCTAGTTGTTTATCCTTGGCAGCCTCTCTTATGGGGAAATGTAGTCTAGTGCCTCCATGAGCCATAGTAGTCCTGCTAGCCCAGCACTACTACTCAGGACACTTGACTGGCCGGCATGTGTTTCACTTCATTCCTGTGTCTGTCCCTTCGGGGAAATGTCACGCAGTGACATCCGGAGTCCTGCCTAGCCTGCTACAGCCCGGGTTACTGGAGTCCTATTAGCCCAGTGCTACAGCCCGGATTCGCACGCTGCTGACCGACATGCTCGAAGTTGATTCATGTATGCCTGTCCCCATGGGTTAGTGCCGCTTTTGGTTCATGACTAGCCATGTAGGCCCGGGTTCTCTGTCATATGGATGCTAGCGACACTATCATATACGTGAGCCAAAAGGTGCAATCGGTCCCGGGCCATGGTAAGGCGACACCCGTGGGAATATCGTGCGTGAGGCCGCAAAGTGATATGAGGTGTTACCGGCTAGATCGATGTGATTTGGAATCGGGGTCCTGACATCTATCCCATAGTAGTACATCAGCCCGCGGACGAAAGGGTGGAGTGGAAACCATAGCCCGCGGAGGAAATTGGGGATGAATACTACCCTCTCTGTGGGCTCCGACATGGGGACAACTTGTCCCTCGGCTGGCAGGCAATGGGCGATCTCCTTCGCCAAATATCCGGCCACCCGAAGCTTAATAATGTCCTCCTCCTTGACGGAGGAGACCATCCACTTGCCCTGACCACCAGATCCGGACATGGTTGCTTGAGTGGAAAGGAGACGAGAACTAGGGCGCTGGAGCTTGATATCGGAAAGGCGGAGGCAGAGAGATAGCATGAGGAGAGGAGGAGAAAATCCTTATCCCCTTATAAAGGCAACAAATATTAAACACCTCCTCACTCGCCTTAGGGTTCGCCTGTTCCCTAGGACTGAATAAACGGCACGGTTGAGTTACCCATGCCTACATTGATGAGAATCCCGCAATAAGGGGGTACAATCTCTATTTCGATAGGACGTGCCAATAGCAACTATGTCTCGAAGCGTGGGATGGCAGAAGAAAAACGGTTCAAAATTATAACCGGACAGACATGATGTCGTGTTGGAAAGAAGTTGTCAACTGATTAGATTTGTGCACATATTATATTCTCTTTGCAGTTGTGTATGGTGTGCGTAACAGGTCAGGATACTATCATTACATCCAAATACTATCTTGGAGTTCGGAGAAAGTGGAACCCGCCTTACAATGCCGAAGACAATCAACGCGCCAAACTCCTCGTCATTGAAAGCCAAGTTCAGGGGCTACTGAGGGAGTCCTGGACTAAGGGGTCCTCAGGCGTCCGGCCTATTATCCATGGGCCGGACTAATGGGCTGTGAAGACATGAAGGTCGAAGATTGCACCGTGTCTGGATTGGACTCTAATTGGTGTGGAAGGGAAGCTTGGCGACCAAAGATTCCTTTTTATGTAACCGACTCCATGTAAACCCTAGATCCCCTTGGTGTCTATATAAACCGAAGGGGATAGTCTGGAAAGGACACCACATATACTCATTACCATATTCATAGGCTAGACTTCTGCGGTTTAGTCATTACGATCTCGTGGTAGATCAACTCTTGTAATATTCATATTCATCAAGATCAATCAAGCAGGAAGTAGCGTATTACCTCCATAGAGAGGGCCCGAACCTGGGTAAACATCGTGTCCCCTGTCTCATGTTACCATCGATCCTAGACGCACAATTCGGGACCCCCTACCCGAGATCCGCCGGTTTTGACACCGACACTCCCCTCTAGACACCTCTTCTCGATCCTTTCAATTGGTATCAGAGCATTGGTCTCCATTTCTTTGGTTTAAACACCTTTGGAGGAAGATGTATGAGTCTACGTTGGGGAATCGTAGACGTGGAGTGCCTATACTTGATGGAGAGTACTTTCATGAGTGGAAAAATGAGATTCTTGAGATTTTCATTGAATATCATTTGATCAAGTACATTACTACTCCTTGTGCTCGCATTGTTCATCCCTTGCATCCCACACCCTATGAGGATCTTGACATGATTCACAACCTTAGAACTGTTAATCTTATTACTAGAGGTTTGCATAGAAATTTTCTTGGTTGCTTGCCTACTCTTGATTGTGCCTACACCATATGGAGATTCCTTGACGAACGAATCCCAAATTATTCCTTGAAAAATCTAGATGAGATTCTTCATAAGTCTATTGCCTTGAGTAAGATGAGTTCCAATGATCCCAAATTTGGTGGTTGCTTATTTGAGCTTACTAATCTTACGAGTGCAAAAGGAGATGTTGGAATCATTGGCAATATCATTTCACAAGTCATTAGAATTCATAGATATGAACACTATTACGGTCATACTTCTAATGAATCACTCTCTCTAGGAATTGATCCATCACATGATAATGCTGAACATGGATACTATGATGATAGTGACTATTATCTTGATGATGCGATGAGACACTTTGTTCTTATGGCTAATCTTCGTGGCTACACGGCTGGAGGAAAGGAATGGGTCCTTGATAGTGGATGTACTGATCATATGACCGGAGACAAAGATATGTTTCGTGAGCTTGCTAAAAACAACGGCCCTCAAAAGTATGTCACTTTTGGTGATAACTCAAAGGGTAAGGTGGTTGGCCTTGGTAAGGTGGCCATCTCACATGATAGCTCCATACAAAATGTTATGCTCGTTGAATATCTTTGCTAAAATTTACTTTCAGTATCTAGACTTGCTGACTTTGGTTTCAATGTCCTATTTACTGAAGTAGATTTCCAAGTGTTTCGTAGAGATAACCATAAAATGGTCTTTAGCGGTACACCTAGTGGTGATCTTTACATTGTTGATTTCACTAAAAAGGCTAAACCTAGAACTTGCCTAATTGCTAAATCCTTGAAAGGTTGGTTGTGGCATAGAAGGTTAGGTCATGTGGGCATGCGAAATCTTTATAAGCTTATTAAAGGTGATCATATCCTTGGAGTAAAAGATGTTATATTTGACAAGGATAGACTTTGTAGTTCTTGTCAAGCAGGAAAACAAGTTGGAGGAAGTCACCCTGTGAAGAACATTATGACCACAAGAACACTGCTCGAGCTACTTCATATGGATCTTTTTGGTCCCAATGCCTATAAGAGTCTCGGTGGTAACTCATTCGGTCTAGTTATAGTTGATGATTCTTCAAGATTTACATGGGTGTTCTTTCTTGATGATAAATCGCAGATCCAAAAGATCTTCAAGAACTTCGCTAGGAAGGCCCAAAATCAATTTGAACTGAATATCAAGAAGGTTTGCAGCGACAATGGAACAGAGTTCAAGAACGCAAATGTGGACACCTTTCCTGATGAAGAAGGGATTTCACATGAGTTTTCGGCTACGTACACGCCTCAACAAAATGGAGTAGTTGAGAGGAAGAACCGAACTCTTATTGAGATGGCAAGAATGATGCTTAATGAGTACAAGACTCCAGAACAGTTTTGGGCGGAAGCCGTTGAGACAGCTTGTCATGCAACAAATCGCTTGTATCTTCAAAAGCTACTCGGCAAGACGGCTTATGATCTCCTCACCGGTAACAAACCCCAAGTTGGATACTTTTGAGTATTTGTCTCAAAGTGTTACATTCTTGATAAGAATCATCATTCTAAATTTGCTCCTAAATCTCACGAAGGTTTCCTACTTGGTTATGGCTCAAACTCTCACACTTACCGTGTCAACAACAATTTCACCCGAAAGATTGAAGAAATGGTAGATGTGAAGTTTGATGAATCTAACGTCTCACAAGTAGAGAAATTACCAATTGATGTAGGATATAAAGATCCTTCGAAAGCAATCCAAGACTTGTCTATTGGCAAGATCCGTCCAACGGAGGTGAAAGAGAGTACCTCGTCCGTCTAAGTGGAAGCTTCTACCTCACGACAAGGTGAACCAAGAGTTGATACGGAAGCATCCACGAGTGGGACACATCAAGATGAAGAAAATGAGGAAGTACACCAAGATGAACCTCATCAACGTCCTTCTCCACCATGATAAGAGAATGACAACGTCAACAATGAAGAAGGCCAAGAAAAGGACAAGATGATGAAGAAGGTGTTCCACCCTGACCCAAGCAAAAGCTCTCACGAGTTCGAGCAAGAGTATCTAGAGACCATCCCGTCGAGCAAATCTACAATGATATTGAAACCGGGAGAATCACTCACTCTAAAACTTGTTTGTCTAATTTTTGTGAACATTATTTATTCATCTCTAGCATTGAACCTATGAAGTTTGAAGAAGCATTGGAAGATCTGGATTGGATAAACACCATGCATGAAGAGCTACACAACATTGAGAGAAACCAAGTGTGGACATTGGTCGAGAAGCCCGACAACAACCACAACATCATTGGTACCAAATGGTTGTTTTGCAACAAGCAAGACGAAGATGGTCAAGTCATCGGCAACAAAGCTCATCTTGTCACCCAAGGCTACACTCAAGTAGAAGGTATGGACTACGGTGAGCCACATGCCCCCGTTGCTAAACTTGAGTCCATCCGCATCTTACTTTCCTATGCTAATCACCATGATATCACTTTATACCAAATGGACATTAAGAGTCCTTTTCTAAACGGTGAGATTGAGGAGGAGGTTTATGTTAAACAACCTCCCGTCTTCATCAATCCTAAGAAACCCAATCATGTTTACAAACTTCACATAGCTCTTTATAGTCTTAAACAAGCTCCTAGAGCGTGGTATAAATGCTTGACCAAGTTACTTATTGAAAAAGGTTTTGAGATTGGAAATATAGATTCTACTCTTTTTACTAAAAGGGTTAATGGTGAATTATTTGTATGCCAAATTTATGTTGATGATATCATATTTGGCTCAACTAACCCTCATTTTAGTGAGAAGTTTGGAAAATTAATGTCGGAGAAGTTTGAGATGTCTATGATGAGTGAACTCAAGTTCTTTCTTGGTTTGCAAATCAAGCAAACTAAGGAAGACACCTTTGTCTCTCAAAGAAAGTACACCAAGGACTTATTTAAGAAGTTCAACATGCAAGAAAGCAAAGGTATGAAAACTCCCATGCCTACTAGTGGACATCTTGATTTGACTAAGTATGGTAAACCGGTTGATCAAAAGGTTTATCACTCTATGATTGGATCATTGTTATATCTATGTGCCTCTCATCCCGATATTATGCTAAGTGTGTGCATGTGTGCATGATATAAAGCGGCCCCCAAAGAATGTCATCTTAAGGCTGTGAAAAGGATAGTGAGATACTTAATACATACACCAAATTTTGGCATTTGGTATCCTAAGAGGTCCTCTTTTGATCTTGTTGGCTATTCCGACTCGTAGTACACCGAAGACAAGTTTTATAGAAAGTCCACTTCGGGTACTTGTCAATTTCTTGGTAGATCTCTTGTGTCTTGGTCTTCCAAGAAACAAAACTCGGTATCCTTATCCACCGCCGAAGCGGAATACATTGCTGCTGGTTCATGTTGTGCTCAATTACTTTGGATGACCCAAAATCTTAAAGATTATGGGATCAATGTGAAACATGTTCCATTGCTTTGTGACAATGAGAGTGCTATTAAGATTTCTCACAATCCTATGCAACTTTCTCGAACTAAGCATATTGAAGTTCGTCACCATTTCATTTGAGATCATGTTGCTAAAGGGGACATTGATCTTAAACATGTTTGTACCGATAAGCAATTGACGGATATATTCACCAAACCGCTTGATGAGAAAGTCTTTTGTCATTTGAGAGGTGAATTTAACATCATTGATGCTTCAAACTTGGAGTAGGAACTCCATTTGGATACATGCAAGGAATGATCCTATGACTAATCCTTGACTTTTCACTTATGATGATGATCATATGTCTTGGATATATTTTCACCCTTGCATGCTATCTAACCTTTATAGGTACTTGGATGAATCTAAATCTATGAGGTATCAAATTTCATGATTGTCATTTTGGACACACAAGTGCTCTTCCTTGCGAAACTAACCCATGTAGGTAGATGAACTCAACTCCAAGTGGTGCTCCCAACCATTCTTGCGCTACATCAACTTTGAGCACCCCACACAAGTTCAGCTACATGATCAAGATCAACACCACCACCCAAGGTATGTCATTCCATCTTAGAGAAGCTTTACCTCAAGACATAGGTCAAAGCAACTCAACAAGATGTGAATACATCTAATGCTTAAATGAAAAATGGTAACCCCATTTTGAGCTTAAACGATGAGTATGACTTACGATCAAGTGTTCTCACTTGACTCCTCAGTCAATATACTCTAACATAGGTGACTGTGTCACCGCCCAATTCTAGATGAAGTTCTCTAGTGTTCCCTTGAGTTTTTGCATACTTCATCTAGATTTTCTTTTCTTTGTTGTAGTCCTGCATTTCCCTGCATCCAATTCCTTGAAAATCTTTCAGTTAATTCCTTGCAAATATTTGCGAGATATTATTTGACTAGTGAGCTGAGGTGACAAGTGTTATCTCTGTGTTGGACTCGGTCATACCAATCTGTTGCTTTCGGTCACAGCGAACCAACTATGTGCCATCGAAGACTACAACTCGGTATCACCGATTTCACCACAGAGAAGACAATTTTCCACTTGTTCTCATTGTTTTATTCTAGCTCCACTCGATGATTCTTATCCTCTACCAGCATCACAATCTATATGCTTCTTTGCTCTGTGACTCAAGGACCAAACCTATTTGACTCACACTCCAGAATATCCCTTCTTGGAAATTGATGTCAAAGGGGGAGAGAGATCACATCAAAGCTTATTCCCTTCAAAGGGGGAGAAAAAGAAAAGGGGAGAAAGAGAAAAATGGAGAGAGAGGTAATCACATCAAAGGCCCCAGATGCTTGGTATTCAAGAGGAGAGAAGTCAGATGTCTTTAAGAGCGGAAAGACATGTCTATGTTACAGTTATGATCTATTTTGCTCTGATTTTTGTTTCCCTATGTTCTCCCATTATCCAATACAAGTTTCAGGGGGAGAAAGACTGCTAGGGAAGGAAATATGTGAATTCATTGCATATCTTTACCTTTGGGGGACATGTCTATATCAAATAGAGTACTCAATACTCACTCAGTACATGTCATCCCAGTCTTGGTACTGTTGTGGTTTCTTTTGTTTGCTCTGGCTTGTAGACGTATCTATGTTATCTAACCTTGTTTGCTCAGGTTCACTTCTTCCTAAGCCAACTCAAGACCACAAGGTAAGTATATGCATCACACTCATGTGCATAAGGACTTCTTGCTGATGTACATATTGTTTGCAAGAAAGACTCATGAGGACGTAGGTACATTTCCTATATTTACATCTTTTGCTCTGATGCATATAGCCAAGATACATGTAACACATTGCTTAGTCTATCATGCTATGCATTCACATGCTCTTATATTCCATATTTACATGATTGCATACATATAGGGGGAGCCTATGAATGTTACATGTCTCTTTAAAGCTTTACATTTTATTCTCTATATCTTTATCTAAAGCTTTGATGTATATTGTCATCAATTACCAAAAAGGGGGAGATTGAAAGCACAAGTGCTCGATTTTGGTAATTAATGTCAACATATCTCTTGTTGGACTAGTACTTTCATCTAGCATAGTTCAGATAAGTCCAATAGTGGAGTGGCATGGACTAGAGGATGTGGGACCCCTTAAAGATGATGAAGACAAATGATTGGCTCAAGTTCAAAGCTCAGGACTACATTTTTCATTTTAGTGAGCCAAGAACACATTGAGTCCATAGGAAAGCCAATACTATTAAGAGGGGATGAGGTGTTGCTTAATGGCTTGCTTGCTCAAAGTGCTTAGTGATATGCTCCAAAGCCCTCAACCACTTTCTGACATCCACATTTGTCCCAAACCAACAGTCAAACTCGGCCCCACCAAAACTTTCTATCTGGCGCCACCGAGTTCTCTTGACATAGCCACTTCCAGAAACCCTAATCAATTCGGTCTCACCGATAGGGATCTCGGTCTCACCGAGATGTGCTTGCAAACTCTCTGTTGCCTATTGTATTAATTTCGGTCTCACTGAAAGATGAAATTGTCAACTCTCTGTTTTGCTTATTACCCAAATCGGTCCCACCGAGTTTGTGTAATCGGTCCAACTGAGATAAGGCATTACCCTAACCCTAGCACATTGGTCCCACCGAGTTGATCATGTCGGTCCCACCGAAAATCCTAACGTTCACATTTTGAACTAAATCGGTCCGACCGAGCTATATGATTCGGTCCCACCGAGTTTGGTGATTTGTGTGTAATGACTAGATTTTGTGTGGAGGCTATATATACCCCTTCACCCACTCTTCATTCATGGAGAGAGACATCAGAATATGCCGACACTTCCAACATACATTTTCTATGAGAGAACCACCTACAGTTGTGTTGAGGTCAAGACATTCCATTCCAACCACATAAATCTTGATCTCTAGCCTTCCCCAAGTTGCTTTCCACTCAAATCATCTCTCTACCAAATCCAATCCTATGAGAGAGAGTTGAGTGTTGGGGAGACTATCATTTCAAGCACAAGAGCAAGGAGTTCATCATCAACACACCATCTATTACCTTTTGGAGAGTGGTGTCTCCTAGATTGGTTAGGTGACACTTGGGAGCCTCCGTCAAGATTGTGGAGTTGAACCAAGGAGTTTGTACGGGCAAGGAGATCGCCTACTTCATGAAGATCTACCCTAGTGAGGCAAGTCCTTCGTGGGCGATGGCCATGGTGGGAAAGACAAGGTTACTTCTTCGTGGAGCCTTCGTGGGTGGAGCCCTCTGTGGACTCGCGCAACCGTTATCCTTCATGGGTTGAAGTCACCATCAACGTGGATGTATGATAGCACCACCTATCGGGACCACGCCAAAAATCTCCGTGTCTCCAATTGCATTTGCACACTCCAATTCCATCCCTTTACATTCTTGCAACTTGCATTATTTACTTTCCACTGCTCATATACTCTTGTCATGCTTGCTTGATATGTATTGTGAATGTTTAAACCTGTGACAAAACTCCCCTTCAACTTATAGAAATTAAAAACTGCAACTTTTCTTGCTAAGAGTCTATTCACCCCCTCTAGACACCTCTTCTCGATCCTTTCATGCGAGCATCTTCCGCCTGCCTCTCCCGTAGCACTTGTCACTGGTCTTGCTACGTCCGCGGGTCTGAGGAGGCCATCAACACGTCGTCGGGCTGCGCATCCCACCAAGTCCGATGCGATTGCCTGTGCTGCTGCTAGGGTTGTTCCCGTGGAGGTGATTGCACTATTGGTGCACCGCCTTCCGCACGGCCATCAGTTTGAGCCGCGGGCGCATTTGGCGGGCACCACAAAGGTTCCGCCAACTGGGTCCGTTTGCATCAGCAAACTCGATCAACCTCTGAATAGTGGATCTCCACTTCTCCATCGTGTCAGCTACTGGAGGGAAGTCTAGCATCATTTGTGCTCGCACCATCTCCTCTATCGCCGTAGAGGGCATGTTGGAGCGTGAAGAACGTGACGTCGCTCGACTCCTGACAGAGCTAGCAGGAGTGCCATTATAATCTTGTCACCGAACTGTTAGAGCGACAACGGGTTGGAATGGCAGAGGTGGCGCCTGAAGATCTTGGACCTGATCAATGGGTGATTTGTTGTCAGGACCCCGATTCTAAGTCACACCGATCTAGCCTGTAACACCTCATATCACTTTACGGCCTCACGCACGGTATTCCCACGGGTGTCGCCTTACCATGGCCCGGGATCGTTTGCGCCTTTTGGCTCACGTATATGATAGTGTCGCTAGCATCCATATGACAGAGAACCCGGGCCGACATGACTAGTCGTGAACCCAAAGTGGCACTAACTTACGGGGACATGCATACATGAATCAACTTCGAGCATGTCGGTCAGCAGCGTGCGAATCCGGGCTATAGCACTGGGCTAACAGGACTCCGGTAACTCGGGCTATAGCAGGCTAGGCAGGTCTCCAAATGTCACCGCGTGACATTTCCCCGAAGGGACAGACACAGGAACAAAGTGAAAACATGCCGGCCAGTCAAGTGTTCCGGAGTAGTAGTGCTGGGCTAGCAGGACTCCGGTGAACCGGGCTATAGCGGACTACTATGGCCCATGGAAGCACAAGACTACATTTCCCCATAAGAGAGGCTACCAAGGATAAACAACGAGGTTGTCGGATCCCACACATACCAAGCATTTCAATGATACACACAATATGCTCGATATGTGTAAATACAACATGGCATCACAACATAACTCTACGACTCAAGTATTTATTCATTAGGTTCCGAGGAGCGAGATATTACAAACATGGGTCTCATGACCCAACAATCATAGCATACAAACAAAGCACAAGCGGAAGCTTAACAGACATCTATAAATGAAAAAGGCTGAGAAGCCTGACTATCTACCAGATCCTGCCGAGGCACAAGATCGTAGCTGAGGTAACAAGCTAAACATCTAAGTCCAAGCGGAACTACTAGCGAGACTGAAGTCTCTCTGGAAAAACATAAATTAAGCAAACGTGAGTACAAATGTACCCAGCAAGACTTACATCAGAACTAGCTACATATGCATCGGTATCAACAAAGGGGTGGTGGAGTTTGACTGCAGCAAGCTAGCTTTGACTCAGTGGCTAACCTGAACTACGACTTCAAGTAACTCTTTTGAGGTGGCGCACACGATTCCACAAATTCACCATACCAATACACCACTATGGATCCGCTCCCGTCTCCCTGCGAGAACGCCATCCATAGCACTCACACTTATCTTGCTTATTTTAGAGTATCCACTTTCACTTGTCTATGAACTATGCAAGGGGTCCAAATTTCCATATCCAAGGAATCCGGCTATTCGAATAGATAATGATAACCCTGCAGGGGTGTACTTCTTCACACATGCTCTCGCCACTTATCACCCTGTACACGTCATGTACCTCGGCAAGCTTCAAGCGGAAGCTGGGTGAGGGAGTCGGCCACGACCTAACTAACCAACAAGTCTCTAGTCCAGGTTTATCGCCTATTCGGGTTCCATCCGCAAGGAGATCCGGCCG
Organism: Triticum aestivum; assembly: GCF_018294505.1. NCBI lineage: Eukaryota > Viridiplantae > Streptophyta > Magnoliopsida > Poales > Poaceae > Triticum > Triticum aestivum. Next base: position 289,351,759 of record NC_057797.1, on the reverse strand, counting down.
GGGTGTCGCTCACGGCCCCAAACGATGTGTGCAGGGTTCCCAAGCCCACCATCCGGGTGCCACTTGGTACACCGTGCCACTGTGCCTAGTTTGTCCCAAGCCCACCTGTACCGGGTGCCACTTGGTAGACTACTAACACTACCTACAAACACCAGAAACTAGTTGCAACTCCTGGACAGAGATCAAGTTGATTAATAAGTCGAGAGGGGCACTTAAGCATTCCAATGTGTGGTAGTAGCTGTTCATGGATCACAAACACAAAACTCAGTTCCTAGGGACGGCTGCAATGAGACAACCCACCATGTACTCCTACATGGCCTCTCACCGCTACCTTTACCAAATCGTGTTCACACACTTATCTCTCAACAGTAGGACATGTTCACCACATTCCAATTCATCCCCGATGAATCAGACCTGACTCAACTCTAAGCAGTAGTAGGCATGACAAACAAACATGAATGAGTAGGCACATCAGGGATCAAACAACTCCTACTCATGCTAGTGGGTTTCATCTATTTACTGTGGCAATGACAGGTCATGCAGAGGAAAGGGGTTAAGCTACCGCAACATGTAACAGTTGAAACGTTGTTATCCTAATGGAGTAAAAGAGAGCAGGTGCGAGAGAGTGGGATTGTATCGGAATGACCAAGGGGTTTTTGCTTGCCTGGCACTTTTGAAGATAGAATAGCTCTTCATCGGTGTCATCGATCACGTCATTGGAAACAACGTCTACTGAGAGGGGGCAATTACCGGCAAACAAGGAAGAATACAATCAATGCAATGCAATAATATGATGCATGACCATGACATGGCAATATGTGTGTGTTGGCCTAATGCAACTATAACCAGGGTGGTTCGAGTCATTTTGAACAAAAGGTTCAACTTCAAACTCAAACTATGAATTTAAATAGTGCCTTATCATGTTTTGCACTAAACAGCAAGGTTAAGTTGCTTAAACATGCATGAAAATGGTACAGATGGATTCCTTGAATTTTTATGATAATTTTTCATATATAAATTATTTCATTTGGAGTTACGGTTGAATTTCTATGATTTTTAGAAGTTTAAACTGTTTTCTGGAATTTCTTGAATAGAAATAAATCCAGAAATTACATTATTGCATCAGCATTACGTCATGCTGACCTCAGCAGGTCAACAGGCGCCATCCAGGTCAAACCTGACCAGTGGAGCCCACTGGTCAGTGACACAGGACTGGTTAGAGTCGCTGACATGTGGGCCTGGTCAACGACCACGTCAGCAGGTCAATTCTGACGCGTGGGTCCCGCTGGTTTTATTAAGTAATCTAATAATTTTGTTATCCAGTAAACTAACAAAGCGCGTCCCACTATCTGTGTCTACTGTTAAACTAATAGGGTTAGTTAGCCCCTAATCTAATGACGTCCATGTCGGCTAACCGGCGATTAGTCGTCGGTGCTAAGCAGGACACGACAGTGGTCCTCGTCCGGCCGTTTCCGGCGATGAGAGGTCGTGCGGATGGGTTCTGCGGGACCAGCGCGACGAGGCACATCAGACGGTGGCAGCTGCGGGTGCTGGGGCGGCGTGCAACGGCGACGGCGATGAGCCAAGCGGCGGCCGAAGCTCGGGTGCGTGCGGGCGCAGTGCTGCGGTGCGCTAGGGAGCAGGATGGGCTGCGGGTTAGCTCCCTAGAGATGCTAGGAGCACTTCCACGTACTCAAGAGCGTCGGAAATGGGCTCTGGCCACAGCAGCGTGAGGTCCGGCGGTGGTGAGCTCTCGGGTCCGGCGGGGCAGCTAGCTAGGGGACGAAATCAAGTGCACGGAGTGAAGGGAGGGGAAGAGGAGCTCACGAGGAGTCGGATGAGACGCTAAGTGGGCTCGGGGACGGCTTGGTGATGACAGAACGGCGGCGGCGATCTTCGGGCAGAGGCGGCGGGGACGAGCTTGATGGCGATGCTTCTGGGCATCCGGGCTTGCTTCCGTCATCGAGGAGATGTAGTAGACGATGGCGGAGCTCCCGGAGACGGAGAGGGTCGAGGGGTGGCCGGTGGACGCCATGGCAGTGAGCGGCGACGACGGGCACACTCGATGGTGGGGAAGAGAGCAAGACAGGGAAGGGGAGAGAGAGCAGCGAGTGAGGGGAGGAGAGAGGGGTCTCGGGGCGTCTCCATGGCGTCGCTGGAAGGGCCGGGGAGGGTGAAGCAGGCAGGGAGGAGGTGGCGGCCTCAGCGCGCGCCATGCCCACCTTCGCCTCTGCCTACTGGCTGAGGTTGAGGACGACTGGCAAGTCGCCAGGTGGGCTGGGCCTCCAACAGTGCTGGGCCAACTGGGCGCTAGGTAAGCTACAGGTGAGGTTCTGCCCTTTTTTTGTGTTTTGGTTCCTGTTTTCTATTTTATTCCTCTGTTTTGAATTAATAAAAATACTAATTCATTTCCAAAATTCCTGAAATGACTTTTGGGCACATTTGGAAATATTTCCAACAGCCCTCAACCACTTCTAGAATTATTTGGGCATTTTAATTATTTATAGCAATTAAATGCCCAAATTCAAATACTTAATGAGTTCATTCAAAAATCCAAATTGAGCTAGAAAAATGTGCACCATTTTTGTCAGAGGTGCCAAAACCAATTCAAAAATGATGAACATTTCTAAAGGGCATTTGTGTTCATTGAAAAGATTTAAGTTGAACCTAGTTGAATTTCATTTGCTACTAGGGTTTAGCAGTCCCCATTTCAACTTTCAAATAAATTTAAACATGATGCATGGATGCAATGCCACAAGTTACAAGAAAACTCTAGGGCTGTGACAGCTCACCCCTACTAAACAAGAATCTCGTCCCGAGATTCAAGTCGTGAGGTAAGAATACAGAGGGACACAAGCTAACACGATCTCCATGATCCAAGTTGCACTTCATAAGAACATTGACATGATCACCATCTTTGTCTCGATGTCTTGCTCTGGGAACTCCAACTAACATGACAATGAGAGGAAAGGGAAAACTCCAGAGGGATCGATCTTCTCGAAGATCGAACAACTCAGGATCACTCATTGAGTGAGACATTGAAACATCTCTCGAGCTGAGACACGAAACACATCGAGAGGGATGGAAGAACAAGCGACGGGGTTTGATTTGGTGGGCAACAATCCCATGCTTAGAAAGATGGTGGATGGTGTCAAGGTGGCGAGGAAATAATTGCCATGATCCCGTAACGGGGCACTTTGGAAAAGGTGACTCGAGGAAGGAAAAAAGAATTACTTTGATACAAAGATCATTGAAACTCTTTATACCAGCCTGAGGTAATCACAATCGATCGTTGGAAGGGGTTCGAAAGAATGGCACACTCAGCTAGAATGGATGATGTGGACTACCTTGTTGAAGACAACGCAATGGATGATTTTTCTTGCGCGTGCTCTCAGGAACTTAGGCATTTCCATACCCATCAAGGTCTTACCAACATCCGTGTCGAGGATCCTAGCAACACATCATACTACCATTATGAACGGTGATGGAGGATGCAGATGCAAAGGAAGACAACACTTTCTCAGATTTTTCCTTAGCAATGCCAACGAAGCAAATCTGGATGATCGACCGAGAGACATCTAGCACTCCTCTTCTAATGTTCTCCTTGATGTGCTAGCGTAACCCATTTATAGATATGGTTTGGTATCTAGAACATCAATTAAAAGGTCGGACTTCGGGAGCACAAGAATCCATAAGGAACAACTATGGAAGTAAATTCTATGGAATCCTTGTGGGGAGGTGGCCAACTTCCTTAATCAAGATACTACAATAATAGGTCTTCCGACTGGGTGTGTTGGTGTCGGTGTCAAAACCGGCGGATCTCGGGTAGGGGGTCCCGAACTGTGCGTCTAGGCGGATGGTAACAGGAGACAAGGGACATGATGTTTTTACCCAGATTCGGGCCCTCTCGATGGAGGTAAAACCCTACTCCTGCTTGATTAATATTGATGATATGGGTAGTACAAGAGTAGATCTACCACGAGATAAAGGAGGCTAAACCCTAGAAGCTAGCCTATGGTATGATTGTTGTATGATGAAGTTGTCCTACGGACTAGAACCCTCCGGTTTATATAGACACTGGATAGGGTTAGGGTTACATAGAGTCGGTTACAATGGTAGGAGATCTTGAATATCCGCATCGCCAAGCTTGCCTTCCACGCCAAGGAAAGTCCCATCCAGACACGGGACGAAGTCTTCAATCTTGTATCCTCATAGTCCTGGAGTCCGGCTGAAGGTATAGTACGGCTACCCGAACACCCCCTAATCCAGGACTCCCTTAGTAGCCCCTGAACCAGGATTCAATGACGACGAGTCCGGTGCGCAGATTGTCTTCGGCATGGCAAGGCGAGTTCCTCCTCCAAGTCCTTCAAGAAGATTTTAGACACCAAGGATAGTGTCCGGCTCCGCAAAATAAGTTTCCACATATTGCCATAGAGAGAATAATATCAACACAAATCTAATCTGCTGACGTATTCCGCAGCGTGACATCACACTATGGCCAAGTCCTTTACTCGAATCGTTTTTACTTTTCCACCTCAGCACTTTTAGCGAGGCGGTTTCCTTGGCACGTCTTGTCAAAGCAGAGATCGTGTCCCCCCTTTTACGGGATTCTCATCAATACGGACGTGGGTAACCCAATTGTGCCCGTTAGCATGTCTTCTCGATTAAAGGCGAGTCCCAAACGGTTACGGGGAGGGCTCCTGGTATTCAACCTCTTATAAAGAGACCAGGGCCTTACTCCTTTTCCCCAATCTCAAAACAAGTTCGCCCGTCGCCTCGAGTTCCAACACCCTAGGCTCCAGATTCCAGGCGCTTCGGACCTTCGACAATGTCCGGTTCCGACCTTCAAGGCCGATGGATGCCCTCCTCCGTCATGGAAGAGGACGTGCTAAAGTTGAGAGAGGCTAAGTTCTTGACCGCCGAAATTTCGCATAGGTTGCCTGCTCAAAGGCAGGCTATTCCCAGTCCCCAGCCCGGTGAGAGCGTAGTGTTCATGTCTCACTTCCTTCGGAGGTTAGGCTTCCTGATGGATCCCTTCGTGAGGGGGCTGCTGTTTTATACGGGCTGAAATTTCATGACTTAGCTCCGGATTCCATCCTCCACATTTCCTCATTCATCGTTGTGTGCGAAGCGTTCCTCCGTGTTACTCCTCACTTCGGATTATGGCTCAAGACTTTTGGAGTGGAGCCGAAGATGATCGAGGGACGGCACGCAAAGTGCGGAGGCGCTGTCATAAGTAAGAATGTTGATGTTCCATGGCCCGAGGGCTCCTTTCAAGAGGAGCTCGGCTTGTGGCAACAAGAGTGGTTCTACATCACCGCTCCCAGGAGCGCCAAGTGGGTGGCGCCTCCTGCCTTTCGCTCGGGTCCCCCATCACGGCTAGCGTCATGGGTCAACAAAGGATTAGATTGGGGGTTATCCAAAGACGTGCCCTTGTTGCAGGGCCGCATCAGGGATCTCTTAGAAAGAGACCTCAAACTGGTCAAGGTGACGCGGGTCATGCTGATTCGCCGAACACTGCCCGGAAAACGTCGCTCCCTTCATCTGTGGGAGTTTAATCCAGAGGGACCACGAGCTCTCCAGCATTTTATGGGCGCAACGCCCATGGAGATGTATAAAATGTTCTTCGAATCACAAGCAATGTGTCCGGATTTGACCGAGAACGTAGGTTTAAGCTGCAATCGCCCGGATACTCAAGTAAGTAACCTTGTGCCCGGACTCGCTATCCGTAAAATTGTCATAAATTTGCCCCTAAAAGAGCTATCCTTTTAAACAGGAGTGGATAGCGAAGGCAAAGCTGATCAGGTGTCCGGCTCCCCTTCCTGAGACCAGGCCGGATCCCGTGCTAGTCAGGATGTTGAAGATCGTGCCTTTGGAGGGAAGTGAGGGGGAGGACAAGGAAACTATGGCCTCCTCGAAGGAGGCTGCTCCGAAGGGAGGAACCGACAATTCCTCTCCTAAGGGGAAGAAGAGGGCCTCCTCTGACGACCCGGAGACCATGGCCTCAAAGCGGGGGAAAAAGTCCTCGTCAGAGGGTCCGACGCCGGGGAGATCCTCGGCCGAACTACGCCCTCAAAGGGATCAGCCCTCCAGCGAGCCGTAAGTAGAGAAAGATTTTCCTTTAGAGGGATGAGAGAAATCCTTGCTTTTTATCTGAGAAGATTAACCGAAATTTTACTTTGTAGCTCGGACCTTAGCCCTTCTCAGCAGAGCTCGTCTTCGGGGGATCTTCTTCCGGAGATGATGGAGAGTGGAACGCCTCCCCCTGCCGTACCGCCTGGCGAGGCGGGCGACCCTGAGGTGTCATCGTGGAGGGTTTCTCCGAATCCGGTAGGGGTGGAAGGTAGCCATATGTCCCCCCAAGGTTCTCCGTGTCTGGCCTTTGATGGAGGTCATAGGACGAGCCCGGCACCGTCCGGTGCGCGGTCGGAGGAGCTGATGATTCTGCTGGGGCGAGCTTCTATCTCAGAGGAGCACCATGCATTGATGGGTACGGTGATTGGAAGGATTTCGTCCGCGGAAAGCGGATTGCATGAGGCCGTCAGAAGTTTGCTGACGGGTTTTGAGGTACGTTTGATAATGTACTTCTTCGTCAGTTGCGCATAAAACAAGATGCGCCCTGTGTAGATAGTAGCCCCTGAGACTCTGCGCATTGTCAAGAAATGACGGCACGCAGAGGATCATAATCCCAGGTCTAAGATGTCGCCTTTGAATGTAGGTGGCGAGGTGTCCGGAATCAAGCCGAACTGATGATTTGGCCGAACTAAAGCGGCAACTGGACGTGGCAGATGCCGACATCGCGCTTGTCAACAAGCGGCTTGATGAGGCTCAAGGTATGTAATTCCTCGGGCGGCATCAGGTAAGAGGAGCTTCATACCAGTGTCTTACAATGTGTGTGCTTGACGCAGATGGTATGGCCGCCGTGGAGAATCTTAGGGCAGAACTTGCCCAAGCTAAGGAGCAATCCAGAAAAAGCGATGCGGCTGCCGAGAAGGCCCTTGAAGAGCTGAGAGCCGAACAGACTGCTCACTGCCGAAGCACAGAAGAGATGGCCGAGATGGCCGAGAAGTTAAAGAGCGCTGCAGACCGTTGCAAACTTCTTGAGAAAGAAGACCGAGCGAGACAGACGGACTTAGAGAAGGCCGTTGCCGATGCCAAGGACACTCGCTCTGCGATGAGAACTGCGAAGGTGGAGCTGCGTCAGGCCGAACAGATTGCGGCTGGAAAGCCCTTTATGCTGCGGAGGAAGTTTTGCGATTCGAAGTTTGCTTCGTTGGACCGGATGTGGATTGTGGAGGACACCTATCTGGATTTGGCAGCAAGTGCTGCTGATGCGACCGAACACTTTCGAGATCTAAAAGATCGCGAAGTGGAAAAGCTTTTCTGGTCACAGTTCCACAATCCAGAGCGTCCACTGGCAGTGGACGATCGCCTGGCTCAATGGGTCGAACTGAATAGATTGTCCGGACTCGCCATGAAGTACGTCATGGGTCATCTGTGGCCTGGGAGATTGGAGCCGAAGAGTTATTTCAGCTTGGTGTAGCAATTCCTTGACGCGGTGCCGTGTATCAATGCGATGAAGAGGTCAGCATGCATAGAGGGTGCACGGATGGCTCTTGCCATGTCAAGACATACTGGGCAGAGATGGAGACCACCGTTGTTGCGTCCCGAGATTCGGACAAAAGCCGAGTACCCTCCGAGCACTATTTTCAGGAAGTCCTTGAAGGCGCTCATGTAATAGAGACGCAGTGCTCGAAAGATGCTATGTTATGATAGCATATGTAATTATAAAGCAATATTTTGATAAATTGTAGTGGCCTTTTATACTTGTGCCTTCAAGTATTGGGAACACCTCCTGTGCGGCCGTTTTAAGATATATATATATATATATATATACATATATATATATAATCTGAAAGATGGCAGTCGTTGGCTTCAGCCCCCATGAACATAGTGCGGGGGTGCTCGCAGAAGACACATTTTCACACTTAACCCAACGTCTTGGTCCTACAAAGGAGGTGATAGTGCAGCGGGCCAGGCAACCGGACTATAATGCTTTAACACTTTCACTTAGCCATAGGAGCTTGACAGTGGGACTATTTAGGTGGCCCCTTGGTGGCGACTGCGCTCTCCCGAGTTCGAGGCGCGTATGTGCCTGGCCGAGAAACGGCCTTTCGTTAAAACAGAGGAATCCTATAGATTCCGATAGGTCATCGGGTGGCTGACCACTCTCATGCCACATCATGACAGTCAGTTTTCGGCTTTCTCTACTGAGGCGCTCGCCCGGCCTAACCGGGGCACAATCGCAGTAGTTCTCCTGGTGCTACCTTAGCCGATAGAGCGGAACATAAGGTAGCCGAACTCAGGAGCCGGGCAACCCAACATTTGACCAAAGACATGATTCGGAGCTGATGCATATAATGCCAAAACCCGCGACGTCGAACACTCCCTAAGGTGTTCGATCTTTATGAGTGCGGGCAAAACAACACTCTTTATTAAAAAGCCCCTAGTGTCCAGGTACGCGCAAACATTCTGACGTGGCCACATGCCAAGACGCCAGCCTCCTCCTTGGTTATATCAGAGAAAACCAGGGGATATGTAGCAACAAGAGACAGTAAAAAAGGTTTACGCAGGGTCTTAATCTAAAAAGAATCCTTAGGACGGGTCCCTACTGCACGTCTGTGCCTGTGTCTCCGTTGTGCCGTATCCTGGACGGGCGCCGCACGACGTTCATCTGCGAAAGAGAGGAACTGATCTGAAAATGGGTCGTGCCGAACAAAAGTTTGAAATAAGCAAAGTATAAAGGAAAATATATAGAACTGAGCTTTATTGTCTCTTATTGTATATGTACGGAGCCCCTAGTGCGGGGGTATATGGCCACTAAGCCTGCATCAATGATGATTTTGTACCGAACTCGTCTATCCGCGTTCATGGTCTTTAATGACCTATTCCGAAATTTTTGGCCGGTGAAGCCATTTTACTGTGGGGCTGTCAAAGCGGCCGCACAGTCCTCCGCTTGGGGGAGGGGCACATCAATGCTTCCCCTTTAAAGAGATGATGCCTCATGGACCGGGCATCTTAAGCGTTAGAGATGCATAATGCGGTATTGCGTTAAAGCGGGCAAAAGCTTCGCGTCCCAGTAGTGCTTGATAGCGACTGGAGAATGGGACGATGTGGAAGGTCAGCTTTTCGCGGCGGAAGTTATCGGTAGAGCCGAATATAACTTCGAGCCGGAGAAAACCCATGCAATGGGTGTCCGGACCAGGCGTGACCCCTTGAAAGGCGGTTTTGCTGCGGCGGATTCTTGCTGGGTCTATCCCCATGTGGCGGATTGTGTCTTGATATATCAGGTTTAGTCCACTGCCGCCGTCCATAAGGACATTTGAAAACTAGAGTCCGCCAATTATTGGATCGAGTACCAAGGCAGTCTAGTCTGCGTTCCTGATACTTCTAGAATAATCCAGCTGATCGAAGATGATTGGTTTTGACAACCAATGGCGGGACCCCTTTGGGATAGGTCGTGTGGTGCGTACCTTTATGGGCGCCGCACGTTTTGTTATGTGAAGTAAGTTTACTGTTTTTACTTCTTGTGGGAAGTTCTTTTGTTTCCTGGTGCTCTGCTTTTGGGGTTCGTCCTCGTCTTTGCTTGGTGTGTCGAGCCCCTTGTGTTCGGCGTTGAGTCTGCCGGATTGTTTGAAAACCCAACAATCTCTGTGGGTATGGTTAGCAGGCTTACCGGGAGTACTGTGTATTTGACATATCCTGTCCAGGATTTTGTTTAAGTTGGATGGATCATCCCTGTTATCCTAAAGGGGTGGCTTTGTCTGATTCTGTCGTGAGCTCTTGAATCCGGCATTGACTGTCGTGCTCTTCACACTTTTTTCCTTAGTCCGGCGACGGTCCTTGTTGCGTCGCGGTTTTCCATTTCCATCCCTAGTTTCGGATGTACTTGGGTCGCTGGGGCTGCATCTTGCCAACTAGCTGTCCTCTCCTGCACAAAAGCGGGTCATGAGGCTTGTTAGTGCGGCCATTGTTCTTGGCTTTTCTTGGCCGAGGTGTCTAGCGAGCCATTCGTCTCGGACGTTATGCCTGAAAGCTGCTAAGGCTTCGGCGTCCGGACAGTCGACTATCTGATTCTTTTTAGTGAGGAATCTATTCCAGAATTGCCGAGCTGATTCTCTGGGTTGTTGAGTTATGTGACTAAGATTGTCTGCATCCGGAGGGCGGACATAGGTCCCTTGAAAATTTTCTTGAAAAGCGTCCTCGAGTTCTTCCCAACTTCCGATTGTGTTTTCAGGAAGGCTTTTAAGACAATGCCAGGCTGGCCCTTTAAGATTAAGGGGTAAGTATTTTATGGCATGGAGGTCATCTCCTCTAGCCATATGTATGTGGAGGATATAATCCTCGATCCAGACTCCAGGGTCTGTTGTTCCATCATATGCCTCTATGTTTACGGGTTTGAATCCCTCTGGAAATTCATGGTCCAGGACCTCATTGGTGAAACATAGGGGGTGTGCGGCGCCCCTGTATTTGGGTGTGCCGGATTCTGATGATGGCTTTATTGCATGGCTTACGAGAGCTTGCTTTCTTGGCCCGTAAATGGACCTGACTGGGCCCTGATGCGAATCCTTAAGTGGGTCGCATGCCGATTTAAGTGCGGCGCCGCTTGCCGCTTTGTGCTGGCCATGGGGTCGTCTATCCGACCGTGTGGCTTTCTTATTTTTTGAATGCGAGGGCTCTAGGGCCTCTTCGTCGAATTCGGGCAGTAGCCTTCTCTTCGGATAGATTTTAATGCGGCGACTGTCGCCGCATTTATCTGCGGTATTGATTACTTTGCTCCATCGGATCTTGAGTGCATCTTCCGCCGTTTTTAGCTTCCGCTTCAGCTTTTTCAGGCTGCATGCTGTTGCAACGAGCCTCTTGTGGAGATTCTTCTGCTTCGTGGGTTTATCCGGCGTAAGGTCGTCCGGAGTGCCATTTTCGCCGGGGGAGGGATGTTCGGTTTCTCTATCTGTGTTGCCCTGTTCGGACGGTTTCTCTAAGGCCTTCTCATCGTCTACCGGCTCATCCTGCTCTATGGCTGGGTCTTTGTCGAGGCGGGGCTTGGGTCGGTGTTTACGCCGACGCTTTGATTGCTTTTCGAGGGATCGGTCCCCCGTTCCATCCCCTTTTTCCTCGTTGTCGTTTCCTTTAGGGTTATCCACCATGTACACATCGTGAGATGGGGTGGCTGTCCAATGCCCTATGGGCGTTGGCTCATCTGTATCTCCTGCATCGTCGTCCATGCTGTCGATGTCTGCGGAGTCGAAGTTGAGCACGTCATTTGAATTGTCGACAGTGGCTACCAAGTGGGTGGTGGGTGGGCTTTGAATTTCTTCATCGTCCATATCCTATCCTCGCTGACCGTAGTCCGGCCAGGGCTCTCCTGATAAAGAGAGAGACTTTAGAGAATTCAGGATGTTGCCAAAAGGCGAGTGCTGAAAGATGTCCGTGGCGGTGAACTCCATTATCGGCGCCCAATTGGATTCGATCGGCAGGGGTGTGGGGGGTTCGGAGTTCGGAGAGGAATCCGGCTCCTTGGAGTCACGGGCCGTGCGGAACGCGGGGCTGACGTTCGGCTCGATCGCCTTTGAGATCGTAGCCCCCGAGGTGACGTCCAACCGCTCATCCTCGATTGGTGCAATAGGCTCCGAATAAAGGGTCGGAACCGGTGCTTGTGCGGCCTCCAGGGCACTGTTCGGCGGCAGAGCTAGATCATGCCTCTCGACACAGTGCGGCGCACTCAGCTGTGGCTTGAACCCATCGAAGATCGAATCCCCGCGGGTGTCTGCCGTGTAGTTTAAGCTTCCAAACCTGACCTGATGGCCAAGGGCATAGCTTTCGATCTGCTCCAGGTGGCCAAGCGAATTGGCCCGCAGTGCGAAGCCGCCGAAGACGAAGATCTGTCCGGGGAGAAAAGTCTCACCTAGGACCGCATCGTTGTTGATGATCAAAGGAGCCATCGAGCCCAAAAGTGAAGACACAGAGGAACTCTCAATGAAAGCACCAATGTCAGTGTCAAAACCGTCGGATCTCGGGTAGGGGGTCCCGAACTGTGCGTCTAGGCGGATGGTAACAGGAGACAAGGGACACGATGTTTTTACCCAGGTTCGGGCCCTCTCGATGGAGGTAAAACCCTACTCCTACTTGATTAATATTGATGATATGGGTAGTACAAGAGTAGATCTACCACAAGATCAAGGAGGCTAAACCCTAGAAGCTAGCCTATGGTATGATTGTTGTATGATGAAGTTGTCCTATGGACTAGAACCCTCCGGTTTATATAGACACCGGATAGGGTTAGGGTTACACAGAGTCGGTTACGATGGTAGGAGATCTTGAATATCCACATCGCCAAGCTTGCCTTCCACGCCAAGGAAAGTCCCATCCGGACATGAGACGAAGTCTTCAATCTTGTATATTCATAGTCCTGGAGTCCGGCTGAAGGTATAGTCCGGCTACCCGAACACCCCCTAATCCAGGACTCCCTTAGTTGGCCACGACATCCACTTTACCGGTTATAGAGAGACCAATATTATAGTTCTTGGAGTGTGTTCCAACCATCATGACTGCCTGAGATTCAGATGTGGTTGGTGTCAGGATATTCCAGACTCGGCATGTCTGAAAAGGAAGTTTGCAACACAAACCAACGAGATGATGTTACGAGATTCTCAGGAAATGAACTACGATAGCAAGCTCCAAAACATGAGCTGGTTCTGCTACACACATGTGAACATGTTGTCCAAGACAAGCATGGCCACATAGTAGTCTTACAATAAAACACTACCGAGTTCAGGTGGGGAACCATCATCGAGGATATCGAAATCCTTGTATAAGTCTTGCTCTTAAGAAGGAACTTCTTCTCCTTGAACAAATCAATCAGTGGCTTGGCGTGCTAGGGATTACACATGGAGTGGAGGTAGCGAGCCTATCAAACCATGGAATACTTTGCACATGCGTGACTAACTTGGGACGATTCCATAGGAAGCAAAAACAAACTTTCTCGAATTCATGACGGCAACTTGCATCAAATGTGCATGAAGTAGAGGAAGTCACTTCTTACACCAAACATGTATTTCATGAACAGGACACGAAGATAATGCTTATAAGAGTTTCCAATGCTAGCTTTAATGTTCCACATGAATCATGGGGGAGACAAGATGCTGCTGATGGGCTCAACATCAACTCATCAAAATTTCCATATCACTGGACTTCCACCATCATGTGAACACGGTGATAGCATTGGTTAGACCGAAAGATGTAATGGTGTATGCTCGAGGGATCAACCACGAGTAAGACAACATTATGAGCATCGTTGGTTTTGATTTGACTTAACGATAGCCCATACTCAAGTCATAGTTTTGACAAGGCAATAGATCCAACAACTAATCACGAGGACCAATCGATGAAGATATAATCTTTCTTCAACACACACACACACACTAAAAGATATCCCTTAACATGAACTAAGTCAGAAAAGCTTTTATCTTCCAACTCTCCAAGTTGTTGTTTGGCTTAACCAACTAGCTCAGGGGTATCCAACACGGATTCTTGGAGAAGGGGTGGTTTATAAGAAACCAACTTGATCATGAACTCAACATGGCGGTCAGGTGACAACCTGGTTATACTCCCGAGAAGACTTTCAGAAAATCACGAGCCACCGATATGTTACTAAGCTCGAGAACAATTTTGCTTTTCAGGGCAAGACGATATGATCAACAGAGCAAGGGTTTGACAAAATCCTAACTCATTGATCAAAGAGTGCACCAGAAATAAGGACTATGTAGCACGATCAATCTTAGGATGATGATTTAATAACCAGTACACTAAGAATGAGGGGTTGCCCATTAACTACCAAGCAATGGAGTTGCCAGGAGTACTGATTTTGCACATCACAGTACACTTGTCAGCATTCCGGTTACAATAACACGGAACCGAGGAATGAACAATGATGGCAAGAAGTATTACTGCGTCAAGAATTCATAAGGGGTGGTGCAATTCTCACGACACTCCTGACATAAAGATGGTAACACCCAATGTAAGTGCATCTAGTGCCACCCCTAGTTGGTTTTGGAGTATTGACGACAAACCTAGTTGAGGGACTAATGTGTTTGTGAGAATTGCAGGATAACACAGGTAGAAGTCCCTCATTGATTCGGTTTTCCTACCAGAGATGACCCCTAAAAATGTATGAAGACATTGAAGTCAAAGGTGGTATATGAAGATATTCACATTGAAGACTATGACAAGAGAAGACACCACATGAAGCCTATGGAGCTTGAAGACTTAGATCTTTCGTAGTTCTCTTTCTTCTGTATTGAGTCATAGGAACCACCGTACTGTTAAGTGGGGTCCAAGAGAACCAGTCAGAATGACTGAAGTGATGCTTAACAAAACCTATGTCTTCGAGTGAAGACTTTGAGAGCGAATCTTGTCCAGAGTCAGGCAAGTCAGCTTTGCTTGAAGCCCAAGTAAAGTTGCCGTGTGAGTTTGAAATCTGACCGTTGGAACACATGTCAGTTCCTTAGTGACCCAGGGTCATTTCGGACAAATCAGGTCGGGTTGCCAAGTGGCTATAAATAGCCCACCCCCTACAACCATAAAAGGTTGGCTGCTCAGATTCAGAGTACGGCTTTTGTCGTTTGAGAGCAACCCACCTCGAAGCATTTGAGAGAGAATTCCTTGTGAGGATAAAGCCCTAACCACCCAGAGCCAAAGAGAATTAGGCAGCACTTAAGTCTTCTTGTCTGTGTGATCTGAAGACTTATTACACTTGAGGACTATGCATCCTCCAGCCGGTTAGGCGTCGCGTTCTGAGCATCCAAGAGACATTGTGGATTGCTAGTGAACGAAGTCTGTGAAGGTTTGGGAGTCTACCTTGAAGACTTACCAGAGTGATTGGGCGAGGCCTGTGTGACCTTAGCTCAAGGGGAATACGGTGAGGACTGGGTGTCCTGAGCTGCGTGTTCAGGACTGGGTGTCCGGGACTGTGTGTCCTAAGGTTTAAATACCTAGGTGCCCTAACCAGACATACAGTTGTCACAACAACTGGAACTGGTCCAACAAATCATTGTCTTCAGCGAGTCACTGGTTTCATCTTCCCTTCCCTTTACTTATTGTTACTCCTTGTGAAGTCATTGTATGTTTGCACTATCTTTTGCCTTCACTGAGTGACTGCGTGTTCTGTGTGGCTTCACAATATCTTCCCACCTGATCCTTACTACATTGCTGCTATTAGTCATTGTGCTTTCACTCTATTTAATACTTGACTATGGCTTGCCTAGTGTAGTCTACCTTCCACTGCAGGGTAATAGGTTTATTTCTATCGTTTGTCTTCATAACTTCCACGTTTTGAAGACTTTCATAAAAATCGCCTATTCACCCCCCCTCTAGTCAATATAACACACTTTCAATTGGTATCAGAGCAAGGTGCTCCCTTGTTCTGTGTGATTCGGTTTAACCACCTGGAGTTTTAGCTATGTTGACTGCAGGGATAATTAAAGTCTCTGCTGCGTGCCCCGTCTTCGATGGAACTGAATATCCCTACTGGAAGAATAAGATGCGCATGCATCTTGAAGCCATTGACGTCGACCTATGGTATGTCATCAAGAATGGTGTTCCCAAGGCTGGAGAAGGTGTCACTGCTGCTAATGTCAAGAAGTTCGTTCAACTAGACTCTACTGCCAAGAATATCATCTGTGGTCATCTGACCAAAGGATAGTATGGCCGGGTGAGTGCTTTGGAAACATCTAAGCTGGTCTGGGACTGGCTCTCCAAGGTCAATGAAGGCGTCTCAACCCAGAGAGATCAGAGAATCAGTGTCCTTCGCAACCTCTTCAACCGCTTCAAGCGAAATGACAATGAGAATGTCCATCTCACATTTGACTGACTCACTGACATCACAAATGAGCTTCAAGCCCTCGGCGCTACTGAGATCACCAAACATGAAGTCGTCAAGACACTACTGAGATCACTTGATAGTTCGTTTGACATCCTAGCCCTGATGATTCAAGAACGTCCTGATTTCAAGACACTCGATCCGTCTGACATACTTGAGAGGCTCAACACACATGAGTTTCAGCTTTCTGAGAAAAGAGATATCTACGGTCCAAACTATGGGCGAACTCGTGCCTTGAAGGCAAAAGCTATCTCCTCATCTGAAGAAGAATCGAACAGCAGTTCGGATGATCCTGAAGACATTGGAAGGGAACTTGCTATGCTTGTGAAGAAGTTCCAGAAATTCACCAAGAAGAAAGGTTTCAGAAAGTCTTCCCGATCAAGCTCAAGGAATGATGAAGCTTCTCCTCACGACTACAAGAAGAAAACATGTCACAAGTGCAAGAAACCTGGACACTTCATCTCTGAGTGTCCACAGTGGGACAATGAGAACAAAAGGAAGAAGAAGAGTAAGGAATATGACTCTGACGACAAGAAGAAGAAGAAATACTCAAAGTCTTCTTCCAAGTCTTCCTCAAAGTCTTCATCACACAAGACGAGCTCATCTGGCAAGGCACATGCGTTTGTTGGCAAGGAAATGGATTCAGAGGAGGAGTCCGCTTCTGAGGAGGCGGAGGTGGAGTCTGAGGAGGAGTCCGATTCAGGCGTCGCAAGTCTGGCTACAGCATACGTTGCCAAGTCCATCTTCAACACTGAAGACAATGACTTCATCACCGACACCGATGCAAATGACAAGGACTACTCCGCTTCTACCTACTGCTTCATGGCACGCGGTGCCAAGGTAAACACATGCACTACTCACTATCAAACATCTAGTGACGATGACTCTGATTGTGGTTCAAAACCCAGCTACAAAACACTTGCTAAAATTGCTACTGAACAACAGAAAGCTATGGAACATATTCAAAAACTGTTAGACAGAAGCGATGATCTATTAGGTGCTGAAATGACTCGATCTGAATCCTTAATTGAAGACATAAAAAATCTTCACGTTAAGTATGAGGAACTTGAAAGTCGTCATGAAACTCTCTCAACAACTCATGAAAAGCTTTCCTATGATTATCTTCAAAGGAAGCAAGATCTTGAGAAATTGAGAGCGGCTCATGAAGATCTTCAAAAGGAAAATGAGTCACTTCACGCCAAACAGATCAGTTCCGCTCAGGAAGGATTTGAACCACCATGTCTTAAATGCATTGAGCATGATAATGCTACTTCTATTGTTGAATGTTCTACTGCTAGTACTTTTGTAATAGCTTCAACTGTTGATGTGGTAACTAACCCCTCTGCTGAGGATACCACTGCTATTGCTGATGAGAATGCTAGGTTGAAGACATTGCTTGAAACAGGGATGTACAAAAGTCTTAAAGGGCATCAGACACTATGTGATGTCCTCAAAAAGCAGATTCTGAACCGAAACCCGAGGAAAGAGGGTGTTGGGTTCGTAAGGAAAATGAATGCTGATTGCTCTTACTGGAAACCTGAGCAGTACCCCAAAACCACGTGGGTTGCTGCAAAGGAACCTTCAGCAGATCCATCCAATCTATCTAGCTTCACTTGTGCTAACCCCATTATCATTGATGAATCCCTTGATGCAAACTATAAACTGTTTAAGAATCAGAATGGTGAAGTGTTTGCCAGGTACATTGGTACTAACTGCAGGAATGGACCGCCTATGAAGAAGATATGGGTTCCGAAAAGGTGTCTGGAGAATCTTCCTGTGAATGTCATCATGACACCTCACGTGAAGAAGACAAACCTCAGACCAAAGGCTTCATACGGTCCAAAGGCTTCATACAGACAGAGGACTCACCTGAGTCGCACTAACGCAAATGTTTTGCAGGGAAACCATACTCAGGCATATGAATATGAGGGCGGTTCATCAAACCGCCATGTTCATAAGACCAAGAACTATTCTGCTTATTCTTATGAGTACTATTGTCCGCCTGCAAGACTGTTTGCTAGGGCTCCAAAGCCAAAGTTCTCAGATGATGCACTTAGACTTATTGCTTCTAAGCCACCCTTAAAGATGTGGGTGGCTAGGAAAGCTTAATTCTCTTTTGTAGGGAAAGGTCTCCAGCAGAAAACCAAAATCGTCTGATGCTATTGCTGGGGACCTTAAACATCTTGTAGGGCGCAAGATCAAGTGCCCGAGTGGTCTTACTATGTACTTCATTCCTGAATCGCTTGCTACTCTCCCTATAAGTCCTAATCTGGATCTAAGCTTTCATAACCGACTGGTTCATCAAATGTTTTTTCTTCACAATGCTCTTCGTGAAGCCTATCCCCCTAACTGCACTGTAGGGTACGACACCAGCGTCTTCAGAATGGATTATTGATAGTGGGTGTACAAATCACATGACTGGCAAAAGAAGCCTTCTTATGGACTCAACCTTACGTCCATCCGACAAGAGCCACATCACATTTGCTGACACTGGTAAGAGTAAGGTATTGGGTCTAGGTAGAGTTGCAATCTCAAGGGATCAACACATGGATAAAGTCATGCTTGTTGAATCCCTTGGCTTCAACTTAATGTCTGTCTCAATGCTTTGCGATTTAAAAATGATCGTAATATTTGGAAAATATCGTTGCCTTGTTCTAATGGAATCTGACAAGTCTCTATTATTTGAAGGGTATCGAAAAGATGATTTGTACGTGGTAGATTTCTCAGCAGGACCACATCTTGCCGTATGTCTTCTAGCAAAAGCTTCAGAATGCTGGCTCTGGCATCGGAGGCTTGGGCATGCTGGCATGAGGAACCTCCACACCCTGGCAAAGAAGAAGTATGTCATAGGCATCGAGGGCATCAAGTTCAAGAAAGATCACTTATGCGGTGCCTGTGAGGCAGGAAAGATGACGAGGGCCAAACATCCCTCGAAGACAATCATGACCACTACTCGACCCTTCGAACTGCTTCACATGGATCTTTTCGGTCCCACTCATTACTCAACTCTTACTACTACTGCTTGTCTCTATGGCTTTGTCATTGTTGATGATTATTCTAGATATACTTGGGTGCACATAATCCTTTACAAGACTGAAGTGCAGGATGTCTTCAGACGCTTCGCCAATCGAGCAATGAACAACTATGGCACCAAGATAAAGCATATCAGAAGTGACAATGGCACTGAATTCAAGAACACTGGCCTTGATACATATCTTGATACCTTGGGCATCACACATGAATTCTCAGCCCCGTACACGCCACAGCAGAATGGGGTCGTCGAAGCAAGAACAAAACACTCATTGAGACGGCCAGAACGATGCTAGATGAATACAAGACTCCAAGAAAATTCTGGCCTGAAGACATTGATACTGCATGCCATACAATCAATCATGTTTATCTTCACAAGCTTCTGAACAAGACATCTTATGAGCTCCTTGCTGGCAAGAAGCCAAATGTCAGTTACTTCAGAGTATTTGGCGCCAGGTGTTGGATCAAGGACCCACATCACACCTCAAAGTTTGCACCAAAAGCACATGAGGGTTTTATGCTTGGATATGGAAAGGATTCGCACTCCTACAGAGTCTTCAATCTCTTTCATTACAAAGTGGTTGAAACAGTGGATGTGCGGTTCGATGAGACCAACGGTTCACAAAGAGAGCAACTGCCAAATGTGCTAGATGAAGTTCCATCTAGTGAATCAATCAAGCTAATGGGAACTGGAGAAATTATACCCTCTGAAGCTCACCCTGAAGAATAACTTATCATCTCAGCACCTGATCAACATGAAGACAATGCTCAGCCTGAAGACATTCCTTCTAACAACGACAATGATCAGCAAGAGCAAAATCTTCGCCCTGTACATCCTCGTGTTGCCAATGAAGTGCAGATTGAAAGAATAATTGATAGCATCAATGCACCCGGTCCACTCACTCGTTCAAGGGCAACTCAACTAGCAAATTTTTGTGGGCACTTCGCATTCGTCTCAATAACAGAACCCAAGAAAGTTGAAGAAGCCTTCATGGAACCTGAATGGATTCAAGCTATGCAAGACGAGCTTCAACAGTTTGAGCTGAATAATGTATGGGAACTAGTCAAGCGTCCCGATCCTTGGAAGCACAACATAATAGGCACCAAATGGATATACCGCAACAAGTAAGATGAGCATGGTCAAGTTGTCAGAAACAAAGCTCGTCTTGTTGCTCAAGGATATACTCAAGTGGAAGGCGTTGACTTTGATGAAACATTTGCTCCTGTGGCTAGACTTGAAGCCATACGCATACTGCTGGCCGATGCAAATCATCACAACATACTTTTTTATCAAATGGATGTGAAGAGCGCCTTCCTCAATGGCAAGATTGAAGAAGAAGTGTATGTTGCACAACCTCCTGGCTTTGAAGATCCAAAACATCCTGACATGGTATACAAGCTCAACAAGGCACTGTATGGCCTCAAACAAGCCCCTCGGGCCTGAAGTACAGTGAAGAGTTTGGATATATGATGCAAGAGCAATATCAAATGTCTATGATGGGAGAGCTGAAGTTCTTTCTCGGTCTTCAAATACGACAGCAACATAATGGCATCTTCATATCTCAAGAGAAGTATCTCAAAGATTGCCTGAAGAAGTTCGGTATGCAAGACTACAAAGGCTTCACGACACCGATGTCAGCCAAGCATCATCTGGGTCCTGACGACAATGGTAAAGAGTTCGATCAAAAGGTATACCGCTCCATGATTGGTTCTTTACTTTATCTATGTGCATCTAGGCCAGATATTATGCTTAGTGTTTGCATGTGTGCTCGATTTCAAGCGGCACCAAAGGAGTCACATCACTTAGCTGTGAAGTGAATTCTTCGATATTTGGCTCACACCCCAACTCTAGGATTATGGTATCCAAAGGGCTCAGAGTTTGATCTGGTTGGATTCTCGGATGCTGATTATGCTGGTGACGAAGTTGATCGCAAGTCTACATCAGGCACATGTCACTTTCTGGGACGATCACTTGTATGTTGGTCTTCAAAGAAGCAGAACTGTGTATCTCTCTCCACTGCTGAATCTGAATACATTGCTGCTGGATCTTGCTGCGCTCAGCTTCTGTGGATGAAGCAAATGCTCAAAGACTATGGCATTCATCTGAAGCAAGTGCCACTCTACTGCAACAACAAAAGCGCCATCAAGATTGCCAACAACCCAGTTCAGCACTCGAAGACAAAGCACATTGAAATTCGTCATCACTTTCTCAGAGATCATGTTGTGAAGGAAGATATTGGTATCATACACGTCAACACTGAAGAGCAATTGGCAGATATCTTCACCAAGCCCTTGGATGAGAAGAGATTTTGCAAGTTATGGTGTGAGCTAAATATCCTGGAATCCTCAAATGTCCTGTGATCAGGCACACATCCTAACCCTTATGCATATTGATGACTTAGATGTGCAACACACGAAGTAAAGTATATCTTCAATCAATGAAGACATACATTCTAAGTGTGAATACATTAATGTGGAATTTGACTTCGGAGCGCCACGATAATTGTGCGCCGTGTCTGGGTCTTCCTATACGGTAGGTAACGCCACCACCAAATGTTCTATTTTGAAGTGTTTCACTCATGGCGTTACCTTGCTATGTCTTCACATTTGGTTTGGCTTCAATCTCAACATGTCTTCATGATTATCTTCACTGTGTTGATTATATATATATACTAGTGTTCTGTCCTCTGCAGCATTCACTTATAGCTATGTCTTCTTGTTGAATCTTTTGAACTAAGTGAATGTCATCGGACCCTAACCTCTCTATGCTATCTATCTCAAACTCTATCTCTCCAAATCATATGCATTCTATTGAAACTGTCGAATGTCTTCTCTGCGTCCTTGTCAGCAGAAGATACAAAGACAAACCTTAAGTCCACTTTCAATGCTCATTCCTCCACATGAAACCCGGAGAAGTAGGAACGACCACTTGACAATCCAGGCATGCGTGGGACGTGGAACAAACCCCAAAATTCTGCATAATGGCCACGTGTTCCTCAGATGCGAATCGCCAGGGGCACCTGTGTAATAACGCAGTGCCGCCCCTGTACCTATAAATACACACTTCACGGCGGTCATTATCTCTTCTTCCACTCTCGCACGAACCCTAGCGCCACCGCTAGCCCTCGACGACGCCGGCGACGAAGCGCTTCGCTGCCGCAACCTCTCCGACATCGTCTTCACGCTGACCGCGGACATCGTCCTCTCCGCCGTCGCCGTAGGTGTCCTCCGTCGCCAAGTTAGGGCACGGAAGATCAAACTGCTCGGCCTCATCTTCCACTCCGTCTAGCAGTTCTTAGTGTGGTAAATAAAACTTCCTTTTTACGGCACCGTTGATCCTATGGCTTTGTCACTTTCTACCACAAGCACCTTCTATTCACACAAGTTAGATCTCTCTCATACTGCATCTCATAACATGCCTAGTATATTCACTTATGCTTCACAAAGTAGTTAGATTCCTCACTTGTACTGATCTCTGGATTCGTACAAATCTGGAACCAACTCCTTATCTATGAGTGAATGTCTTCGCACGATGAGGTCAATGTCTTCTAAACTGATTTATATTCAAAATCTTCTGAGAAAGCATATGACCTCTTCCCCTTGCCTCGCACCTTAATGTTGTCACAGGTACATGTCCGTGGGAGAATCCCTTGGTTCTCATAGTCTGCATTCATTTGCAGAATTCTTATAGCATCATATAAATTCTCCCGAAGCAAGTTCCTGTTTGTCCAGCAAGCGAAAATCTTTGAAGCCTTTGAACGTGTTGAAGCCTTTCAGTTTAAAGTTCATGGCTTCAGAGAAATCAGCAAGGAAGGGTGGCAGAAAGCGTCATGGAGAAACATCTAGAGATCTGCCAGATGACCTCTCAGAACTGTACAAGACAGATCCTGAAGAGGATTACAATCAGTGCAAGACCCGAATCCAATGGATTCGAAGGTATTGGGCAGAACAATGGTTCAAATACCGATTTGTAACCCAGGAATATGCTGAGAAAAATGCCATCAAGAGACCGTGGGGAGACATCCTATACAAGAATCTTCAACCCAGGTCCAGAGATGAAGCCATTGAACAAGGCTTCTATCCCTGCATGGTCCATGGGCCACAGCCTGTTGATGCACACCCATCGTCACTACTATGGTGTCGTGACGACATTCTGTTCAAGCGCAACTTCCAGTTTGCCCAGAACTCAGCGAAGCAAAATAAGAAGACATTGGGAATAGACTTCAACCCTGGTCCCTCATCTCCAAGGGCTGATGGCACATGAGATGCAGAACCCAATGTCGTCGGTCCTTTCTACAACCTTGAAGGCCTCATCACCCATATCTTGGTTCAAGGGACTGCAGTGAATGAGCCTGCAGCTAACGCTGAATCAGATGAAGCGCCTGCAGTGCCGAAGCCAAAGAAGTTGAAGAAGCCTAAAGCTTCAAAGCCTGCCCCTTCACCAAAAATCTCACGGGCGAAGCCACTGGCAACTGCACCTCCTGAAGACAGTGTGCAGTCTGAAGATTTATCACGCATCTCCAAGCCCCAGAAGGTCAAGATGCCTCTGCCACACACCGGCCAAGAGCTAACAGCTGCTGCCATTCTGCGCAATGATGCCATTGATCTATCAAGTGATGAAGATCTTGCAGACGACGCTCTTGAGCAACTCATCAAGAGCAAAGAAGAAGCAGAAATCTTCAATGATCTGCCTCTCTTCGATGTAACAATCATCCACAACTTCATTGATGAATGGTTTGACATGCCAAACATCAGCTTCGAAGATCTGCAACTACCCATTGGCCTCAGTGTCGCCTTCCATGGCGCCATTGCTTCAGAGTTAGCTATCGCCCAGCGCATTGTTGAACTGAAGCAAAAGATTGACTATGAAAAGGCTTAGTTCAAGAAGCATATGGCCAAGCTCAGCGTGCAAGAGGTGAAGAACTTCAAGATTATGCTGCACGAGCTCAAGGAAGCCTTTCTCAAGAAACGTGCAGAAGCTCAAGGTTCTCGTGAGAGCATGAAGGTTCTGGCTGACAAATGTGTGCAGGCCTACAATGAGGCTGAGAAGCGCAAGGCCCTTGGGCATCCTGGCATCGACCCCAGGATGGCAGCAAAGAAGATGAAGAAGCCCGCTACGGCTGAACCTGACGCACCAAGGCAAGAAGCAGATCCCATTGTCTTCCCAACTAGAATGACTGGCTCGAAGCCAAAAAGCCGGTCAACCGCTTCAGAGCTCAAGAAGACGAGGACTGCTGAGGCTGAAGCCAGGAAGAGGAAACATCCTGAAGCCTCTCCTATTACCGCCTCCAAGAAGAAGAGGAAGACCAAGAAAGATCGGGCTGCTCCCACAGAGCCTTTGATAGTTGAACCCATTTCCATGGTTCGTCCTGACGCTGAACGCCAACTGACAATACATGAGCCTGCTTTCATAGAGGCTCATGAAGCTGAAGACTTTCCAGCAGCTGATCCCATCGTTGCTGAAGACATTGGTCAACATGACCATGTAGAAGATGGTGCAGTCCTTCCTCAGCTCGAGAACAGCGAACTCATCAGCATTGGTCGTCCTCTGACGCCAATCGCTCAGGATGCTTCATGGGCTGATCGCCCACAAGAGGAAGAATACCTTGAGGCCCAGCCAACTCCAACTACACAGGCGTCGCCTGCATTGCGTAGGCTTCGCAAAGGACCTAGGCCTCCAGTCTCTGCGTTTGAAGCTGAAACTGCTGAAGACATTCCGGCTGCATCAGCCGATGAAGAAGAAGTCCCACAAGCTGCTACTCCCTTGTCCCACCAAGAAGCGGTTCTCGAGGAGCCCTCACCAACAAAAGCACCAGAAGTCAGCGAAGCCACTGATCCCGCCACTTCTGTTCCCGAGTCTGCTGCCGGTCCCCAGTTCGACTATCATGTTGAGCACAGGCCTCAGGTACAGAAGCCAATCCCAAGATTGCCAAGGTTCCCAGGTCCTGCATCAGCACCTGGCTCCTTCAATATCAATGGCTTCAGAGCAGACAACACATTCTTCAACAGCTCCAGGAACCCCTACTCCAGGGAAAGAATATCATCTGATCGGTTCTGGAGTTATCCGCATCGAAGCTATTACTCATGCGTTCTTTACAACCAAGGTCGCATCTTCCCACACAAGCGCCTTGACATTGAAGCAATAGCTGTTCTGCCCTGTCTGGAAGAAGCTCTGGATTGCTTCAAAGAGGTTGGACTGCTGCCGTTCGTCACTGACCAAGAGCATTGGAATGAAGAGTTGATGCTCCAATTCTATGCCACACTTCACATCCGCGGGTATAGCAGAGATCCGAAGACTTGGGTCCTGGAGTGGATGATAGGAAACGTTCATCACGAAGCCAAAGCCTTTGACATCATTGAGCTCACTAGTTTGCCCACTCCTGGCGATCTCTACGAGCATGGCTGTCAGCTTCATAGTGAAGCTATTGAGAGCATCTTTCAGAAGACTGAACCTAATATGAGTCAGATGCTCAGTATCATGAAGCCATTGCCCCAAGATGCTGCTTATCCCACGGAGTTCTTCGTTGAAGACCTTGAGTATCTGCCAAGAACCATTTATCACATCATAAGACGAACTCTCTGGCCAATCAAAGGACATTCTCCCCATGCCAAGCTAGAAGGTGCAATGAAGACTTTAGTCTTCTACATTCTTCATGGAAAATGCTTCAATGCACAGGACTTCTTCATTCGCCAACTTGCTGCATCAGGCTCTGATCTGTTTGGCTTGAAGTTCTACGCCCCATGGGTCATGCGGCTGATCAAACTTCACTCCACTATCACATTTCAGCCATCTGCTCACAATCATCGGATTTTTCTGCCTGATGTGGATATGTCGATTGAAGCCATCTATCCTGAGCCTGCCAAGGAACCTCTCAGTCTTCAGAATGCAGAGCATCAAAGTTTCACTCAGAATGTTGAAGGCGTGGAAGCCGTAACTCATGTGTATCCTTTGGCTGGCACTACACGTGCACTGCATCCTGCTCTCACTAAAGCCACTGACAGTACAACTGCTCCATGACCCAAGAAGCGCACTCGTGTTCTCAATGACCGAGAGCTTCTTGTGGCTCTTCATCAGAAACAGGATAGGCATCATGACTGGCTGAAGCGTCAGATGCAAAGCCTCTTGGTGGATGTTAATCGCATTCGCAATCTTGCCACCAAGAATGCTTTTGTTGCCCATGAAACCTCTCGCCGCACATGGAAAGGGCTAATGCTGATGTGTTCTGAAGATGATCTTCAAGAGGATGGCTTCACTGAGCGATTCAAGTTTGACTCCACACCTCCTCGAAGGGCAGTGCTGCGATGAACTCCATCCCTTGAAGACTCCGAGTTCTCTTCCTCTGCTGCAACTGTGAATGCCAGAGTGATCGAGGATGAAGACGATGCTACTTCACCGCCACCTCCTTCAGCACGCTTCGACTCTGCTCCAAGCTCTTCAGCACCGCCAAACACCACCAACGACCCTGCTGCTTCACCTACTCCTCATGGGAATGAGTAGATGCTCTATGTCTTCAAACCTTGTTGGTCCTTACTGACAAAAGGGGGAGAAGCATATGAGGTTGATAGTCTTCAAGCGGGTCGATATGGGCGGGTGCTTTATATTTTGCTTCGTGCTTACAACTCTCGTTTTGCTACATTTGGTTCTTTGAGTTGTAACACTTAAACTCGATGGTCGTCTGCTACTTATCTACCACCTTGTGTTGCGATGATAAATTCTGCATGTGCGACGATAAATTCCGCACTTAGATCATTCTGCAGACGTCCATTTTCCATTATGCATGTCATTATCTTCATATACTTTCACATGCATAGTGGATTGTCATCATAAGTTGAAGTGGATCTCCACAAGTACAACCTGCCATGTGCATTTGCATTCCAAAAGCAAATTACTTATATGCACATCTTCAGGGGGAGCCCTTGCAACTTATGAAGACAATTCCTTATCCTTTACAATTTCACAAATTATATTCCCCGTTGAAAACTTCAACTAGTTTGTCATCAATCACCAAACAGGGGGAGATTGTAAGTGCATCTAGTGCAACCACTAGTTGGTTTTGGAGTATTGACGACAAACCTAGTTGATGTGTTTGTGAGAATTGCAGGATAACACATGTAGAAGTCCGTCATTGATTCGGTTTTCCCACCAGAGATGACCCCTAAAAATGTATGAAGACATTGAAGTCAAAGGTGGTATATGAAGATATTCACATTGAAGACTATGACAAGAGAAGACACCACATGAAGCCTATGGAGCTCGAAGACTTAGATCTTTCGTAGTTCTCTTTCTTCTGTATTGAGTCATAGGAACCACCGTACTGTTAAGTGGGGTCCAAGAGAACCAATCAGAATGACTGAAGTGATGCTTAAACAAAACCTATGTCTTCGAGTGAAGACTTTGAGAGCGAATCTTGTCCAGAGTCGGGCAAGTCAGCTTTGCTTGAAGCCCAAGTAAAGTTTTCGTGTGAGTTTGAAATCTGACCGTTGGAACACGTGTCAGTTCCTTAGTGACCCAGGGTCATTTTGGACAAATCAGGTCGGGTTGCCAAGTGGCTATAAATAGCCCACCCCCTACAACCATAAACGGTTGGCTGCTCAGATTCAGAGTACGGCTTTTGTTGTTTGAGAGCAACCCACCTCGAAGCCTTTGAGAGAGAATTCCTTGTGAGGATAAAGCCCTAACCACCCAGAGCCAAAGAGAATTAGGCATCACTTAAATCTTCTTGTCTGTGTGATCTGAAGACTTATTACACTTGAGGACTGTGCATCCTCCAGCCGGTTAGGCGTCGCGTTCTGAGCATCCAAGAGACATTGTGGATTGCCGGTGAACGAAGTCTGTGAAGGTTTGGGAGTCTACCTTGAAGACTTACCAGAGTGATTGGGCGAGGTCTGTGTGACCTTAGCTCAAGGGGAATATGGTGAGGACTGGGTGTCCTGAGCTGCATGTTCAGGACTGGGTGTCTAGGACTGTGTGTCCTAAGGTTTAAATACCTAGCCACCCTAACCACACGTACAGTTGTCACAGCAACTGGAACTGGTCCAACAAATCATTGTCTTCAGCGAGTCACTGGTTTCATCTTCCCTTCCCTTTACTTACTGTTACTCCTTGTGAAGTCATTGTATGTTCGCACTATCTTTTGTCTTCACTGAGTGACTGCGTGTTCTGTGTGGCTTCACAATATCTCCCTACCTGATCCTTACTACATTGCTGCTATTAGTCATTGTGCTTTCACTCTATTGAATACTTGACTATGGCTTGCCTAGTGTAGTCTACCTTCCGCTGCAGGGTAATAGGTTTATTTCTATCGTTTGTCTTCATAACTTCCATGTTTTGAAGACTTTCATAAAAATCGCCTATTCACCCCCCCTCTAGTCGATATAACGCACTTTCACCCCAAGGTAGAGCAGAATAAAAGCTGGATTGGCATTTGATCTGCGGAATACAACTACTTTGACCCAATCCTAGAAATGGATGAGGTACTTGAGTTTGTTTCTCCTAGTCATTCCGGAATAGAATGGCTTGACGGACCACAAAATAATAGGCATCGATGAACACAAATGCACGGCATAAACTTGACTATCAACTGATAGATAAGGATCAGAATGCAACTACAGAGGGACAACTCAAAGGGACATATATCTTTCTGAGTTGTGGATGCATTGATTAGTATGTCAAGCAAAGCTCAACATATTTCTTCCGGATAACCCATGCAGAAAGGTAGAACAAGCAGAATCACAATTATGAAAGGAGAACTCCTCAAGAGTACTTTGATTGTGAGCTTTTGGTTCAAAGAACTTCTGCCTTAATGGTTCATGGTATTTGGAAGAAGGAAATACCACAGACCTCGAGGACTATCGCAAAGGTTACTAATATCCTAAAGGTATGAGCAACACTATCAACACGAGGTAAGTAGAGTGAATGTTGGGTCGAGAACCCAGGAGTAGAATACCTACTACTAAATGGCATCACGGGATGCTTTCAAGAAAGGTGGCCAGAATCATCACAGTGGGAACACAAAACATAGCTAGATTACTGAGTGATCCTCTAAGATGCCTAGGGTCATAATACTAGCTCCAACATATATGTCAAGGCAGCAGAGTACCTCAACTCACTGATTAGTGTGGTTAAACTGGCCCAAAGAGACATCGGGAATGGGAAGAAGGGATTTGCAAATGCATCAGATTGTTTTAGAAACCTGGGATGACTCGGACATCATAACGGCTATAAATGCTCAAAAAGATTTGAGACATCCTGCAAAAATGGTGGCATAACCACTCAACATGACAATATCAAGGTTCTGGGATTAACTAACAACACACAGAAGTGGTAGGAACTGAACTGGGGCTTGAAACCATCAATCCTATAAGTCTATGGATTAGTAACACGTGATCCTGATAGAAGATGAGAAAGCCTAGTTCTTAATCCCCGTAGAAGAGAAGAGGATGACTCAGATCAGAAGGACATAAGGTATAAGGAGTAAAAAGAGCCTTACGTTCCCTTCCACAATCAATTCTCGTATATAACTAAAGCATTTCTAGACACAACTTAGACCAGTTTGGCTTGATAATCCTACAGGCAGTCAGGCTCTGATACCAAATCTGTCAGGACCCCGATTCTAAGTCACACCAATCTAGCCTGTAACACCTCATATAACTTTGCGGCCTCACGCACGGTATTCCCACGGGTGTCGCCTTACCATGGCCCGGGACCGTTTGCGCCTTTTGGCTCACGTATATGATAGTGTCGCTAGCATCCATATGACAGAGAACCCGGGCCGACATGACTAGTTGTGAACCCAAAGTGGCACTAACTTACGGGGACAGGCATACATGAATCAACTTCGAGCATGTCGGTCAGCAGCGTGCGAATCCGGGCTGTAGCACTGGGCTAACAGGACTCTGGTAACCCGGGCTGTAGCAGGCTAGGCAGGACTCCGGATGTCACCGCGTGACATTTCCCCAAAGGGACAGACACGGGAACAAAGTGAAACACATGCCGGCCAGTCAAGTGTTCCGGAGCAGTAGTGCTGGGCTAGCAGGACTCTAGTGAACCGGGCTGTAGCGGACTACTATGGCCCATGGAAGCACAAGACTACATTTCCCCATAAAAGATGCTACCAAGGATAAACAACTAGGTTGTCGGATCCCACACATACCAAGCATTTCAATCATACACACAATATGCTCGATATGTGTAAATACAACATGGCATCACAACATAACTCTACGACTCAAGTATTTATTCATTAGGTTTCGAGGAGCGAGATATTACAAACATGGGTCTCATGACCCAACAATCATAGCATACAAACAAAGCACATGCGGAAGCTTAACATGTCTGAGTACAGACATCTATAAATGAAAAAGGCCGAGAAGCCTGACTATCTACCAGATCCTGCCGAGGCACAAGATCGTAGCTATCACACCCTAGCCAGTTCAAGCATTATAGTGTGCATCATGTTTAAATTTCTCTTAAATTTGAAATGAGGATGACAGAACCCCCAGCACCCCCCCTAGAACAACTAGGGTTTACTAAAAACTTTTTCAATGAACCTGAAATGCCCTTCTAAAAAGCCCACCCTTTTTGTTTTGGGTTAAAACCTTGGACAAAAATGGTGCACATTTTTCTAGGACATCTTAAGGTCATTGAATTAATTCTTATAGTATTTGCATTTGGGCATTTAAATGCTATAAAATATTTTAAATGCTCAAATAATCATAAACCAAAATGTTTGTTGTTGGATATATTCTAAGTAGTGGCCATGATTAATTTTATGATTTATGGAAATGCCCTGGCATTTTTAATAAAGCCCTGAAGTTACAGAAATAATAGAATAAATAAAAACGGAAAAGGAGAGAGAGAACAGGACTTACCTGGCGCAGCCCACCTAGCCAACCGGCTCGGCCCAGTCCACTGGCTCTTGCCAGTCGTCCTCCTCCTCCCGCCAGGAGGACGAGAAGCGCGTGGCCGGCGCCCACGGCCACACGCCGGCCACCTCCTACTTCTGCCGACGCCCTGGACGCGCCTACGAGTGCCACGCACTCCCCCACATCCCCCTCTATTTCTCCCCACTGTCCCTGTGGCCTCTCCCCCTCTCTAGCTCTCTCCCATCCCCTGCCAAGCGCAGCCGTCGCCGCCGACAAGCACCACCGCAGCCACCGTCGTCCACTCGCTGCCTCGCCATGCCAAGAAGCTCCGCCGTCGTCCGCTGCTTCGCCTCGTCCCATCCCCGAGCGCTCGCTCGCCCCGGAGACGCTGCACCGAGCTCGTCTTCAACCTTGGTCGCCGGAGATCCCCCTCACCGCCCCGCTCGCTCCAGCTCTTCCCCGAGCTCGCTGTTCGCTCCCCTGCAACCGTAGTGAGCTACTGACCTGTTTCCCCCTCTCCTCGCGCTCGTCTGCGCCCTCTAACCCCCATGGCCATCGGAGCCGAAGCTCGCCGCCGCCACCGCACGTCGCCGTCATGGCCACAACCAGTTGGGTCACAACCGAGCATGCCTTCATCTTCAACGCACTCGCAGGAGCCCGTAGCACCCCCGCGCGCCCCTCGCCGTGCCTGCTAGCGACTAGTTCAACCTCGCCCGAACTCCGGCCGCCGCGGATGTGCTCGCCGCCGTCGTCTCCGGCCACCCCAGCTCCACCTACTGCCACCACTCGACGCGCCTCCTTCCCCGCATCACGTAGATGGTCTCCATCGTCCTTTTGGTCGCCGGAGTGCAAAACCCGAGCCCTCCGCCGCGTCTGGCCTCGCCGGCGGCTAAACGCCGGTGAGTTTGACCCCCTTTGACCGTGGACTGACGGGTGGGCCCAGGTTGACTCCCCCCTGAGCCTATGACAGGTGGGGCCGGCCTGCTAATTAGTTTAGGATTAGAGTTAACTAATTTTAATTAGTTTAGTCACTGACATGTGGGCCCAGGCCCCACTGACAGTTAATTAGTACTAATTTAATCCTGTTAATTAGCTGAGCCACTGACAGACAGAGCCCACCAGTAAGGTTTGACCTGGCCGACCCAGTTGACCCGCTGACGTCACACCTATGTCATGCTGACGCATTAATTCAATTACTGGAATTATTCTTATATAGGAAATTCCAGAAAATAGCCAAAATTTCTAAAAATCATAGAAAATCAACCATAACTCCAAATCAAACAATTTATATACGAAAAATGATCAAACAAATTCAATCTATCCATCTGTAATGGTTTCATGCATGACAAAACAAGTTAACCTTGCTGTTTAAGCAGAATAAGATAATGCACTAATAAGGCCATGTTAAATGAGCTAACATTTGAATCTTTGATTCAAATGAGTTCATTCCTTTCTGTTTTAGCTTGCATTAGGCCAAGACACTTTCATTTTGCCATGTCATAGCATGCATCATATTGTTGCATATCGTCATGTGTTGATTATGTTCGGTGTGTCTTTCGTGGTAGGTTCTTCCTCCGAGGATAACCCCGAGTATCTGTCTGAAGGGAAGTACCCTACTACCACTACATCAGGCAAGCAACCCATTGATCATTCCGATACAAACCCATGTTCTCGCTTCTGCTCTTGTTTACTGCATAAGACAACGCGATTCAAACTGATGTGTGCTACGGTAGTTGAACCCTTATCCTCTGCATGACCTGTCATTGCCACAGTAAGTAGATGAAACCCACTAGCATGTGTAGGAGTTGATTGAGCTGTATATGTGTTTCCTACCTTGCTATGCCTGCTATGCTTAGAGTTGTATCAGGTTTGGTTCATCTGGGTGATGGGCTAGAGTGAAATGATTATGTCGGTAATGTGAGGGATGTGTTGAACATGATTTGGTAAAGGTATCAATGAGAGGCCATGTAGGATTAAATGGTGGGTTGTTTCATTGAGGCCGTCCCTAAGAACTGAGATCTGTATGTGTGATTTAAGATTCAGTCACTACCATACATTGGGCCCGAAACCAATGGACCCTCTCGGCTTCTTAATCACCCTAGTACTCTGTCCAGGAGTTGCAAATAGTTTCTGGTGTTTGTAGGTTATGTGTTGGCGGCCGTGCGTAGCGCTGACCCTAGGGGTGGGCTATGTTGCGGTAGATACATCGTGGCACGGTGTACCGAGTCACCCGTTTGGTGTCTTGGGAACCCTGTTCACATCGTTCGGGGTCGTATGTGGAAACCTCAGCCGGACTCCCTGCGGATGGAACATGAATAGGCAATAAACCTGGACTAGAGGCTTGAGTGTTAGGTAGGCCGTGGCCGACTGTAATGCCCTCGATGCGGCTATATCTCCCACGTGTCGAAGCACGACTTAGAGGCATAACCGCATTGAAAGCAATGTCGCAAGTGAGGTAATCTTCACACAACCCATGTAATATATAAGGGAAAAAGATACATAGTTGGCTTACAATCGCCACTTCACACAAATACATGAATAAAGCATTACAACATCCAAATACAATCAAGGTCCAACTACGGAACCAAAATAAAAGAAGAACCCCAAATGCGACAAGGCCCCCGATCGACCCCAACTGGGCTCCACTACTGATCAACTAGAACGAAACAACACAAAGGACAAGATCTTCATCGAGCTCCTCCTGAGCTTGGTTGCATCATCTGCACGGTCTCATCGGCACCTACAAGCTGGTTTTGGAAGTATCTGTGAGCCATGGGGACTCAGCAATCTCGCACCCTCGCGATCAAGACTATTTAAGCTTATAGGTAGGGTAAAAGGTATGACGTGGAGCTGCAGCAAGCGACTAGCATATATGGTGGCTAACATACGCAAATGAGAGTGAGAAGAGAAGGCAAAGCACGGTCGATAAAAGTATGATCAAGAAGTGATCCTAGAACAAACTACGTCAAGCATAAATCCAACATCGTGTTCACATCCCGGACTCCGCCGGAAAGAGACCATCACGGTTACACACGCGGTTGATGCATTTTAATTAAGGTCAACTTCAGGTTTTCTACAACCGGACGTTAACAAATTCCCATCTGCCTATAACCGCGGGCACGACTTTTGAAAGTTCAAATCCCTGCAGGGGTGTCCCAACTTAGCCCATCACAAGCTCTCACGGGCAACGAAGGATATTCCTTCTAGCAGGAAAACCCGATCAGACTCGGAATCCCGGTTACAAGACATTTCGACAATGGTAAAACAAGACCAGCAAAGCCACCCGGATGTGCCGACAAATCCCGATAGGAGCTGCACATATCTCGTTCTCAGGGCACACCGGATGAGCAAGACGTCGGGTAAGCCAACCCAGGGTTGCCCCTGGTAGCCTCGGACATCGCTCAGTTGGACCAACACTTAGAGAAGCACTGGCCCGGGGGGGTTAAAATAAAGATGACCCTTGAGCCGGCCGACTCAAGGGAAAGAAAAGGCTAGGTGGCAAATGGTAAAACCAATGTTGGGCCTTGCTGGAGGAGTTTTATTCAAGGCGAACTGTCAAGGGGTTCCCATTATTACCCAACCGCGTAAGGAACGCAAAATCCGGGAACATAACACCGATATGACAGAAACTAGGGCGTCAAAAGTGGAACAAAACACCAGGCATAAGGCCGAGCCTTCCACCCTTTACCAAGTATATAGATGCATTAATTAAATAACAGATATTGTGATATCCCAACAAGTAAACATGTTCCAACAAGGAACACCATTTCCATGTTCCAACAAGGAACAAACTTCAATCTTCATCTACAACTAACAACGCTATAAGAGGGGCTGAGCAAAGCGGTAACATAGCCAAACAACGGTTTGCTAGGACAAGGTGGGTTAGAGGCTTGGTTTAACAACATGGGAGGCATGATAAGCAAGTGTTAGGTATCGCAGCATAGGCATAGCAAAAGAGCAAGCAACTAGCAAGCAAAGATAGAAGTGATTTCGAGGGTATGGTAATCTTGCCTGAAATCCCGCAAGGAAGAAGAGCGAGTCCATGAAGAAGACAAACGGACGTAGACGAATGGTTCCTCACAAACGCGACGATATAGGAACCTACCCGAAGAAGCAACATCGGAAAGAAGCACACTACATAGTAAACAACTATCACACGATCATGGCATGATGCACAACATGTATGATGCATGTCCGGTTTAAAGATACATGTCATGGCATGGCAAAGTGCAACAAACAACACTACAAATTAAGTGGAGCTCAATATGCAATGAGTTGCATATTGACAAAACACCACATCAATTATTTAGTTCTCTCTCGGTTATGTACCCAACAATATTAAATGTTGTTAAGCATGTCAAGAGGTGAAACATAAAGGGATTATCTATCTAAACAATTTAAATGGGGTCGGATATAGCAAACAACAAATCCGGTAAATCCCCATATGCATTAGTAAATTAACACAAACAACAATTTAAACCATCTTAATGTTGTTAACATGATGCGGATGACATGATCAAGTTTATGCAATTTTATTAAAAGTTGACAAGAGCAATATGAAGCATTTGTCACCGTGGTGGAAAGGAAAGGGGTGCCACGGCAACGATAACAAAAACGGTGCCATGGCAACATTCCGGTTCCGATAACTCGATTGAGATACCGATGCAAAGGAGAAGTGTGTGGTTGCGTGCATAAGATGGTGGGGCGCTCCCGGATACCGGGTGTCCCACGAGTTGGCGACAAGGAAACGAGTGAAAAATTGGACACAGTGCAAACACAAGCATCTCAAACATCGCAAGCATTCGTTCACGGACGTCGTCTCAGGGTTATACCTTCGGAGCGTGCAAAGGAGACGGTTCTCGTTCATAGAGGGAAGTAGGCGTTCTCGCGACGACAGTAGTGGAAGTAGTCGTTCTCGATTCGTAGATGTTCACACTCCATAGGTGTTCGGGGTCAACAAGGAACTTGCCGTCCACGGGTCTTCGAGGGTCGACGGTACATGTTCTGTAAACATTCGAGCGGCGGTAGTGGTATACATTCACGGAGTAGGTCATACACGTCGACAGTCTTATCGGAACCTTGTCAACGTTTGCGATCCACCTTGGGGATCCTAAGGGGTACTTGGCGTCATGGTACTTGGGTCTTCGGACTTGCCGGTCTCGGTTCTTGCGACGGTAGTTGTACAAGGTCGTCGTGGGAGGTAGAGGTACTCGCGAACTTGTCAGATCCACGGTGACGGTAGTGGAACCTCACGGATTCGTGGTCTCCGGGCAGTCTCGGTCTTAACGGTGGGGTACTTGACGCATCCCGGATATGTAGTCGTACTTGACGAATCCAAAATACTCCTGCTCAGCATGGGTGCAACGGAGGCATCGTCTTGCGTTTCGAATCTGGGTTATGTTCGTATAAACGTCCGCATCAACGAAAAAAGGGCTTCATCTTGAGGTGCTCGGTCGTGGGCGACGGAGCACATGGTAGACAAGGAGGCAGGGCGACCCTGGCCTTGAGGTCACAGCGGAGCTCGGGTCAACAACGACGAAGGTAGGGCGCGCGGCTGGAGGCGCTGGGAACAACAGTAGGCGGCAGCGGCGGACAAGTGAGGCAAGGCAGAGAGCTGGTGGCGGCGCTCCTGGTCCCAGCGGGAGGAAAAAGAGGATCCAGGAGCTGCTCGGTAGGCGCGACGCAGAGGGAGGAGAGGAGGCTGCATCTTGGTCGTGGCCTCGTCGGCCGGCGGGGTGGAGCTCCGACGGTGGCTGTCCTCGGCCAGGGAGGAGGCAGGAGCCTGGGAGCGCGGTTGACGATGGGAGCGATGAGGGCGAAGGCTGCATGGAGGAGATACGACGCCTAGGAGACGCAGGCGAGCTTGATGACCAGGGCCATGGTCACGGGCGCACGAGGAAGAGAAGAATAAGGTGAGCGCGAGGCAAATGCAGGTCACCATGGGAGGCCACTAGGAGGCGAGCAGAGGAGCTGAGGCCTCTTGAAGGTCGAGGTCGCCGGCGGGGGCCTGGAAGTTGCCGCTGGAGGGTGCGCGAGGAGAGAGGGCGAGGGATCGGGGCTCGAGCGAGGTAGGGACCAAGAGGGAGATCGAGAGAAAGAGGGGGTCGCGCTTGCGTGCGTGTCTCTCTGGCGGCGCAGGAGGACGAGGGCACGATCAAGGGGAGTGGGTGCGCGCTAGGGTTAGGAAGGTTTGGTGGGCTTTGGCCTTGGGCCGGCCCAGTAGAGAGGGAGGGGCTGCTCCTAGAGAGGCCGGCAGCTGGGCCTTAGGCCGAATTGGTGGGAAGGAAAAGGCCAGAGGCCTGGTCTGCTGTCTCTCCCTCATACTTCTCTTTATTTTACAAAACAACACATAACAAAGAAAGAAAATGAGAGAAAAAAAAGGTCGGAGAAGGAATTTGGGCACGGGGATAATTTCCCCGAACTCACAAAAATGTGCACGGTCAAAGAAAAGTAGGAGTGGACATGATTGCAATAATTAAATTCAAAGTCATTTGAATTTAATTGAAAAGGTTTGAACAAGGGCTAGGAATTAGAAATGTACAAAAATGTTGAGAATTTAGGTGGAGCTCCGGAAAATGACGAAAGGATATATGGAAAAGTTAGAGGCCAAGAGTTTGTGATAACAAAGGCATTGAGATTTATTTTGCAAGTGTGTTCCGGTTAATTCCAACAAATGAAATATGTAATATAGCTCCCTAATATCGGGAGGATATGTTATATAGAGAATCACCATGTGAATTCCCTCGATTTAAATGGATCAAAGATCCATGCCATTTATTTAGTTGAGTTGCAAAAGATTTATGAGATGATGGCATGATGACATGATGCAATGCAAAAATAAAAGGGCAGGCGCAAATGAAACACACGGCGAAACCCAGAACATATGGAAGTATTCTTGAGCATCGGTCTTGGGGCATCACACCGACACCCTCTTTGGGCTTCCGCTTGAAGGTTGCCGAGTACATGTCGTGTAAACGGCGGTAAGTGGTGAAAGCGTGTATGATGAAGTGCACCCCTGCAGGGTATAAAACTATTCGAATAGCCGCGTCCGCGGTAAAGGACTACTTGGTTGCCTATACAGTTCATAGACAAGCTAATTGGATACTTCTAAAAGACTCAAGATAAGTGTGAGTACCGAGGATGGCCCTCTCATAGGATGACGAGGGAGGATGCCCGGTGGAGTATTCTGTTGGTGATTAGTGGACTCGTGTGCGAAAAACTGTTTTACTAGTGGAGTTCCGTAGGATAGCTTAGCCAAGGGTCAAAGCTGGCTTGCTGCAATAACTACACCACCTTCTTGAGAATGAGCATGTATAGTAGGTTCTGATGTAAGACTTGCTGAGTACCCTTGTACTCATGTTTGCTTAATTACTATTTTCAGACGACAACACCGCCCCCTCTGATGGGTTTTATGTAGACCTTGATGTCGACGAGTGACTAGCCACCCAGGTGGTGATCCTGGCCATGGAGGGCCCTATGTAGATAGACATGCTTCGAGAAGCCTTCTTTCTTTCTAGTGTCTGTACTCAGACTATTTGCTTCCGCATGTGCTTGTATGCTTGTATGACTTGAGTGTTGGGTCATGTGACCCCTACCTGTATGAACATGTTATGTATGGCTCTCTGGAGCCTTTAAATAAAGTACTTGAGTTGTAGAGTTTTGTTGTGATGCCAAGTTGTATGTACTCATATCGAGCATATTGTGTGTATGATTGAAATGCTTGGTATGAGTGGGATCCGACAATCTAGTTGTTTATCCTTGGCAGCCTTTCTTATGGGGAAATGTAGTCTAGTGTTCCTCGAGCCATAGTAGTGCGCTACAGCCCGGTCCACCGGAGTCCTGCTAGCCCAGCACTACTGCTCAGGACACTTGACTGCCGGCATGTGTTTCACTTTGTTCCTATGTCTGTCCCTTCAGGGAAATGTCACATGGTGACATCCGGAGTCCTACCTAGCCTGCTGTAGTCCGGGTTCCCCGCAGTCCTGTTAGCCCAGTGCTACAGCCCGGATTCACTCGCTGATGACCGACATGCTCGATGTGATTCATGTATGCCTGTCTCCATAGGTCTGCGCCGCTTTGGGTTCACGACTAGCCATGTCGGCCCGGGTTCTTTGTCATATGGATGCTAGCGACACTATCATTTACGTGAGCCAAAAGGCACAAATGGTCCCGGGCCATGGTAAGGCGACACCCGTGGGAATACCGTGCATGAGGCTGCAATGTGATATGAGGTGTTACCGGCTAGATCGATGTGACTTGGAATTGGGGTCCTGACAGCGTTGGCATCAGAGCCGGACTGCCTGTAGGTTCGTTGAGCCAAACTGGTCGATGTCGAGTCTAGAAATGCTTTAGTTATGTGTAGGGGAATTGATTGTGGGAGGGAACGTAAGGATCTTTTACTCCTTTACCTTATGCCCTCTGATCTGAGTCATTCTCTTCTCATTCAATGTGGGTTAAGGACTAGGCTCTCTTCTTCTATCAAGTTCACGTGTTACTAATCCGTAGTAGCTTATAGGATTGTTGTTACAAGCCTCAGTACAGTTTCTACTACTTTTAGTATGTTGTCAGTTGAATCAGAACCTTGATATGATGCTGTTGAGTGGTATTGCAAACTGTTGTGGATGTCTCAAATCTTTATCTGATCATTTACAGCTGTTATGCTGTCCAATTTTCCCTAGAAATTCTAATGCCTTTGCATTGTGGTTGTGCTTTCAGATGGCCACTCGTGCTCAAAATCAAGTGGTTCGCCTGACCCGGTGCCTCGATGTGCCCAGTCATACTGCTATGTTAGTCCGGGTAATGATCGAGACGGGTTACCGTTGGTATCCCGAATACACTGTCGAAGAGCAGTTCAGAGACTTCAACCAGAGCCAGTACCTCTGTATCGTCAGGATATATCCCTCTTATCCTGGAGCCACTGAGCCCCTTCACTATTCCTATGGACTCGGGGTTACTGTTGAGATGGCTATGCAGGATGCTGCCTATTCCATGATGACCATCATGCGAGTCCGGACTGGCCTACTTCGGAACACCGACTTCCGTTATATGCCAGCGTCACTTCCGGGAGCGCAAGGGTATCTCCAGGCTATCTATGCTGACCCCACACATGAGGAGTCACTAATCCGCACCACTGCCAAGATGCTCGAGGATAAGGACCGCGAAAATCGGGCCTTGCATATGGAGCTTTTTTAACTCTCGCGCTAATCACTGGGCCACTTTGACTCAGTTTGCACCGGTGGTACAGGCATGATACATGGATCTGAGCTATCTATACCCTGTACGATCTGGATTGCCACATTGTATGGAGTGGCACAATGTGGGAGGCATCAGCCCTCCTCGTGGTCCCCGTCTGCCACCATCTGTGGGACCAAGGCCACATCTGAGTCCCTTTGGTCCGCAGGTTCCACGGGACCGTCTGTTCCCAGATGATCATGTTCCACTTCAAGGTTTTGGTGGCGACTTCTATGAGGATTACTACGGAGCCGTCTGAGCTAGTAGTAGTTCCACTAGTATTGTAGTAGTGGTATTCTCCACAGTCCTGCGTGACCGTGGGATACGACTTGGTGTGTATCACACTCCAGAGGTGTAGGAAATAATGTATAGGAGCTTGGAATGCCTCCGATGAGATGTAATGTCTTTCACCGTAGATGTACTCTAGCCTGGGCTTGTACTAAACTATGTACGGTGTGTATGACCAATGGTATATATATGGCAGTTTCTATATTACCATGTCGTGCAATGAACATCTCTGCATTCCATGTTATCCATCACATTCTGCACTTCCTTGCTAAGTTTGTGCCATCCTTATCTAAACCGTTATCTTGTTTTCATCTAGGATGGTCAACACCCGCAGCAACCCTGCTGCCCCGGAGCAGGGGGAAGCCAGTGCAGCTAGGGGTGAAAATTTGCCTCACCCGCCTTCTCTGGCTGAAGTGATGCTGGAGGCGGAAAGCAACAAGCGTGAGACTAACCGCCTGCTAGAGCGGATTGAGCAGAACATTGCACGCCATCAGCAAAATGACTTGGTGTCAATCAATGACTTCATCAAGCTGTACCCACCGAAGTTTAACCATTCCCTCGAGCCCCTCGACGCGGATGACTGGCTTCGCAGCATCACCCACAAGCTACGTTCTGCCAACGTAGCCGAAGCTGATGAGGTTACTTATGCTGCCTATCACCTCGAAGGCCCTGCTAGGCTCTGGTGGGAAAACTTTGAAGCTATGCGCTCGGTCGGCCAAATCACTACTTGGGCTGAATTCATTGAGGCTTTCCATGAGCATCACATTCCGGAAGGTCCCATAGATCGCAAGAGGGAAGAGTTCTGCAGTTTCACCCAAGGAAGACTGACTGTGGATGCATATAGTCGTGAATTTGGGAATCTGGCATGATATGCTCCTGAAGAAGTATCTACCGACGCTAAGAAGCAGGCAAGGTTCCGCAAGGGACTTAGCCCTGAGCTTCGCCGCGATCTTCGTCTGCACGAGTGCACCTCCTTTCAGAAGTTGGTCAATAAAGCCATCAGTGCTGAGTCAGGCCAGTCTGACTATGACGCTTCACGCAAGCACTCACGTGATTTTGGCTCTTCATCCGGCTCTGGAGCTCAGAAGCGCCGGGTGTGGATTCCAAGCACGGCACTGCCACCCAGGTTCATTCCGAGGCCATCCTTTGAGGCGCCTCGTCCCAACCAGCAGTTTGCACCGCCCAAGCCCTATGGTGGCCCCGCTGCTAATGCTGCTCCACATCCCAATGTTGTGACGTGTTTCAAGTGTGGAGAGCCGGGTCACTATAGCCGAGAGTGTCCCCAGAACAACAACCCCAATCAGTCTGGAAAGTCCGTTGGCCGTGGTAAACCAACGGGAAAGACATTCTACGCCAAGCCGGTCACCACTGCACGTGGCCATGTCAATTATGTCTCAGCCAAGGAGGCTCATGAGGATCCTAACGTCGTCCTTGGTACGCTCCTTGTTAACTGCCATCTGGCATCTGTTCTTTTCGATACTGGAGCATCTCATTCATTCATATCCGAGAACTATGCTCGATTGCATAACACGACATTCTGTGACATGCTCACTTCCATGGTAATTCAAACTCCGGGTTCCAAATGGCAAACTTCTAGAGTAAGCCATGGGAACGAAATTCTTGTTGATAGACTTGTCTTCCTTGCATCCTTAATAGCTCTTAAGTCCTCGGACATTAACATCATCTTGGGTATGGACTGGATGTCAGCTCATTATGCTAAGATTGATTGTGCCACTAGAACCGTTCAACTTACTCACCCATCGGGCAAGACAGTCAATGTCTTAACTCGAGTGGCCAAGCGCCAGCTTTACTCCCTAAATGCCAACCCCCTTCCAGACCTTGAGGATATTCCGGTAGTCCGAGACTTTCCGTATGTCTTTCCAGAAGAACTGCCAGGTGTTCCACCTGACAGGGATGTCGAGTTCGTGATAGACCTTGTTCCAGGAACCGTTCCAATTTCTAGAAGACCCTATAAGATGGCACCCTTAGAACTAGCCGAGCTTAAGAACCAACTCGATGAGTCCTTGAAAAAGGGTTTCATCCGTCCTAGTTCCTCTCCTTGGGCTTGCCCCGTCCTCTTCGTCAAGAAGAAGGATGGAACGGATCAGATGGTTGTAGATTACCGACCTGTCAACTTGGTCTCCATCAAGAACAAGTATCCACTTCCCAGGATCAACAATCTGTATGACCAGCTCGCTGGATCCTCAGTCTTTTCCAATATGGATTTGAGGTTGGGCTACCATCAAATCAAAATCAGAAACGGGGACATTCCCAAAACGGCCTTTGTTACTTGTTATGGCCAATATGAGTACACTGTTATGTCTTTCGGTTTAACCAATGCCCCAGCCACTTTCTCTCAGTTAATGAACTTGGTCTTCATGGAGTATTTGGATAAATTCATCATAGTCTACCTCGATGACATACTCATCTACTCCAAGAATGAAGAGGAACATGCCAAACATCTAAGGCTGGTATTGACGAAACTTCGAGAGCATCGCCTTTATGGCAAATTCTCCAAGTGTGAATTTTGGTTG
The DNA here is from genome assembly GCF_018294505.1 of Triticum aestivum. Classification (NCBI taxonomy): domain Eukaryota; kingdom Viridiplantae; phylum Streptophyta; class Magnoliopsida; order Poales; family Poaceae; genus Triticum; species Triticum aestivum. The sequence continues at coordinate 289,308,874 of NC_057797.1, read as the reverse complement.
CCAGAAGTGACCTATCTAGGCCATGTAATCTCTGGTAAGGGTATTGCTGTCAATCCCGAGCGAGTTCAAGCCGTCCTTGATTGGACTCCACCTGAGATGGTCAAGCAAGTTCGGAGCTTCCTTGGCTTAGCGAGCTATTGTCGCCGCTTCATCAAGAATTTATCCAAGGTTGCTAAACCTCTAACTGAACTCCTCAAGAAAGATAAAAAGTTCGAGTGGACCCACAGTGCGAGTTCAGCTTTCAGGAACTGAAAAGATGCCTGACATCTGCTCCCATACTGGTACCACCAGATTTCTCCAAGGACTTTATTATCTATTGCGATGCCTCACAAAAAGGACTAGGTTGCATACTCATGCAAGATCGTCAGGTAATTGCCTATGCTTCACGGCAATTACACCCACATGAGGAAAACTATCCCACACACGATCTAGAGCTTGGAGCTGTAGTCCATGCACTCAAAACTTGGCGACATTACCTCATCGGTAATCGTTGCGAGATTTTCACCGATCACCAAAGTTTGAAATATATCTTCACCCAACCGGATTTGAATCTCAGGCAACGATGTTGGGTCGAGTTGATCTCGGATTACGATTTAGGAATAACTTACACCCCGGGCAAAGCCAATGTCATGGATGATGCGCTAAGTCGTAAATCTTATTGTAACAACCTGATGTTACAACAAAGTCAACCACTTCTCCACGAGGAATTTCGTAAGCTCAATCTTCACATTGTCCCTCGAGGATGCCTATCCACCCTAGTGGTGAAACCTACCCTTACGTATCAGATCATCAAGGCACAGAAGGTAGATCCGGGAATCTCCCGTATTAGAAGAAACATTAAGAAAGGAGTCGCAAATTGTTTCTTCGTTGATGATCAAGGTGTCATATACTTTGGAACCCGTTTAGTGGTTCCCAAGGCACGAAACCTGAGGCGGCTGATCCTTAAGGAAGCTCATGAATCCCCTCTTACCATTCATCCCGGTAGTACTAAAATGTATCAAGACCTACGCCAGAGGTTTTGGTGGACTAGGATGAAGAGAGAAATCGCTCAATACATTGCTAATTGCGACATTTGTTGTCGTGTTAAAGCAGAGCATCAACGGCCTTCTTGCACCCTTCAACCTTTGGCTATTCCTGAGTGGAAATGGGAAAAAATCAGTGTAGATTTCATCACTGGGTTTCCCAGGACCAAGGGAGGGAATAATGCCATCTTCGTCGTGATCGACCGTCTTTCCAAAGTAGCCCATTTCCTACCTGTTCGTGAGAGTATCACCGCTAGCCAGCTAGCTGACTTATACATCTCCCGAATAGTGTCTCTTCATGGTGTCCCATTGGAAATTAACTCAGACCGTGGGAGTCTCTTCACCTCTCGATTTTGGGAAAGTTTCCAAAATGCTATGGGAACTCGTCTCTCTTTTAGCACCGCCTTCCATCCTCAATCAAGTGGTCAAGTAGAGCGAGTCAATCAAATTCTGGAAGATATGCTCCGAGCTTCTATCATCTCATTCGGAATGGGTTGGGAGAAATGCCTTCCATTCGTGGAGTTTGCTTATAACAATAGTTATCAAGCTAGCTTGGGCAAAGCTCCTTTCGAAGTTCTCTATGGACGAAAATGTTGAACGCCTCTTAACTGGTCAGAAACCGGGGAAAGACAACTCTTTGGCCCGGATATGATTCAGGAAGCAGCAGAGCAGGTTCGCGTTATTCGTGAGAAATTGAAAACAGCCCAATCTCGTCAAAAGAGCCAATATGACCGTAAACATAAGCTCATGACTTATGAAGTCGGCGAGAAGGCTTACCTTCGGGTTACCCCGTTAAACAGAACCCATTGTTTTGGTATCAAAGGCAAGTTGGCTCCTTGTTACATCGGACCCTTCCGCATTCTTGCCAAAAGAGGAGAAGTTGCCTACCAATTGGAACTACCTTCGCATCTTTCCAGAGTTCACGATGTCTTCCACGTTTCTCAACTCAGGCGTTGCTTCGCGGATCCTATCCGTGGAGTGGACCACGAAACGCTTGATCTACAAGATAACCTCTCATATCGGGAATATCCCGTTCGTATCCTTGATCAAGCCGAGCGTACCACTCGACGCCATAATATCAAGTTTCTCAAGGTTCAATGGTCACACCATTCCGAAAAGGAAGCCACTTGGGAAAGGGAGGATCGTCTTCTACTCGAGTACCGCACCTTCTTCCCGGAGGATCCAAAATTTCGGGACGAGATTCTTTTGAGTGGGGGTGAGTTGTCACACCCTAGCCAGTTCAAGCATTATAGTGTGCATCATGTTTAAATTTCTCTTCAATTTGAAATGGGGATGATAGAACCCCCAGCACCCCCCCTGGAACAACTAGGGTTTACTAAAAACTTTTTCAATGAACCTGAAATGCCCTTCTAAAAACCCCACCCTTTTTGTTTTGGGTTAAAACCTTGGACAAAAATGGTGCACATTTTTCTAGGACATCTTAAGGTCATTGAATTAATTCTTATAGTATTTGCATTTGGGCATTTAAATGCTATAAAATATTTTAAATGCTCAAATAATCATAAACCAAAATGTTTGTTGTTGGATATATTCTAAGCAGTGGCCATGATTAATTTTATGATTTATGGAAATGCCCTGGCATTTTTATTAAAGCCCTGAAGTTACAGAAATAATAGAATAAAAAAACAGAAAAGGAGAGAGAGAACAGAGCTTACCTGGCGCAGCCCACCTAGCCCACTAGCTCGGCCCAGTCCACTGGCTCTTGCCAGTTGTCCTCCTCCTCCCGCCAGGAGGACGAGAAGCGCGTGGCCGGCGCCCGCGGCCACACGCCGGCCACCTCCTGCTTTCGCCGACGCCCCGGACGCGCCTACGAGTGCCACGCACTCCCCCACGTCCCCCTCTCTTTCTCCCCACTCTCCCCGTGGCCTCTCCCCCTCTCTGGCTCTCTCCCCATCCCCTGCCGAGCGCAGCCGTAGCCGCCGACAAGCACCACCGCAGCCACCGCCATCCAGTCGCTGCCTCGCTGTGCCAAGAAGCTCCGCCGTCGTCCGCTGCTTAGCCTTGACCCATCCCTGAGCGGTCGCTCGCCCCGGAGACGCTACACCGAGCTCGTCTTCAACCTTGGTCGCCGGAGATCCCCCTTGACGCCCGCTCACTCCAGCTCTTCCCCGAGCTCGCCGTTTACTCCCCTGCAACCGCAGTGAGCTACTGACCCGTTTCCCCCTCTCCCCGCGCTCGTCTGCGCCCTCTAACCCCCATGGCCACCGGAGCCGAAGCTCGCCGCCGCCACCGCACGTTGCCGTTGTGGCCACAGCCACGTTGGGTCGCAACCGAGCACCCCTTTGTCTTCAACGCACTCGCAGGAGCCCGTAGCACCCCCGTGCGCCCCTCGCCGTGCCTGTTAGCGACTAGTTCAACCTCGCCCGAACTCCGGCCGCCGCGGACGTGCTCGCCGCCGTCGTCTCCGACCACCCCAGCTCCACCTATTGCCACCACTCGATGCGGCTCACTCCCCGCATCACGTAGATGGTCTCCGCCGTCCTTTTGGTCGCCGGAGTGCAAAACCCGAGCACTCCGCCGCGTCTGGCCTCGCTGGCGGCTAAACGCCAGCGAGTTTGACCCCCTTTGACCGCGGACTGACGCATGGGCCCAGGTTGACTCCCCCCCTGAGCCTATGACTGGTGGAGCCGGCCTGCTAATTAGTTTAGGATTAGAGTTAACTAATATTAATTAGTTTAGTCACTGACATGTGGGCCCAGGCCCCACTAACAGTTAATTAGTACTAATTTAATCCTGTTAATTAGCTGAGCCACTTACAGACAGGGCCTACCAGTCAGGTTTGACCTGGCCGACCCAGTTGACCCGCTGACGTTACACCTATGTCATGCTGACGCATTAATTCAATTACTAGAATTATTCTTATATAGGAAATTCCAGAAAATATCCAAAACTTCTAAAAATTATAGAAAATCAACCATAACACCAAATCAAACAATTTATATATGAAAAATGATCAGAAAAATTCAATCTATCCATCCGTAATGGTTTCATGCGTGACAAAACAAGTTAACCTTGCTGTTTAAGCAGAATAAGATAATGCACTAATAAGGCCATGTTAAATGAGCTAACATTTGAATCTTTGATTCAAATGAGTTCATTCCTTTCTATTTTAACTTGCATTAGGCCAAGACACTTTCATTTTGCCATGTCATAGCATGCATCATATTGTTGCATATCGTCATGTGTTGATTATGTTTGGTGTGTCTTTCGTGGTAGGTTCTGCCTCCGAGGATAACCCCGAGTATCCGTCTGAAGGGCAGTACCCTACTACCACTACATCAAGCAAGCAACCCATTGATCATTCCGATACAAACCCATGTTCTCGCTTCTGCTCTTGTTTACTGCATTAAGACAACGCGATTCAAACTGCTGTGTGCTACGGTAGTTGAACCCTTATCCTCTGCATGACCTGTCATTGCCACAGTAACTAGATGAAACCCACTAGCATGTGTAGGAGTTGTTTGAGCCGTGTATGTGTTTCCTACCGTGCCATGCCTACTATGCTTAGAGTTGTGTCAGGTTTGGTTCATCTGGGTGATGGGCTAGAGTGAAATGATTATGTCGGTAATGTGAGGGATGTGTTGAACAAGATTTGGTAAAGGTATCGATGAGAGGCCATGTAGGAGTACATGGTGGGTTGTTTCATTGAGGCCGTCCCTAAGAACTGAGATCTGTATGTGTGATTTAAGATTCAGTTACTACCATACATTGGGCCCGAAACCAGTGGACCCTCTCGGCTTCTTAATCACCCTAGTACTCTGTCCAGGAGTTGCAAATAGTTTCTGGTGTTTGTAGGTTATGTGTTGGCGGCCGTGCGTAGCGCTGACCCTAGGGGTGGGCTATGTTGTGGTAGATACACCATGGCACGGTGTACCGAGTCACCCGTTTGGTGTCTTGGCAACCCTGTTCACATCGTTCGGGGCCGTATGTCGAAACCTCGGCCGGACTCCCTACGGATGGAACCTGAATAGGCAATAAACCTGGACTAGAGGCTTGAGTGTTAGGTAGGCCGTGGCCCACACCCTCGTTGGGCTTCCGCTTGAAGGTCGCCGAGTACATGTCGTGTAAACGGTGGTAAGTGGTGAAAGCGTGTATGAAGAAGTACACCCCTGCATGGTATAAAACTATTCGAATAGCCGCGTCCGTGGTAAAGGACTACTTGGTTGCCTATATAGTTCATAGACAAGCTAATGGATACTACTAAAAGACTCAAGATAAGTGTGAGTACCGAGGATGGCCCTCTCGTAGGATGACGAGGGAGGATCCCCGGTGGAGTATTGTGTTGGTGATTAGTGGACCAGTGTGCGAAAAACTATTTTACTAGTGGAGTTCCGTAGGATAGCTTAGCCAAGAGTCAAAGCTGGCTTGCTGCAATAACTCCACCACCTTCTTGAGAATGAGCATGTATAGTAGGTTCTGATGTAAGACTTGCTGAGTACCCTTGTACTAATGTTTGCTTAATTACTGTTTTCAGACGACAACACCGCCCCCTCCGATGGGTTTTATGTAGACCTTGATGTCGACGAGTGACTAGCCACCCAGGTGGTGATCCTGGCCATGGAGGGCCCTATGTAGATAGACATGCTTCGAGAAGCCTTCTTTCTTTCTAGTGTCTGTACTCGGACTATTTGCTTCCGCATGTGCTTGTATGCTTGTATGACTTGAGTGTTGGGTCATGTGACCCCTACCTGTATGAACATGTTATGTATGGCTCTCTGGAGCCTTTAAATAAAGTACTTGAGTTGTAGAGTTTTGTTGTGATGCCATGTTGTATGTACTCATATCGGGCATATTGTGTGTATGATTGAAATGCTTGGTATGAGTGGGATCCGACAATCTAGTTTTTTATCCTTGGCAGCCTTTCTTATGGGGAAATGTAGTCTAGTGTTCCTCAAGCCATAGTAGTGCGCTACATCCCGGTCCGTCGGAGTCCTGCTAGCCCAGCACTACTGCTCAGGATACTTGACTGCCGGCATGTGTTTCACTTTGTTCCTATGTCTGTCCCTTCAGGGAAATGTCACATGGTGACATCCGGAGTCCTGCCTAGCCTGCTGTAGTCCGGGTTCCCCGCAGCCCTGTTAGCCCAGTGCTACAGCCCGGATTCACTCGCTGATGACCGACATGCTCGATGTGATTCATGTATGCCTGTCTCCATAGGTCTGCGCCGCTTTGGGTTCACGACTAGCCATGTCGGCCCGAGTTCTCTGTCATATGGATGATGGTGACACTATCATATACGTGAGCCAAAAGGCGCAAACGGTCCCGGGCCATGGTACGGCGAGCAAGACTTACATCAGAACTAGCTACATATGCATCGGTATCAACAAAGGGGTGGTGGAGTTTGACTCAGTGGCGAACCTGAACTACGACTGCAAGTAACTCTTTTGAGGTGGCGCACTCGAGTCCACAAATTCACCATACCAATACACCACTATGGATCCGCTCCCGTCTCCCTGCGAGAACGCCATCCATAGCACTCACACTTATCTTGCGCATTTTAGAGTATCCACTTTCACTTGTCTATGAACTATGCAAGGGGTCCAAGTTTCCATATCCGAGGAATCCGGCTATTCGAATAGATAATGATAACCCTGCAGGGGTGTACTTCTTCACACAAGCTCTCAACACTTATCGCCCTGTACACGTCATGTACCTCGGCAACCTTCAAGCGGAAGCCGGGCGAGGGAGTAGGCCACGACCTGACTAACCAACAAGTCTCTAGTCCAGGTTTATCGCCTATTCGGGTTCCATCCGCAAGGAGATCTGGCCGGGGTGTCGCTCACGGCCCCAAACGATGTGTGCAGGGTTCCCAAGCCCACCATCTGGGTGCCACTTGGTACACCGTGCCACTGTGCCTAGTCTGTCCCAAGCCCACCTGTACCGGGTGCCACTTGGTAGACTACTAACACTGCCTACAAACACTAGAAACTAGTTGCAACTCCTGGATAGAGATCGAGTTGATTAATAAGTCGAGAGGGGCACTTAAGCATTCCAATGCATGGTAGTAGTTGTTCATGGATCGCAAACACAGAACCCAGTTCCTAGGGACGGCTGCAATGAGACAACCCACCATGTACTCCTACATGGCCTCTCACCGCTACCTTTACGAAATCGTGTTCACACACTTAGCTCTCAACAGTAGGACATGTTCACCACATTCCAATTCATCCCAGATGAATCAGACCTGACTCAACTCTAAGCAGTAGTAGGCATGACAAACAAACATGAATGAGTAGGCACATCAGGGCTCAAACAACTCCTACTCATGCTAGTGGGTTTCATCTATTTACTGTGGCAATAACAGGTCATGCAGAGGAAAGGGGTTCAGCTACCGCAACATGTAACAGTTGAAACGTTGTTGTCCTAATGTAGTAAAAAAGAGCAGGAGTGAGAGAGTGGGATTGTATCGGAATGACCAAGGGGTTTTTGCTTGCCTGGCACTTCTAAAGATAGAATAGCTCTTCATCGGTGTCATCGATCACGTCGTCGGAAACAACATCTACTGAGAGGGGGCAATTACCGGCAAACAAGGAAGAATACAATCAATGCAATGCAACAATATGATGCATGATCATGACATGGCAATGTGTGTGTGTTGGCCTAATGCAACTATAACAAGGGTGGTTCGAGTCATTTTGAACCAAAGGTTCAACTTCAAACTCAAATTATGAATTTAAATAGTGCATTATCATTTTTTGCACTAAACAGCAAGGTTAAGTTGCTTAAACATGCATGAAAATGGTACAGATGGATTCCTTGAATTTTTATGATAATTTTTCATATATAAATTATTTCATTTGGAGTTACGGTTGAATTTCTATGATTTTTAGAAGTTTAAACTGTTTTCTGGAATTTCCTGAATAGAAATAAATCAAGAAATTACATTATTGCATCAGCATTTCGTCATGCTGACCTCAGCAGGTCAACAGGTGCCATCCAGGTCAAACCTGACCAGTGGAGCCCACTGGTCAGTGACATAGGACTGGTTATAGTCGCTGACATGTGGGCCTGGTCAACAGCCACGTCAGCAGGTCAATTCTGACGCGTGAGTCCCGCTGGTTTTATTAAGTAATCTAATTAATTTTTTATCCAGTAAACTAACAAAGCGGGTCCCACTGTCAGTTTCTAGTGTTAAACTAATAGGGTTAGTTAGCCCCTAATCTAATGACGTCCACGTCGGCTAACCGGCGATTAGCCGCCGGCGCTAAGCAGGACATGACGGAGGTCCTCGTCCAGCCGTTTCCAGCGATGAGAGGTCGTGCGAATGGGTTCTGCGGGACCGGCGCGACGGGGCACATCGGACGGTGGCATCTGCGGGTGCTGGGGCGGCGTGCAACAGCGGCGGCGATGAGCCGGGCGGCGGCCGGAGCTCGGGTGCGTGCGGGCGCGGTGCTGCGGTGCGCTAGGGAGCAGGATGGGATGCGGGTTAGCTCCCTAGAGATGCTAGGAGCACTTCCACGTACTCAAGGGCGACGGAAACGGGCTCTGGCCACGATGGTGTGATGTCCGGTGGTGGTGAGCTCTCGGGTCCGGTGGGGCAGCTAGCTAGGGGACGAAATCGAGTGCACGGAGTGAGGGGAGGGGAAGAGGAGCTCACGAGGAGTCGGATGAGATGCTAAGTGGGCTCAGGGTCGGCTTGGTGACGACAGAACAGCGACGGCGATCTCCGGGCAAAGGCAGCGGGGACGAGCTTGATGGCGACGCTTCCGGGCATCCGGGCTTGCTTCCGTCGTCGATGGAGATGTAGTAGACGTTGGAGGAGCTCCCGGAGACAGAGAGGGGTCGAGGGGTGGCCGGTGTACGCCGTGGCAGCGAGCGACGGCGACGGGCACGCTCGGTGGTGGGGAAGAGAGCAAGACAGGGGAGGGGAGAGATAGCAGTGAGTGAGGGGGAGGATAGAGGGGTCTCGGGGCGTCTCCGTGGCGTCGCTGGAAGGGCCGGGGAGGGTGAAGCAGGCAGGGAGGAGGTGGCGGCCTCAGCGCGCGCCGTGCCAACCTTCGCCTCTGCCTACTGGCAGAGGTTGAGGATGACTGGCAAGTCGCCAGGTGGGCTGGGCCTCCAACAGTGCTGGGCCAACTGGGCACTAGGTAAGCTACAGGTGAGGTTCTGCCCTTTTTTGTGTTTTGGTTCCTGTTTTCTATTTTATTCCTCTGTTTTGAAATAATAAAAATACTAATTCATTTCCAAATTTCCTGAAACGACTTGTGGGCACATTTGGAAATATTTTCAATAGCCCTCAACCACTTCTAGAATTATTTGGGCATTTTAATTATTTATAGCAATTAAATGCCCAAATTCAAATACTTAATGAGTTCATTCAAAAATCCAAATTGAGCTAGAAAAATGTGCACCATTTTTGTCAGAGGTGCCAAAACCAATTCAAAAATGATGAACATTTCTAAAGGGAATTTGGGTTCATTGAAAAGATTTAAGTTGAACCTAGTTGAATTTCATTTGCTACTAGGGTTTAGCAGTCCCCATTTCAACTTTCAAATAAATTTAAACATGATGCATGGATGCAATGCCACAAGTTACAAGAAGACTCTAGGGATGTGACATTTCTCATGCGGGCGCTGCTATGGAGGCACCACAACGCCGCTTGGTGTCACATCACGATCATCTTGCGAAGGGCATGGTACATGTCTTGATGTTCTTCGGTCACTGCTGTCGAACTCACCATGGAGGGAGGGTTGTAGCTCGTGCGGACTGGACAGGGCCATTCTGATGGCTTCGCTCGCCGGTGCGTCGAGGAGATGGGGGCGGCGTGCCCGTGACTCCTGCACCATTGTTGTTGTAGTCACCGGATGACAGGCGCAGGTGCATGTTACTAGCGTCTCCATCGCATGCTCATGCCATAGTGGGCATGGAGACCGCACCTCCTGTGCTGGCTGCACCCACCGCAGCATTTGCACCGTCCGCGACGGCAGCGCCGCCTGCACCACCCGTAGGCGCATGTGGTGGAAGTTTGGATGTTGATGACTTCGTCATCATGGACCCCTTCTTATTGGGTGTCGTTGAAGGTGAAGAGAGCGCTGAACTTGAAGAAGTGGATGCGCCATTTGCTGCCGTGATTCACGTAGGTGTAGCCCCCTACCTGGCACGCCAAAGATGTCGAAATGGAGCCGGTGATCTATGGGGAAGGGTTGCCCCTTTTGTTGGTCCAGTGAGGGGGTGCATGCGACGCAAACAACAAGACAGTGAGGGACACGATGGTTTTTACCCTGGTTCGGGCTGCTGAGAAGCGTAAAACCCTACTCCTACTTTGGTTTATTGAAGGGTTGTGTGCACAAGCACGTGGAGCATTCTCCCCCAGCAAGTCACGAGGAAAGAGTAGATGCAGGAGCACCTACGCGTGGAGTTGCATGGGGTTTGAACCCTTGTAAAGGTTGCCATGGCCTTCCTTTTATTGTTCAAGGGGTTACCACAGTGCAAAAAGGGTCTTTACAGGGTGACTGGATGGAACCAGATGTATCTTACCTAACTCTGCTAGTTAGGAAAAAATGTGTTAAATGCATCACTAGGTGTCACGAGGAGGAGCCCCGGCAAGGTTGGCGCACCTCTTGCTCATTTGCCTCTTATTATCTTTCCATGCCATTAGGACGGGTGTCGATAAAGGTAATCTTTCCTCCAGCAGGCCGCCACGTGCCCGATAAGCCCTACCTAACTGCCTGCGAGCTCGACACCTCACCGATGGGTGAAAAATTGCACGGTGAGGTGGAGCGCTGGTGTTCTGGCATTGGCCTGCTGGTCCGGGCACTTGTCGGTCCTTCATCTTGCTGGGCTAGTCTTGCCGGAAATAGTTATCTTTAACGTGAAATTTTGTTTTGGTCTTCTTAACGTGCTCCTTGATCTCACAAAGAGCTATTCTCTTTTCTTGGGAAAACTTGGTATGAAAATCTACCCTTGCCGGTAAAACTACAACTCATCTATGCATAAGTCGGGGTATTATGTCCCTTGTCTAATAAAACAAAAACATTGTATTGAAGATCAAAGAGAGAGAATAATCCATCTAGCTACTAGATATGGACCCGTAGGTCTATGGTAAACTAATCACACATCATCGCAAGGGCGGCAAGGTTGATGTAGAGGCCCTCCGTGAAAGAATCCCCCTCCGGCAGAGTACCGGAAAAGGCCTCCACATGGGATCTCATGAGGACAGAAACTTGCAGCGGCGGAAATGTTTTTTTGGTGTGCCCTCTAGTCTATGGGAAATATTTGGGTATTTATGCGAAATTAGGGTTGGAAGTGCCACGGGGGCCCACAAGCTTGTGGGGCGCCCCCCCTAGGGTGCACCATACGAGCTTGTGGCCATCTTGTGCCTCTTCTGGCCTCGTCCCAAACCTTCCTAGGTATCTTGTGGTCCCAAAAAAAACATCAAAAAGTTTCATTCTGTTTGGACTCCATTTGGTATTGATTTTCTGTAAAAGATAAAAACAAGGAAAAAACTTCAACTAGCACTTGGCACTAGGTTAATAGGTTAGTCCCAAAAAATGATATAAAATAGCATAATAATGCATCGAAAACATCCAAGATGAATAATATAATAGCATGGAACAATCAAAAATTATAAATACATTGGAGACGTATCAATCCTCAATGGGAGCATAGCACTCCAAAGAGCCGCACTTGCCGGAGTCAGTGGTCTTGCAAGTCTTCTTCCTCTTCTTCCCCCGAGGAGGCTGGCTTCTTCCTGGATTGATCCCCTAGAATGTGATAGTCTTCTTCAGATCCTCTTTAGAAATGTTCAGCCTCTTGATCATGTAGGTGAGATCAAGTTGAGACCAGCCCGACGTCAACCAACATTTTTGGGACCCTGAGGTTGCAGATTGTTTGTGAAACCAACAACAGAAAGCACCCAACCGCTAATTTCCGATCAAGGTGGTCCTCGGTGTCAAAAATGATGGGCGTGTTGGACCATCTCAGGGGATTGTTGGCTCCCACTATCGGCCCTGTCGCATTGACCTCGCGTACCAACTACTTGAGTTGGCAGTGAGAAGAGTGCAAGGATGCACCTCCGTCAATGAACATCGCTTCTGTGGCCTTCTACAACTCAACCTCACTAGACTTGTCATTATCCTCTTCCACTTCATCATCATCATGATCATCATCATCATCATCTTCCTTCTTGTCTTGATCTCTCGCAGGCTTCACCTTCTATTGCTTGGTCTTGCCACAGCGACCTCCTCGGTCACCATGTTTCTTGCCGGACCCACTTGCATCGTCAGCCTTCTCTTTATCTCTCTTTTCATATTCATTCCTCTGCTTCTCGGCAAGCTACTCTACTTGCCGACATTCTTGAAGGTCATGGCTCTTGGTGCGATGGATCTTGCAGTACTGCTTGCCGGAACCCCTAGTCTGGTTAGTGGCCGCCAAGGCTTGGGACGAGGCGCACCCGGTAACCTCCTTGCTAGAGCTCTCAACCTTAGCTTTCTTGGCGGGGCCACTGTTGCTGGATCTCTCTGCAGCAAGAACAGCCTTACCCTTGCACTTCATGTTGTGCTTGTGGTTTTTCTTCTCCGAGGTGGTAGCAGCATCATCATGTTCCAAATCTGATCATGTGCCAACCCATTCTCCATGAGGCCTCCTCCCTTTTTCATCCCGTGCACACTTATCGGTCAGACTGTAGAGCTCAGCAACATCACTCACCTTGGTCATGGCCATCTCTTGCCGCATCTTGCGATTCCTCGGGTTTCGGCAGAATGTGGCAATGATTGTTGCGGGGTGGATATTGGGAATGTTGCGTTGTACACGACCGAATCTCTGAATGTACTTCATGAGTGACTCATCCTCCTCATGTGGAATCAACTACCGGTTAGTTTCCTGGCCTGGAACTTTGTGGTGCCTGTGAAGATGCCAACAAGCTTGTGGCACAAGTCTGCCCAATAGGAAATGGAGTCTTCCGGCAAGTTCATCAACCATGATTTGATATTGGGCTTGAGCGCCAATGGAAAGTAGTTGGCGAAAACCTTGTCGTCACGAGCTCCGGCAGCTTGCACCACAATGATGTAAATGCTTAGGAACTCTTATGGATGTGTCTTGCCGTCGTACTTCTCCACCTCTAGCTTGAAGCTCAGGGAATTGGGCCACTAGACTTGCCATAACTCATGGGTAAACACTGGATAACCCACCTCATAAGGCAGGCCACCATTGTTCCCTGGCACATGCTCATCAACAGTGGACCCTACACGGCTATCAGATTGACGGTGTGCTTGTCGTTGCCGTTTGATGGTTTACGGGTATCTTCTCTACACCGTTCTTGCAGAACTTGGCGTTGGTCACGGTTAGCTTGCGGATCAGACGATGACATGGACACGTTTTCATGGGCGTGGATCCGCTGGCTTTGCCACTGAGGTTGTTGTTGTTGTGGAGGAGATTGCACTCTAGGAGCTCAACCTCTAGTCCTTTCTCCAGCAGTGCCCAACGGGGCATGGGCTGCTGCTGTGAAGGTCCCGCCTGCTGTGGCTTGTCATTGTTGGTGAAGCCAAGAAGACTCTAGATGGTGGCTCTCCACTCCCCCATTTTCTTCGCAGCAGGAGGAAACTCCAAAAGTAATTGTGCACGCGCTAGGGCTTCTTCTGGCGTGGATGGCATGGAGAGGCGTGAGCAACGAGATGTGTCCTTGCTTCCAACTAATCTGGAAGCAACTTCGTCTCGAACCTGTGACCTCGGCTTGTCATTGCCAGCGCGATGGCGTGCATGCTAGCCTTGTGTATCTTGAGGATGATCTGCAGGGCCCTTGCCATGAGGGCGCTTGGATCCGCTGACGCCATGGTGCTAGTCGTCGCGCGCGGCCTGAGATGGCCACGGTGGGGGTACAAGCGTGGGCGTATTGGAGTGCGCCCTATTATCCCTAGAATATGCCGCACTACCCGTAGGCAGCGCGGCCCCGTCCCTGGGCCTAGTGTTGTTACGGACGATGCCGCTCGCCTAGCTGTGTTCATGACAGCGTCGTGGAGATTGCTCCTGGACTCCGCCTCTAGCACGGCTTGCGCCATCGCATGTACCATCGCCCGTCTGCGAAGGCACTAGTGGCTTGTACATAGACGGACCGACCACCATGGTGCCCTTCTTCTTAGGCGCCATGGCGATGAAGCTAGTGACGAAGTTGACACGCTAACTATTGATTATAGTTCGCACAAGCGACCCCCTGCCTAGCGCACCAAAGATGTCATGCGTACAACCATCCATGGGATCATGGTGATCCCTTTGCGGTGTGACTAGAGGGATTGACAAGCACAAAGAATGGTATCAACAGGAAACGCGCGAGTTTACCAAGGTTCAGGCTGCTATGATGCGTAAGACCCTACTCCTGCTTTGTGTATTGATTGCGTGTATGTGCCCAGTTACAAGGAGCACAGTTCCGGCAAGGTGCTCAGGAAGTGCAGCTACACATGCAAAAGGACAGGGTTTCGACCTTTCTTAAGGTAGCCATGGGCCTCCTTTTATAGACTAAGGGGTCACCACAATGGCAAAATGGTAAAAACACACTATATATAGTGGCTACAGTGCCAAATACCTAAGTCTGACAGGTTAGGACAAATGCATTTAATACTCCATGAGGTGTCTTGTGGATGGAGCTCTCAGTAAGGTTGATCTCTCCTTCTGTGTCATTCGCCCATCTGCCTTCTATTTCTTTGAAACATCATTTGGACGGGTGTCATTAAAGTTGTATCTTCGGTGGTGAGCTGCCACATGCCCAGACAAGTGTCACCTAACTACATGTCTGCTCGACACCAAATCGACAAGTGACATCCAGATCAATGAGGTGGAGTGGTGGCAAGGTAGTTGGATTCTTGCCCGGCTCGGAGCTTGCCGCGCTTGATTCTTGTGATGTTATCCCAGGAAAAGGATCCTACCAGGTCTCTGAGTTGTGTCTTCACTATTTTTTATCTCTATCTTCTGAGATCTTCTTTGCTTCTTACAATCTGATCTTGAGTTTGGCTTTATTTATATTCCAGCGAGCCTAGTCATCAGGAAGGCTGCTACTTCCTGTGCATAAGTCCGGGGTATTAAAGACCCCATTCTTAATACACCGACAAAGAGTATTGTAACAAATCACGAATAAATGCATGTCCCTCTCGAAAGGTGTGTGCAGGAAAGATGATTGTGGCAAACTAAAAGTCAAACAAAGCAATGACTCTTATAATACACGACGCTCAATTCAAAACTCATATCATGTGATGAATAAAAATATAGCTCCAAGTGATATACCAATGGTTTGTAGACGAAAGAGGGGATGCCATGCGGGGCATCCCAAAACTTAGATGCTTGGGTCCCCTTTAATATTACCTTGGGGTGCCTTGGGAATCCCCAAGGTTCGTATCTTTCCACTCCTTACCCTTAATCCATCATGGTCTCACCCAAAACTTGAAAACTTCAGCACACAAAACTCAACACAAACCTCGCGAGATCCGTTAGTCTGACAAGAAAATCATAAACTTTAGATATTGTTACCAACCCATTCATATTTTATTATTGCATAATACCTACTTTATTCTAACTTCTCAATGACTTATACCCCCTATTACAATCCATAGATTCATTAAAATAAGCAAACTATGCAACGAAAACAAAATTTGTCAAAAGCACAACTGTTTGTAATGATCTGAACAAACGTAGTACTTCCGTAACTCCAAAAATTCTGAAACATTAGGAGAATGTGGGCAATTTGTATATAGATCATGTGCATAAAATTCAGAATTTCATGACATACCAATGAATTTAAAAAACTCTGCTACTGGGCGCAAAACTTTCTATTTTTTCACATAGTCAAATCAACTGTCAACCAAATCATCCCAAAGGCTTTACTTGGCACGAACACTAATTAAAAAAAGAACACAATCATAACAATAGCATAACTGTGTGGACACAAAATAACAGAAAATAAAATAGAAAAATAAAGATAGCTATTGGGTTGCCTCGCAACAAGCGCTATTGTTTTACGCCCCTAGCTAAGTGTAATCCATAGTTTCAAGTATTGTGATCCATAGTTTTCATACCATAGGTGGACCTCAGAATAGATTCCAATGGGAGCTTAATTATGTTTCTAGGTATATGTTCCATTACCTTCTTTAATGGAAATTGAAATCTTATATTACCTTCTTTCGTATCAATAATAGCACCTATGGTTCGTAGGAAAGGCCTACCAAGTATTATAGGACAAGATGAGTTGCATTCAATATCAAGCATAATAAAATCCATGGGAACATAATTTCTATTTGCAAGTATAAGCACATCATTTATTCTACCCAATGGTTTCTTAATAGTTGAATCCTCTAAGTGCAAATTAAGGGAACATTCATCCAAATCATTACGGCCTATCACATCACATAAAGATTTTGGTATAGTGGAAACGCTAGCACCAAAATCACATAAACTATTACATTCATAATCTTTAATTTTATTTTAATATTAGGTTCCCATTCATCATGCAACTTCCTATGTATTGAAACATCCAACTCTAGTTTTTCTTCAGAAGCTTTCATCATGGCTTGTATGATATGTTTAGTAAAAGCTTTATTTTGTTCATAAGCATTGGGTAAATTTATCATGGATTGCAACAAGGAAATACACTCAATTAAAGAGGATATAACATAATTAAAGTCCTTGTAATCCAAAGTAGTGGGCACATCACTAGTTCAAGTTTTGACCACTCCAAACCCATTTTTATCATTAAGATTATCACCCTACGAACAACTAGGACGCCTTGTAGATAAAGTTGACTCATCTTCAGTTCATTTTACATCATGTTTTATATTACCGAATAAAGATTCAACAGGTGAGACACCAATAATTTTAATATCTTCATCATGATTGTGGTAAAAATCGGGCGGAATAACCTTTCCTAGGAATTCTCACTTAGCTCTCAACCTAGTGGTTCTTTATTTACTTCCATTAATGGAGACAGAGATAGCTTTAATACACTTATTAATATCAAGCTTAGGTGGCAAAATTTTAGATTTGAGATTTTCCACATCATGAGCAATTCTATCCATGTTCCTAGCCATATCACCAACTTTATTCATTTTTTTCCTCCACCATAGAATTAATGAATTATTTAATATTACTTTCAAGATAAGTATGTATCCTATTATTACTATAATAATTTCCATAGGAATTACCATAATCATTGGAAGAATTTTCAGGATATGGCCTAGGATTAAAATTGCCTCTGTAAGCGTTCTTCTTAAAATTATTTCTGGAGACAAAATTCACATCAACGAATCATTATTTTGCTCTATGGAAGTATATAATGGCACATCATTAGGATCAACATGAGCATTCTTACTATCAACCATTTTCATAAGAGCATCTGTATTATCACTCAACATAGTAATTTCTTCAACAGAATTTACCTTCTTATGAGTTGGAGCTCTTTCGGTATGCCATTTAGAGAATCTGCCATAATATTATCATTTTGTAGCCTCTTCTAATGTTATTTCCATAAAGGTTCCACATGCAGCAGAGTCTAGAAGATTTCTAGAAACAAATTTTAGTGCAACATAAAAAATTGTAAGATCATCAATAAACTTAAACGATGAGTGGAACAATTTCTTATCATTAATTTCATTCTCTTCCAAGATTGTGCAACATTTTCATGCTCAAGTTTCTTAAAATTCATAATTTGATTTCCAAGATAAATAATTTATGCGGGAGGAAAGTACTTGGGAATAAAAGCATTCTTACACTTATCCCAAGAATCAATACTATTTTGAGGCAAGTATCAAAACCAACTTTTAGCATGATCTCGTAGTGAGAACGGAAATAATTTCAATTATACAATATCATTATCCACATCTTTATTGTTTTGCATACCGCATAATTCAACAAAAGTATTTAGATGAGATGCAGCATCTTCATTAGGACTACCAAAAAATTGTTCTTTCATAACAAGATTTAGCAAAGCGGCATTAATATCACATGAATCCGCACTAGTGGCGGGAGGAGCAATTGGAGTACTAATAAATAATATTTGAAAAATCCCACAACTTAGTGGTTTCTTGAGACATAGCGACAAAGCAAGCACACAACAAATGAAAATATTTTTGTGTTTTTGTAAAAAAAATATAAGTAACATGGTGATAATTCATTAATACGAAGGTACTTGATAATTCATTAACATGATGAAGACAACAGGCAAAAGCAAATAAAATGGCAAATAAAAATTAAGAGCAAGTAGATCATAGTTTATGTGAAGGTACTTGATTGGTTTTGGTGATGTCTCCCCAGCAACGGCGCGAAAATTTCTTCCTACTACTTGTGAGCTGCATTGGGATTTCCTCCAAGAGCAGAGGATGAAGCAGTATTGTCACTACAAAAAAGACATATCCGTGACATTTTGGGCCAAATGAATTTTTTTTCTGTCATACATATGACACTTCTATGACGATAATTGTGACAAAACCCGGTATCATCGTAGATGTGGTGGGCTCCTACTTCTATGACAAAAAATCATGACAGAAAATGGGCTTTTTGTCCTGGGCGGGCCGGAGACGCAGCTGCATGACATTCTTTGGGCCGTCCATGAGGGGAAAAACCGTGGTAGAAGCAAGAGGGAGGAAAATTTCGGAGAGTTCCCGGTTATGGTGGGAGGTCGGGGGCCGAGCGATGCGCATTTCTCTCGTACACATACGCGCATGTGTGCGAGGCGTTGGCTCTAACTGAACCCGAGCGATTGCACTGCAGGCTACGCGTTACTGAACCTGAGCGATCGATCGATGGCTGTTAACTGAACCCGATCGAGCGATTCCTTCGCTACTGTTGCTAACTGAAGCCGATCGATTGGATGAATAGTGAGAGTTGTGGGGGAGGGGGTGGATGAACAGTGAGCGGTAGCGTTGCCTCTGGATGAACAAGACCTCGTGGTGTGGTGGAGGGCTGGATGAACAGTAGACGGTGGAGGGTTGCCCGTGGAGGGGTGGATGAACAGGACCCCGTGGTGTGGAGGGCTGGATGAACAGTAGACGGTGGAGGGGTGCCCGTGGAGTGGTGGTTGAACAGTAGCCGGTGGAGTAGCACGCGGTGGAGGCTGGATGAACAGGAGCCCATGGAGGCTGGAGGAGGTTGACAGTGGAGATGAACAGTATCCCATGGACTCCCGTTTTGCAGTACGCCACACCCCTCCCGATGAAAAGGACCCCCGTTTCGACGGTATGAGGTCCGTTTCGTCCGTTTTGCGGTACTCCACACCCCTCCCGATCTACAGGACTCCCGTTTCGACCGTAGGAGGTCCATTTCGTCCATTTTGCGGTACGCCACACCCCTCCCGATCAATAGGACCCCCGTTTCGACCGTAGGAGGTCCGTTTCCTCCGTTTTGCGGTATGCCACACCCCTCCCGATCAACATGACCCCATTCCGAACGTAGGAGGCCCGTTCCCTCCGTTTTGCGGTACGCCGGGCCTCGTTTCCATCGCCTGTTCCGTCCAAGCCCTCCCGATGAACACGACCACGCATTCTGTTCCGACCCAGCTGGTTGGCTCCCACGCGTTCCGTTGCCTCCCGATGAACATGACGCATTCCGTTGCCTCCCCATGAACATGACGCTTTCCGTTGCCTCCCCATGAACACGACGATGATGCTGTTTCTCCGTTCCGACCCAGCCATGTACACGAGCCCTGGCCGTACGTATGCGCGAGTAGGCATTCGAGACCCCGCCCGTATGTACACCTACGTGGACGTATTTTCTTTCTTGCACCCTAGCCGCTGTACGTACGTGTACATGCTACGTGCGCGCCTCTACTAAGACACATATGCGCCTCTACTACGACACGTGTGTGCCTCTACATCTACCAGTATATATGTACGTACACGTTCGTGACCAGAATGACAACGCTACGTACGCTTCGACCACGTGGGTCCTGACTGTCAGGCACTTCCTTGTGTGCAAAGATGTAGCTGGTGGGCCCCAGCAGTTAGGGGGTCGAATCGTTTTTTCCTGGACGCACTTCCTTGCGTGCGAAGATGTAGCTCGTGGGTCCCAGCAGTCAGGGGGCAAACCATTTTTTTCGCGAAATACGATGGCCCGTCCGGTGGGTCCCCGTTGTCAGGTGGAGGAATAATTATTTCGCGCATAATAAGGAGGCACTTCCTTGCAGCTGCTGTGGACCCAGCTGTCAACCTCTCCATGTACAGTCCATGTCCGATGGAAGTCGTTTCTTGACCACGTTGACCACGCCGCGCCGATAGCACTAGGGCGGTGGACGACGACGAGGCCTAGGAAGGGGACGACGCGGAGCCGGGGAAGACGCGGCAGTGGATGCACACGCCGAGAGGAGTACAAGGGTTCACTGGTTCGGCTACGTTACCGTCGCCGCAGAATAACAGGGGGTGTGGGTGAGTGGAGGGATGGTCTGGCCAGTGGTGGGAGTAGTAGGGGGCGGTGAGGCCTCCGCGGCAGCACAGCCGGCCACGGGAGGCAGGAGCAGGCGGCACGACCGGCGCTGCTTTGGGTGGCTGGAGCAAGAAGACCAGATGTTGAAGAAGCACGACGGCCATTGGATGGACATCGTACGGTCACTGTAGCTAGAATCGTTTATATTGACTAAGTTGACAAAGCCCTTGGTACATCAACTTGGTAGGGCCACAGGTCAGCTTCCGAAACGATGTGCCCCAGATGTCAGGGGGAGGAATCATTTTTTGGGCGGGTGAAGCTAGAATATCCGAGATTGAAGAAGAAGCACGGCATCCGCTGGATGGACATCCAATGGCCACTTCTGCTAGAACCGTGTGTTGACTATAAGTTGACAAAGCCTTGCATACGCGTCAACTCTGTTTTTTTAGGGGACGCGTCAACTTAGTAAGGACAGAAGTGTGTGGCAGAGAACTTATAGCCCATTTGAGATTTGTAAGAATGTGTAGCACATTTTTGAACTCTAATGGAATTTACTACAGCCCATTTATAGTTTGTTAAAAGTACAGCCCATTTCAACAAACTGTTCAAAACAGAATTCAATAAAATTTCCCACATTTTGATGGGATCCGAAATATTTTTATCCCGAAATTTCTAGTCAGATTAAATACAATTTCAATATAAATTTATATTACGTAAAAATCCAACGAAACATTGCGCTCGCAACAATTAATGAAATTAAAATTTTCAGTATCCAAAAATAATATTTTATAAAGTAATCATGTGTTTGGTGCATTTTTTTATAGTTACTGCCCAGTTTTTATAATTACATCCCATTTATTATTTCTTAAAGCCCATTTCCTTGTTAAGCCTAATGCATCCCTCCTAGGAAAGATTTGCAGCCCAGCGGGGCGGAGAATAACAACTTGAACTTGCCTGGGTATTCCTAAAAAAGTATAGCTGGGCTAGCCATTTTCAGCTTGAAAAAAAATTAATATCTGGGTTGGATATCTGGCCTGGGCTAGACGGGCCACAGCCCGCCCAGTTAATACTTGCAGCGATGTTTTCGTTGTTGTTCAGAGGAGAAAAATTAATATCTGGGCTAAACATCAAAAAACTATGCAGTGCTCACACCTCAAAAACACAAATACTGCTCGAGCTGCTTGGTCCTAGGTGTCGGCCGCTTCTTGTGCAATTCTCTCGTTTATTGACTACTACTACATAGGTTGACAATGGTGTGGGACCATGATGTCAGGAAACCAGGAGTAAGCAAAATATTATATATATATATATATATATATATATACACATCTGGGCTATTCTGTTACGCGTAACAGAATATTATTCTGTTACCCTTTTTGAAACGACGTGGTTCACAGTTTGGACTGACGTGTTTTTCAACAAGAAACTGATCTTCCTGCGTGCACGATGGACGGAAACAGGGGATGCAACATGGAGCTTCCGGTCGTTCCCCGTGCGATGCTGTGGGCCATTCGTTGCTAGAGGAGACATGTAAGGGGTTCCGCATGTCCGCGCACTCAGCTGGATGAGTTTTGCGATCTGTAGTCACCGGAGGTGACGGCGTGGGCATTTTGGCGGCGGATGTGATTTTGGGCGTCAGTGTTTACTGTGGTCTTCATGGGCCTCAATTTACGTCGTGTTTGTCGTTTTTGATGTGAGAATTATCGGTATGTTATAGTTTTTTGAGATTTTTTCCATCTGTAATTTATGATTACAAGTTTTTGTGTTCTTGGTCGTTTTCCACGCCCGCCATGGAAATCTGTTCTTCTTTTTCTGTTGTTTTACTTTCGAATTGGTGTTGCAGGGAGAGATATAAGGACTGTATGAAAAGATTTGCGTTGTCAATTTTTCTTTTTTGAGTTGTTTCTACCCCGGATTCCCATGTTGTTTTGTCATTGGTGGAGGTTGTGTATGGCGGCTGACTGTAAGCTGCGATTTCGGGTAATCTGGTCAAACTGTGTAATTAAGTTGCGTGTTTTTCAGTGTTGTTTTGAATTGATGCCCGTATGTGTAGTTGGACTGCTGCCGTGTCAAAGTTTTGTTACTATGTGTTGACATGGGAGCCACACCGATGGCTTTGCACTTTGATTATAAAGCCCGAGCCCTCTGTCAGTTTCATTCTACGAGCTGCAACCAAAGAAAAGGGAGATGGATCCTGAGCTGGGAGAGGTTACAGAGGAGGAGGGGGACGCCATAGATGTTAGGGCTGCAGTAGCGGAGCAGAGGAGGAGGAGGCGCAGGCGCAGGCAGATGGCGCAACATGCTGCCGAGGAGGAACTGGAGGCAGAGTTCAACAGACAACTTGCGCGTGAGGTATGGATACTTGCAACTCCAATGAATTAGAGCTTCTTTTCCTAGAGGGCAGGGGAAGGAACCATATTCAGACCATTAGTTGGGCTAGGGCGACAGCATCCACGGCTCCACATCCATCCACCAGGGCAAAATGGCTTCGTTTCTTTGATCGTTATGACTAAAGTAGTGAATATTATGTTTTTAAGATTTTTGTTGTGAGGGAGCAGATGTTCGAATGACTAAATGAATTCAACTTTGTTTTTGTCTCTGAATGTGTTGTTTTGTCTGCATATGTTCGACATGTGCACCTTTGAACTGCTTGGTTTTCTGAAGTTGAACTGATTTGCGGTCAAATGTTGGATGGCTTGTGTAATAACTATTTCCTACCAGCTGGCTGCCCATCTGCCTATTTATTATTTTTATAATCTGCGAGTGTCCCTAACTATAAACGTTATCCATCTATGTGTGGTGTGTGGCCAAGTCTTCCCCCTCCCTTTTATTCATTCTTCAAGAATCAGATCTAGGTTCCTCTCTCTTCTCTTCATTGCCTTTTTCTCTGTTCCTGTGTGTTCGATGGAGGATTGTTCATGCGGATGCCTGGTAAGATGGCGCGCATATCTGACGGCTGTGTGTACGAGTCTGGTTTGGAGCTCACTCAGACTCAGCGGCGTGGGCAACTTTCTTGTTTGCTGTACGGCAACCATGGGTTTCGTACACCCTATGTTTGTCGCCTGACGGATGGTGACTTGAAGGAATCATGGGTATGTGTTTCTATTCGTTTTGTTTTCTACTTTCTTGTTGGTTTCTGTTCGAAACCAATGGACTGGATCTGCAGTTTTGTCTTATGAATAGCTTGTCTATATTTTTTTAATTTGGTTTTGTTGGATTTTAACAGTAGGGATTTCTATGTGTATTTGTTCATTACTTAACCGTATTTAAACCATTTTTTGTATAATCCCTAATCTGTTTATGAATAGATGTTTTTACTGTAGGTGTATTAATATGTATATTTTTCAGTTTAGTCAGTTCACATGTCTAGTTAGTTTTGTGTTATTGTTTTGGTTCAGATTTTTTCCATTTTAGTTTGTTATGCAAATCGTTCCTATATCTGTGTAAAAATTCAGTTATGTCAGGTGTTCATTTTGTTTTGTACTCCCATGTCCATTTGCAGAAAATGTCACCCAGGATCAGGATTGTTGCTCCTAGTTCCGGTGTTTTGAAGATGGAGACTTCAAACAAGAATGGGTATCAGTTGATGGATGTTGCCTACCACATCGACTTTGATGGTTGCATCAACCTAAGTACTGGGTGGAAGGAGTTTGCGGCTGAGTCTGGATTTGAGGATGGTGATGTGGTTATGCTTATGTTCTTGAGAGAAGACGACTCTCTGACGTTCAGAATTTATGTGATGTAGGTTTAAATGTGGCAAATGACGCTGTAGGTTGATTATATTGCAGTATTTTTTCTTTTAAACCATTTGCATGTGAGATGGTTGAATTGTATGGTTTTATTAGAATGGTATGGAACTAGTTATGTAATGTTTTTCCTATTGTTCTGCTCAATTATAAGTGTTTTATTTATACATTCTTTATATTAGTACTGGAACATTTTCTATAGTTGAACTGATGGGCATCCTTTGTTTTGGCTGGTATATTTTTCATGTTCATAACTCAGAGACGGTGCTATACGCTGATGATTTTTTTAGAACCCTTTTTTTATTGAGTTTGCTGAACTTACATTCTGTTAATTATAGTACTGCTCTATTTAAGGGTGTCAATTACCAATCAAATTTGTTTGTTCTATAATATTTTTTTCTTACTTTTTACATGAATTTTGGAGCACATTTTTTTCTTTTTTATAGATGAATAATGATAGTTTTGGTATTTTATAAAATAAAAAAATTTAATCTTCGCTACACAGTACTTTCTTTTTATTTTTGTACTTGAACCTTATGAATTGTAGTAGTTGAACTTTTTTGTAA